>NC_060125.1:10129501-10441412 GCF_021461395.2 Schistocerca americana | reverse complement strand
GCATCGGAATCTATTACTAGTGTCACAGGAATGGTTCAAAACATAGTCAGTAAGAAGAGTCAGTCCTCTTGTACTTAAGTCGACATTGTGCGTTTTGTAATTACTTCCGATGCAATTTCTGTGCTTCATCGTCAATAAGAAGGTCCAAAGGATACAGTAAACCTGAAATGAAGCATCAGAATCTATAACTAGTGTCACATGAATGGTTCAAAACATAGTCAGTAAGAAGAGTCAGTCTTCTTGTACTTAATTCGGCATTGTGCCTTTTGTATTTATTTGCGATGCAATTTCCGTGTTTCATCGTCAATAAGAAGGTCCAAGGGAAACAGTAAACCTGAAGTGAAGCACCGGAATCTATAACTAGTGTCACATGAATGGTTCAAATCATAGTCAGTAAGAAGAGTCAGAGTTCTTGTACTTAAGTCGCCATTGTGCCTTTTGTATTTATTTCCGATGCAATTTCTGTGTTTCATCGTCAATAAGAAGGTCCAAGGGTTACAGTAAACCTGGAGTGAAGCATCGGAATCTATAACTAGTGTCACATGTATGGTTCAAAACATAGACAGTAAGAAGAGTCAGTCTTCTTGTACTTAATTTGGAATTGTGCCTTTTGTATTTAATTACGATGCAATTTCTGTGTTTCATCGTCAATAAGAAGGTCAGAGGGATACAGTAAACCTGAAGTGAAGCATCGGAATCTATAACTAGTGTCACAGGGATGGTTCAAAACATAGACAGTAACAAGAGTCAGTATTCTTGTACTTAAGTCGACATTGTGCATTTTGTATTTAATTCCGAAGCAATTTCTGTGTTTCATCGTCAATAAGAAGGTCCAAGGGATACAGCAAACCTGAAGTGAAGCATCGGAATCTATAACTACTGTAACAGGAATGGTTCAAAACATAGACAGTGGGAAGAGTCAGTCTTCTTGTACTTAAGTCGGCAATGTGATTTTTGTATTTAATTCCGATGCAATTTCTGTGTTTCATCGTCAATAAGAAAGTCAGAGGGATACATTAAGCCTGAACTGAAGCACCGGAATCTATAACTAGTGTCACAGGAATGGTTCAAAACATAGAGTCAGCCTTCTTGTACTTATGTCGGCATTGTGCCCTTACTATTCATTTCCTATTCAATTTTTGTGTTTCATCGTTAGTAAAAAGGTCCCAGGGATACAGTAAACCGGGGGTGAAGCATTGGAATCTATAACTAGTGTCACAATAATGGTTCAAACATAGTCAGTAAGAAGAGTCAGTCTTCTTGTACTTAAGTCTGCATTGTGCCTTTTGTATTTAATTCCAATGCAATTTCTGTGTTTCATCGTCAATACGAAGGTCCAAGGGATACAGTAAACCTGGAGTGAAGCATCGGAATCTATAACTAGTGTCATAGGAATGAATCAAAACATAGTCTGTAAGAAGAGTCGGTCTTCTTGTACTTAAGTCGGCATTGTGCCATTTGTATTTAATTCCGATGCAATTTCTGTACTTCAGCGTCAATAAGTAGGTCCAAGGGATACAGTAAACCTGGAGTGATGCATCGGAATCTACAACTAGTGACACAGGGATGGTTCAAAACATAGACAGTAAGAAGAGTCAGTATTCTTGTAATTAAGTCGGCATTGTGCCTTTTGTATTTAATTCCGATGCAATTTTTGTGTTTCATCGTTAATAAAAAGGGCCAAGGGATACAGTGAACCGGATGTGAAGCATCGGAATCTATAACTAGTGTCACAATAATGGTTCAAACATAGTCAGAAAGAAGAGTCAGTCTTCTTGTATTTAAGTCTGCATTGTGCTTTTGAATTTAGTTCCGATGCAATATCTGTGGTTCATCGTCAATAAGAAGGTCAGAGGGATACAGTAATACTGAACTGAAGCACCGGAATCTACAACTAGTGTCACTACAATGGTTCAAAGCATAGACAGTAGGAAGAGTCAGTCTTCTTGTACTTAAGTCGGCATTGTGCCTTTTCTATTTAATTCCTATGCAATTTCTGTGTTTCATCGCCAATAAGAAGGTCCTAGGGGTATAGTAAACCTGGAGTGAAGCATCGTAATCTCTAACTAGTGTCACAGGAATGGTTCAAAACATAGACAGTAAGTAGCGTCAGTCTTCTTGTACTTAAGTCGGCATTGTGCATTTTTTTTTAATTCCGATGCAATTTCTGTGTTTCATCGTCAATAAGAAGGTCCAAGGGATACAGTAAACCTGGGGTGAAGCATCGGAATCTATAACTAGTGTCAAACTAATGGTTCAAAGCATCGACAGTAAGAAGAGTCAGTCTTCTTGTACTTAATTCGGCATAGTGCCTTTAGTATTTAATTCCGATGCCATTTCTGCGTTTCATCGAGAATAAGAAGGTCAGGGGGATACAGTAAATCTGAAGTCAAGCATCGGAATCTATTACTAGTGTCATAGGAATGGTTCAAAACATAATCAGTAAGAAGAGTTAGTCTTCTTGTACTTAAGTCGGCATAATGCGTTTTGTATTTAATTCCGATGCAATTTCTGTGTTTCATCGTCAATAAGAGCGTCCAAGGGATACAGTAAACCTGAAGTGAAGCATCAGAATCTATAACTAGTGTCACAGGAATGGTTCAAATCATAGTCAGTAAGAAGAGTCAGTCTTCTTGTACTTAAGTCGGCATTGTGCCTTTTGTATTTATTTCCGATGCAATTTCCGTGTTTCATCGTCAATAAGAAGGTCCAAGGGATACAGTAAACCTGAAGTGAAGCACCGGAATCAATAACTAGTGTCACATGAATGGTTCAAATCATAGTCAGTAAGAAGAGTCAGAGTTCTTGTACTTAAGTCGCCATTGTGCCTTTTCTATTCAATTCCGATGCAATTTCTGTGTTTCATCGTCAATAAGAAGGTCCAAGGGTTACAGTAAACCTGGAGTGAAGCATCGGAATCTCTAACTAGTGTCACATGAATGGTTCAAAACATAGACAGTAAGAAGAGTCAGTCTTCTTGTACTTAATTCGGAATTGTGCCTTTTGTATTTAATTCCGTTGCAATTTGTGTGTTTCATCGTCAATAAGAAGGTCAGAGGGATACAGTAAACGTGAAGTGAAGCATGGGAATCTATAACTAGTGTCACAGGATTGGTTCAAAACATAGAGTCAGTCTTCTTGTACTTAAGTCGGCATTGTGCCCTTTCTATTTAATTCCTATTCAACTTTTGTGTTTCATCGTTAATAAAAAGGTCCCAGGGATACAGTAAACCGGGGGTGAAGCATTGGAATCTATAACTAGTGTCACAATAATGGTACAAACATAGTCAGTAAGAAGATTCAGTCTTCTTGTACTTAAGTCTGCATTGTGCATTTTGTATTTAATTCCGATGCAATTTCTGTGTTTCATCGTCTATAAGAAAGTCCAAGGGATACAGTAAACCTGGAGTGAAGCATCGGAATCTATAACTAGTGTCACAGGAATGAATCAAAACATAGTCTGTAAGAAGAGTCAGTCTTCTTGTACTAAAGTCGGCATTGTGCCTTTTGTATCTAGTCCAGATGCAATTTCAGTGTTTCATCGTCAATAAGAAGGTCCAAGGGATACAGTAAACCTGGAGTGAAGCATCGGAATCTATAACTAGTGTCACAGGAATGGTTCAAGACTTAGTCAGTAAGAAGAGTCAGTCTTCTTGTACTTAAGTCGGCATTGTGCCATTTGTATCTAATTCCAATGTAATTTCTGTGTTTCATCGTCAATAATTAGGTCCAAGGGATACAGTAAAGCTGGAGTGATGCATCGGAATCTATAACTAGTGACACAGGGATGGTTCAAAACATAGACAGTAAGAGGAGTCAGTATTCTTGTACTTAAGTCGGCATTGTGCCTTTTGTATTTAATTCCGATGCAATTTTTGTGTTTCATCGTTAATAAAAAGGTCCAAGGGATACAGTAAATCGGGTGTGAAGCATCGGAATCTATAACTAGTGTCACAATAATGGTTCAAACATAGTCAGTAAGAAGAGTCAGTCTTCTTGTACTTAAGTCTGCATTGTGCTTTTGAATTTAATTCCGATGCAATTTCTGTGTTTCATCGTCAATACGAAGGTCCAAGGGATACAGTAAACCTGGAGTGATGCATCGGAATCTATAACTAGTGTCATAGGAATGAATCAAAACATAGTCTGTAAGAATTGTCAGTCTTCTTGTACTAAAGTCGGCTTGTGCTTTTTGTATTTAATTCAGATGCAATTTCAGTGTTTCATCGTCAATAAGAGGGTCCAAGGGATTCAGTAAACCAGAAGTGAAGCATCGGAATCTATAACTAGTGTCACAGGGATGGTTCAAAACATAGACAGTAAGAGGAGTCAGTATTATTGTACTTAAGTCGGCATTGTGCCTTTTGTATTTAATTCCGATGCAATTTCTGTGTTTCATCGTCAATAAGAAGGTCAGAGGGATACAGCAAACCTGAACTGAAGCACCGGAATCTATAACTAGTGTCACTTCAATGGTTCAAAACATAGACAGTAAGTAGCGTCAGTCTTCTTGTACTTATGTCGGCATTGTGCATTTTTTATTTAATTCCGATCTAATTTCTGTGTTTCATCGTCAATAAGAAGGTCCAAGGGATACAGTAAACCTGGAGTGATGCATCGGAATCTATAACTAGTGTCATAGGAATGAATCAAACATAGTCTGTAAGAAGAGTCAGTCTTCTTGTACTAAAGTCGGCATTGTGCATTTTGTATTTAATTCAGATGCAATGTCAGTGTTTCATCGTCAATAAGAAGGTCCAAGGTATTCAGTAAACCAGAAGTGAAGCATCGGAATCTATAACTAGTGTCACTATAATGGTTGAAAGCATAGACAGTAGGAAGAGTCAGTCTTCTTGTACTTAAGACGGCATTGTGCCTTTTCTATTTAATTCCTATGCAATTTCTGTGTTTCATCGTCAATAAGAAGGTCAGGGGGATACAGTAAATCTGAAGTCAAGCATCGGAATCTATAACTAGCGTAACAGGAATGGTTCAAAACATAGACAGTGGGAAGAGTCAGTCTTCCTGTACTTAATTCGGAATTATGACTTTTGTATTTAATTCCGATGCAATTTCTGTGTCTCATCGTCAATAGGAAGGTCAGAGTTATACAGTAAACCTGAAGTGAAGCATCGGAATCTGTAACTAGTGTCACAGGGATGGTTCAAACATAGACAGTGAGAAGAGTCAGTATTCTTGTACTTAAGTCGGCATTGCGCCTTTTGTATTTAATTCCGATGCAATTTCTGTGTTTCATCGTCAATAATTAGGTCCAAGGGATACAGTAAACCTGGAGTGATGCATCGGAATCTATAACTAGTGACACAGGGATGGTTCAAAACATAGACAGTAAGAAGAGTCATTATTCTTGTACTTAAGTCGGCATTGTGCCTTTTGTATTTAATTCCGATGCAATTTTTGTGTTTCATCGTTAATAAAAAGGTCCAAGGGATACAGTAAACCGGGTGTGAAGCATCGGAATCTATAACTAGTGTCACAATAATGGTTATAACATAGTCAGTAACAAGAGTCAGTCTTCTTGTACTTAAGTCTGCATTGTGCTTTTGAATTTAATTCCGATGCAATTTCTGTGTTTCATCGTCAATACGAAGGTCCAAGGGATACAGTAAACCTGGAGTGATGCATCGGAATCTATTACTAGTGTCATAGGAATGAATCAAAACATAGTCTGTAAGAAGAGTCAGTCTTCTTGTACTAAAGTCGGCATTGTTCCTTTTGCATTTAATTCAGATGCAATTTCAGTGTTTCATCGTCAATAAGAAGGTCAAAGGGATTCAGTAAACCAGAAGTGAAGCATCGGAATCTATAACTAGTGTCACAGGGATGGGTCAAAACATAGACAGTAAGAAGAGTCAGTATTCTTGTACCTAAGTCGGCATTGTGCCTTTTATATTTAATTCCGATGCAATCTCTGTGTTTCATCGACAATAAGAAGGTCAGAGGGTTACAGTAAACCTGAACTGAAGCACCGGAATCTATAACTAGTGTCACTGTAATGGTTCAAAGCATAGACAGTAGGAAGAGTCAGTCTTCTTGAACTTAAGTCGGCATTGTGCCTTTTCTATTTAATTCCTATGCAATTTCTGTGTTTCATCGTCAATAGGAAGGTTCTAGGGATATAGTAAACCTGGTGTGAAGCATCGGAATCTATAACTAGTGTCACAGGAATGGTTCAAAGCATAGACAGTAAGTAGCGTCAGTCTTCTTGTACTTAAGTCGGCATTGTGCCTTTTTTTTTAATTCCGATGCAATTTCGGTGTTTCATCGTCAATAAGAAGTACCAAGGGATACAGTAAACCTGGAGTAAAGCATCGGAATCTATAACTAGTGTCACAGGAATGGTTCAAAACATCGACAGTAAGAAGAGTCAGTCTGCTTGTACCTAATTCGGCATTGTGCCTTTAGTATTTAATTCCGATGCCATTTCTGTGTTTCATCGAGAATAAGAAGGTCAGAGGGATACAGTAAATCTGAAGTCAAGCATCGGAATCTATTACTAGTGTCACAGGAATGGTTCAAAACATAGTCAGTAAGAAGAGTCAGTCCTCTTGTACTTAAGTCGACATTGTGCGTTTTGTAATTACTTCCGATGCAATTTCTGTGCTTCATCGTCAATAAGAAGGTCCAAAGGATACAGTAAACCTGAAATGAAGCATCAGAATCTATACTTAGTGTCACATGAATGGTTCAAAACATAGTCAGTAAGAAGAGTCAGTCTTCTTGTACTTAATTCGGCATTGTGCCTTTTGTATTTATTTGCGATGCAATTTCCGTGTTTCATCGTCAGTAAGAAGGTCCAAGGGAAACAGTAAACCTGAAGTGAAGCACCGGAATCTATAACTAGTGTCACATGAATGGTTCAAATCATAGTCAGTAAGAAGAGTCAGAGTTCTTGTACTTAAGTCGCCATTGTGCCTTTTGTATTTAATTCCGATGCAATTTCTGTGTTTCATCGTCAATAAGAAGGTCCAAGGGTTACAGTAAACCTGGAGTGAAGCATCGGAATCTATAACTAGTGTCACATGTATGGTTCAAAACATAGACAGTAAGAAGAGTCAGTCTTCTTGTACTTAATTTGGAATTGTGCCTTTTGTATTTAATTACGATGCAATTTCTGTGTTTCATCGTCAATAAGAAGGTCAGAGGGATAGAGTAAACCTGAAGTGAAGCATCGGAATCTATAACTAGTGTCACAGGGATGGTTCAAAACATAGACAGTAACAAGAGTCAGTATTCTTGTACTTAAGTCGACATTGTGCATTTTGTATTTAATTCCGAAGCAATTTCTGTGTTTCATCGTCAATAAGAAGGTCCAAGGGATACAGCAAACCTGAAGTGAAGCATCGGAATCTATAACTACTGTAATAGGAATGGTTCAAAACATAGACAGTGGGAAGAGTCAGTCTTCTTGTACTTAAGTCGGCAATGTGACTTTTGTATTTAATTCCGATGCAATTTCTGTGTTTCATCGTCAATAAGAAAGTCAGAGGGATACATTAAGCCTGAACTGAAGCACCGGAATCTATAACTAGTGTCACAGGAATGGTTCAAAACATAGAGTCAGCCTTCTTGTACTTATGTCGGCATTGTGCCCTTTCTATTTATTTCCTATTCAATTTTTGTGTTTCATCGTTAGTAAAAAGGTCCCAGGGATACAGTAAACCGGGGGTGAAGCATTGGAATCTATAACTAGTGTCACAATAATGGTTCAAACATAGTCAGTAAGAAGAGTCAGTCTTCTTGTACTTAAGTCTGCATTGTGCCTTTTGTATTTAATTCCGATGCAATTTCTGTGTTTCATCGTCAATAAGAAGGTCCAAGGGATACAGTAAACCTGGAGTGAAGCATCGGAATCTATAACTAGTGTCATAGGAATGAATCAAAACATAGTCTGTAAGAAGAGTCGGTCTTCTTGTACTTAAGTCGGCATTGTGCCATATGTATTTAATTCCGATGCAATTTCTGTACTTCAGCGTCAATAAGTAGGTCCAAGGGATACAGTAAACCTGGAGTGATGCATCGGAATCTACAACTAGTGACACAGGGATGGTTCAAAACATAGACAGTAAGAAGAGTCAGTATTCTTGTAATTAAGTCGGCATTGTGCCTTTTGTATTTAATTCCGATGCAATTTTTGTGTTTCATCGTTAATAAAAAGGTCCAAGGGATACAGTGAACCGGATGTGAAGCATCGGAATCTATAACTAGTGTCACAATAATGGTTCAAACATAGTCAGAAAGAAGAGTCAGTCTTCTTGTATTTAAGTCTGCATTGTGCTTTTGAATTTAGTTCCGATGCAATTTTTTGTGTTTCATCGTCAATAAGAAGGTCCAAGGGATACAGTAAACCTGGAGTGATGCATCGGAATGTATAACTAGTGTCATAGGAATGAATCAAAACATAGTCTGTAAGAAGAGTCAGTCTTCTTGTACTAAAGTCGGCTTGTGCTTTTTGTATTTAATTCAGATGCAATTTCAGTGTTTCATCGTCAATAAGAAGGTCCAAGGGATTCAGAAAACCAGAAGTGAAGCATCGGAATATATAACTAGTGTCACAGGGATGGTTCAAAACATAGACAGTAAGAAGAGTCAGTATTATTGTACTTAAGTCGGCATTGTGCCTTTTGTATTTAATTCCGATGCAATATCTGTGGTTCATCGTCAATAAGAAGGTCAGAGGGATACAGTAAACCTGAACTGAAGCACTGGAATCTATAACTAGTGTCACTACAATGGTTCAAAGCATATACAGTAGGAAGAGTCAGTCTTCTTGTACTTAAGTCGGCATTGTGCCTTTTCTATTTAATTCCTATGCTATTTCTGTGTTTCATCGTCAATAAGAAGGTCCTAGGGGTATAGTAAACCTGGAGTGAAGCATCGTAATCTCTAACTAGTGTCACAGGAATGGTTCAAAACATAGACAGTAAGTAGCGTCAGTCTTCTTGTACTTAAGTCGGCATTGTGCATTTTTTTTTTAATTCCGATGCAATTTCTGTGTTTCATCGTCAATAAGAAGGTCCAAGGGATACAGTAAACCTGGAGTGAAGCATCGGAATCTATAACTAGTGTCACACTAATGGTTCAAAGCATCGACAGTAAGAAGAGTCAGTCTTCTTGTACTTAATTCGGCATTGTGCCTTTAGTATTTAATTCCGATGCCATTTCTGCGTTTCATCGAGAATAAGAAGGTCCAAGGGATACAGTAAACCTGAAGTGAAGCATCGGAATCTATAACTAGTGTAACAGGAATGGTTCAAAACATAGCCAGTGGGAAGAGTCAGTCTTCTTGTACTTAAGTCGGCAATGTGTCTTTTGTATTTAATTCCGGTGCAATTTCTGTGTTTCATCGTCAATAAGAAGGTCATAGGGATACAGTACACCTGAACTGAAGCACCGGAATCTATAACTAGTGTCACAGGAATGGTTCAAAACACAGACAGTAGGAAGAGTCAGTCTTCTTGTACTTAAGTCGGCATTGTGCCTTTTCTATTTAAGTCCTATGCAATTTTTGTGTTTCATCGTTAGTTAAAAGGTCCCAGGGTTACAGTAAACCGGGAGTGAAGCATTGGAATCTATAACTAGTGTCACAATAGTGGTTCAAACATAGTCAGTAAGAAGAGTCAGTCTTCTTGTACTTAAGTCTGCATTGTGCCTTTTGTATTGAATTCCGATGCAATTTCTGTGTTTCATCGTCAATAAGAAGGTCCAAGGGATACAGTAAACCTGGAGTGAAGCATCGGAATCTATAACTAGTGTCATACGAATGAATCAAAACATAGTCTGTAAGAAGAGTCAGTCTTCTTGTACTAAAGTCGGCATTGTTCCTTTTGTATTTAATTCAGATGTAATTTCAGTGTTTCATCGTCAATAAGAAGGTCAAAGGGATTCAGTTAACCAGAAGTGAAGCATCGGAATCTATAGCTAGTGTCACAGGGATGGGTCAAAACATAGACAGTAAGAAGAGTCAGTATTCTTGTACCTAAGTCGGCATTGTGCCTTTTATATTTAATTCCGACGCAATCTCTGTGTTTCATCGACAATAAGAAGGTCAGAGGGATACAGTAAACCTGAACTGAAGCACCGGAATCTATAACTAGTGTCACTGTAATGGTTCAAAGCATAGACAGTAGGAAGAGTCAGTCTTCTTGAACTTAAGTCGGCATTCTGCCTTTTCTATTTAATTCCGATGCAATTTCTGTGTTTCATCGTCAATAGGAAGGTTCTAGGGATATAGTAAACCTGGTGTGAAGCATCGGAATCTATAACTAGTGTCACAGGAATGGTTCAAAACATAGACAGTAAGTAGCGTCAGTCTTCTTGTACTTAAGTCGGCATTGTGCCTTTTTTTTTTAATTCCGATGCAATTTCGGTGTTTCATCGTCAATAAGAAGTTCCAAGGGATACAGTAAACCTGGAGTGAAGCATCAGAATCTATAACTAGTGTCACAGGAATGGTTCAAAACATCGGCAGTAAGAAGAGTCAGTCTGCTTGTACTTAATTCGGCATTGTGCCTTTAGTATTTAATTCCGATGCCATTTCTGTGTTTCATCGAAAGTAAGAAGGTCAGAGGGATACAGTAAATCTGAAGTCAAGCATCGGAATCTATTACTAGTGTCACAGGAATGGTTCAAAACATAGTCAGTAAGAAGAGTCAGTCTTCTTGTACTTAAGTCGACATTGTGCGTTTTGTAATTAATTCCGATGCAATTTCTGTGCTTCATCGTCAATAAAAAGGTCCAAAGGATACAGTAAACCTGAAGTGAAGCATCAGAATCTATAACTAGTGTCACATGAATGGTTCAAAACATAGTCAGTAAGAAGAGTCAGTCTTCTTGTACTTAATTCGGCATTGTGCCTTTTGTATTTATTTCCGATGCAATTTCCGTGTTTCATCGTCAATAAGAAGGTCCAAGGGAAACAGTAAACCTGAAGTGAAGCACCGGAATCTATAACTAGTGTAACATGAATGGTTCAAATCATAGTCAGTAAGAAGAGTCAGAGTTCTTGTACTTAAGTCGCCATTGTGCCTTTTGTATTTAATTCCGATGCAATTTCTGTGTTTCATCGTCAATAAGAAGGTCCAAGGGTTACAGTAAACCTGGAGTGAAGCATCGGAGTCTATAACTAGTGTCACATGAATGGTTCAAAACGTAGACAGTAAGAAGAGTCAGTCTTC
Organism: Schistocerca americana; assembly: GCF_021461395.2. Lineage (NCBI taxonomy): Eukaryota > Metazoa > Arthropoda > Insecta > Orthoptera > Acrididae > Schistocerca > Schistocerca americana. The sequence continues at coordinate 10,430,214 of NC_060125.1, read as the reverse complement.
TTGTACTTAATTTGGAATTGTGCCTTTTGTATTTAATTACGATGCAATTTCTGTGTTTCATCGTCAATAAGAAGGTCAGAGGGATACAGTAAACCTGAAGTGAAGCATCGGAATCTGTAACTAGTGTCACAGGGATGGTTCAAAACGTATACAGTAACAAGAGTCAGTATTCATGTACTTAAGTCGACATTGTGCCTTTTGTATTTAATTCCGAAGCAATTTCTGTGTTTCATCGTCAATAAGAAGGTCCAAGGGATACAGCAAACCTGAAGTGAAGCATCGGAATTTATAACTACTGTAACAGGAATGGTTCAAAACATAGACAGTGGGAAGAGTCAGTCTTCTTGTACTTAAGTCGGCAATGTGACTTTTGTATATAATTCCGATGCAATTTCTGTGTTTCATCGTCAATAAGAAAGTCAGAGGGATACATTAAGCCTGAACTGAAGCCCCGGAATCTATAACTAGTGTCACAGGAATGGTTCAAAACATAGAGTCAGCCTTCTTGTACTTAAGTCGGCATTGTGCCCTTTCTATTTATTTCCTATTCAATTTTTGTGTTTCATCGTTAATAAAAAGGTCCCAGGGATACAGTAAACCGGGGGTGAAGCATTGGAATCTATAACTAGTGTCACAATAATGGTTCAAACATAGTCAGTAAGAAGAGTCAGTCTTCTTGTACTTAAGTCTGCATTGTGCCTTTTGTATTTAATTCCGATGCAATTTCTGTGTTTCATCGTCAATAAGAAGGTCCAAGGGATACAGTAAACCTGGAGTGAAGCATCGGAATCTATAACTAGTGTCATAGGAATGAATCAAAACATAGTCTGTAAGAAGAGTCAGTCTTCTTGTACTAAAGTCGGCATTGCGTCTTTTGTATTTAGTTCAGATGCAATTTCAGTGTTTCATCGTCAATAAGTAGGTCCAAGAAATACAGTAAACCTGGAGTGAAGCATCGGAATCTATAACTAGTGTCACAGGAATGGTTCAAGACTTAGTCAGTAAAAAGAGTCGGTCTTCTTGTACTTAAGTCGGCATTGTGCCATTTGTATTTAATTCCGATGCAATTTCTGTGTTTCATCGTCAATAAGTAGGTCCAAGGGATACAGTAAACCTGGAGTGATGCATCGGAATCTATAACTAGTGACACAGGGATGGTTCAAAACATAGACAGTAAGAAGAGTCAGTATTCTTGTAATTAAGTCGGCATTGTGCCTTTTGTATTTAATTCCGATGCAATTTTTGTGTTTCATCGTTAATAAAAAGGTCCAAGGGATACAGTGAACCGGATGTGAAGCATCGGAATCTATAACTAGTGTCACAATAATGGTTCAAACATAGTCAGTAAGAAGAGTCAGTCTTCTTGTATTTAAGTCTGCATTGTGCTTTTGAATTTAGTTCCGATGCAATTTTTTGTGTTTCATCGTCAATAAGAAGGTCCAAGGGATACAGTAAACCTGGAGTGATGCATCGGAATGTATAACTAGTGTCATAGGAATGAATCAAAACATAGTCTGTAAGAAGAGTAAGTCTTCTTGTACTAAAGTCGGCTTGTGCTTTTTGTATTTAATTCAGATGCAATTTCAGTGTTTCATCGTCAATAAGAAGGTCCAAGGGATTCAGAAAACCAGAAGTGAAGCATCGGAATCTATAACTAGTGTCACAGGGATGGTTCAAAACATAGACAGTAAGAAGAGTCAGTATTATTGTACTTAAGTCGGCATTGTGCCTTTTGTATTTAATTCCGATGCAATATCTGTGGTTCATCGTCAATAAGAAGGTCAGAGGGATACAGTAAACAAGAACTGAAGCACCGGAATCTATAACTAGTGTCACTACAATGGTTCAAAGCATAGACAGTAGGAAGAGTCAGTCTTCTTGTACTTAAGTCGGCATTGTGCCTTTTCTATTTAATTCCTATGCAATTTCTGTGTTTCATCGTCAATAAGAAGGTCCTAGGGGTATAGTAAACCTGGAGTGAAGCATCGTAATCTCTAACTAGTGTCACAGGAATGGTTCAAAACATAGACAGTAAGTAGCGTCAGTCTTCTTGTACTTAAGTCGGCATTGTGCATTTTTTATTTAATTCCGATGCAATTTCTGTGTTTCATCGTCAATAAGAAGGTCCAAGGGATACAGTAAACCTGGAGTGAAGCATCGGAATCTATAACTAGTGTCACACTAATGGTTCAAAGCATCGACAGTAAGAAGAGTCAGTCTTCTTGTACTTAATTCGGCATTGTGCCTTTGGTATTTAATTCCGATGCCATTTCTGCGTTTCATCGAGAATAAGAAGGTCAGGGGGATACAGTAAATCTGAAGTCAAGCATCGGAATCTATTACTAGTGTCATAGGAATGGTTCAAATTATAATCAGTAAGAAGAGTCAGTCTTCTTGTACTTAAGTCGGCATTATGCGTTTTGTATTTAATTCCGATGCAATTTCTGTGTTTCATCGTCAATAAGAGCGTCCAAGGGATACAGTAAACCTGAAGTGAAGCATCAGAATCTATAACTAGTGTCACAGGAATGGTTCAAATCATAGTCAGTAAGAAGAGTCAGTCTTCTTGTACTTAAGTCGGCATTGTGCCTTTTGTATTTACTTCCGATGCAATTTCCGTGTTTCATCGTCAATAAGAAGGTCCAAGGGATACAGTAAACCTGAAGTGAAGCACCGGAATCTATAACTAGTGTCACATGAATGGTTCAAATCATAGTCAGTAAGAAGAGTCAGAGTTCTTGTACTTAAGTCGCCATTGTGCCTTTTGAATTTAATTCCGATGCAATTTCTGTGTTTCATCGTCAATAAGAAGGTCCAAGGGTTACAGTGAACCTGGAGTGAAGCATCGGAATCTCTAACTAGTGTCACATGAATGGTTCAAAACATAGACAGTAAGAAGAGTCAGTCTTCTTGTAGTTAATTCGGAATTGTGCCTTTTGTATTTAATTCCGATGCAATTTGTGTGTTTCATCGTCAATAAGAAGGTCAGAGGGATACAGCAAACGTGAAGTGAAGCGTGGGAATCTATAACTAGTGTCACAGGATTGGTTCAAAACATAGGGTCAGTCTTCTTGTACTTAAGTCGGCATTGTGCCCTTTCTATTTAATTCCTATTCAATTTTTGTGTTTCATCGTTAATAAAAAGGTCCCAGGGATACAGTAAACCGGGGGTGAAGCATTGGAATCTATAACTAGTGTCACAATAATGGTACAAACATAATCAGTAAGAAGATTCAGTCTTCTTGTACTTAAGTCTGCATTGTGCATTTTGTATTTAATTCCGATGCAATTTCTGTGTTTCATCGTCTATAAGAAGGTCCAAGGGATACAGTAAACCTGGAGTGAAGCATCGGAATCTATAACTAGTGTCACAGGAATGAATCAAAACATAGTCTGTAAGAAGAGTCAGTCTTCTTGTACTAAAGTCGGCATTGTGCCTTTTGTATTTAGTCCAGATGCAATTTCAGTGTTTCATCGTCAATAAGAAGGTCCAAGGGATACAGTAAACCTGGAGTGAAGCATCGGAATCTATAACTAGTGTCACAGGAATGGTTCAAGACTTAGTCAGTAAGAAGAGTCAGTCTTCTTGTACTTAAGTCGGCATTGTGCCTTCTGTATTTAATTCCGATGCAATTTTTGTGTTTCATCGTTAATAAAAAGGTCCAAGGGACACAGTAAACCGGGTGTGAAGCATCGGAATCTATAACTAGTGTCACAATAATGGTTATAACATAGTCAGTAACAAGAGTCAGTCTTCTTGTACTTAAGTCTGCATTGTGCTTTTGAATTTAATTCCGATGCAATTTCTGTGTTTCATCGTCAATACGAAGGTCCAAGGGATACAGTAAACCTGGAGTGATGCATCGGAATCTATTACTAGTGTCATAGGAATGAATCAAAACATAGTCTGTAAGAAGAGTCAGTCTTCTTGTACTAAAGTCGGCATTGTTCCTTTTGCATTTAATTCAGATGCAATTTCAGTGTTTCATCGTCAATAAGAAGGTCAAAGGGATTCAGTAAACCAGAAGTGAAGCATCGGAATCTATAACTAGTGTCACAGGGATGGGTCAAAACATAGACAGTAAGAAGAGTCAGTATTCTTGTACCTAAGTCGGCATTGTGCCTTTTATATTTAATTCCGATGCAATCTCTGTGTTTCATCGACAATAAGAAGGTCAGAGGGTTACAGTAAACCTGAACTGAAGCACCGGAATCTATAACTAGTGTCACTGTAATGGTTCAAAGCATAGACAGTAGGAAGAGTCAGTCTTCTTGAACTTAAGTCGGCATTGTGCCTTTTCTATTTAATTCCTATGCAATTTCTGTGTTTCATCGTCAATAGGAAGGTTCTAGGGATATAGTAAACCTGGTGTGAAGCATCGGAATCTATAACTAGTGTCACAGGAATGGTTCAAAGCATAGACAGTAAGTAGCGTCAGTCTTCTTGTACTTAAGTCGGCATTGTGCCTTTTTTTTTAATTCCGATGCAATTTCGGTGTTTCATCGTCAATAAGAAGTACCGAGGGATACAGTAAACCTGGAGTAAAGCATCGGAATCTATAACTAGTGTCACAGGAATGGTTCAAAACATCGACAGTAAGAAGAGTCAGTCTGCTTGTACCTAATTCGGCATTGTGCCTTTAGTATTTAATTCCGATGCCATTTCTGTGTTTCATCGAGAATAAGAAGGTCAGAGGGATACAGAAAATCTGAAGTCAAGCATCGGAATCTATTACTAGTGTCACAGGAATGGTTCAAAACATAGTCAGTAAGAAGAGTCAGTCCTCTTGTACTTAAGTCGACATTGTGCGTTTTGTAATTACTTCCGATGCAATTTCTGTGTTTCATCGTCAATAAGAGCGTCCAAGGGATACAGTAAACCTGAAGTGAAGCATCAGAATCTATAACTAGTGTCACAGGAATGGTTCAAATCATAGTTAGTAAGAAGAGTCAGTCTTCTTGTACTTAAGTCGGCATTGTGCCTTTTGTATTTATTTCCGATGCAATTTCCGTGTTTCATCGTCAATAAGAAGGTCCAAGGGATACAGTAAACCTGAAGTGAAGCACCGGAATCTATAACTAGTGTCACATGAATGGTTCAAATCATAGTCAGTAAGAAGAGTCAGAGTTCTTGTACTTAAGTCGCCATTGTGCCTTTTGAATTTAATTCCGATGCAATTTCTGTGTTTCATCGTCAATAAGAAGGTCCAAGGGTTACAGTGAACCTGGAGTGAAGCATCGGAATCTCTAACTAGTGTCACATGAATGGTTCAAAACATAGACAGTAAGAAGAGTCAGTCTTCTTGTAGTTAATTCGGAATTGTGCCTTTTGTATTTAATTCCGATGCAATTTGTGTGTTTCATCGTCAATAAGAAGGTCAGAGGGATACAGCAAACGTGAAGTGAAGCGTGGGAATCTATAACTAGTGTCACAGGATTGGTTCAAAACATAGGGTCAGTCTTCTTGTACTTAAGTCGGCATTGTGCCCTTTCTATTTAATTCCTATTCAATTTTTGTGTTTCATCGTTAATAAAAAGGTCCCAGGGATACAGTAAACCGGGGGTGAAGCATTGGAATCTATAACTAGTGTCACAATAATGGTACAAACATAATCAGTAAGAAGATTCAGTCTTCTTGTACTTAAGTCTGCATTGTGCATTTTGTATTTAATTCCGATGCAATTTCTGTGTTTCATCGTCTATAAGAAGGTCCAAGGGATACAGTAAACCTGGAGTGAAGCATCGGAATCTATAACTAGTGTCACAGGAATGAATCAAAACATAGTCTGTAAGAAGAGTCAGTCTTCTTGTACTAAAGTCGGCATTGTGCCTTTTGTATTTAGTCCAGATGCAATTTCAGTGTTTCATCGTCAATAAGAAGGTCCAAGGGATACAGTAAACCTGGAGTGAAGCATCGGAATCTATAACTAGTGTCACAGGAATGGTTCAAGACTTAGTCAGTAAGAAGAGTCAGTCTTCTTGTACTTAAGTCGGCATTGTGCCATTTGTATTTAATTCCGATGTAATTTCTGTGTTTCATCGTCAATAATTAGGTCCAAGGGATACAGTAAACCTGGAGTGATGCATCGGAATCTATAACTAGTGACACAGGGATGGTTCAAAACATAGACAGTAAGAAGAGTCATTATTCTTGTACTTAAGTCGGCATTGTGCCTTTTGTATTTAATTCCGATGCAATTTTTGTGTTTCATCGTTAATAAAAAGGTCCAAGGGACACAGTAAACCGGGTGTGAAGCATCGGAATCTATAACTAGTGTCACAATAATGGTTATAACATAGTCAGTAACAAGAGTCAGTCTTCTTGTACTTAAGTCTGCATTGTGCTTTTGAATTTAATTCCGATGCAATTTCTGTGTTTCATCGTCAATACGAAGGTCCAAGGGATACAGTAAACCTGGAGTGATGCATCGGAATCTATTACTAGTGTCATAGGAATGAATCAAAACATAGTCTGTAAGAAGAGTCAGTCTTCTTGTACTAAAGTCGGCATTGTTCCTTTTGCATTTAATTCAGATGCAATTTCAGTGTTTCATCGTCAATAAGAAGGTCAAAGGGATTCAGTAAACCAGAAGTGAAGCATCGGAATCTATAACTAGTGTCACAGGGATGGGTCAAAACATAGACAGTAAGAAGAGTCAGTATTCTTGTACCTAAGTCGGCATTGTGCCTTTTATATTTAATTCCGATGCAATCTCTGTGTTTCATCGACAATAAGAAGGTCAGAGGGTTACAGTAAACCTGAACTGAAGCACCGGAATCTATAACTAGTGTCACTGTAATGGTTCAAAGCATAGACAGTAGGAAGAGTCAGTCTTCTTGAACTTAAGTCGGCATTGTGCCTTTTCTATTTAATTCCTATGCAATTTCTGTGTTTCATCGTCAATAGGAAGGTTCTAGGGATATAGTAAACCTGGTGTGAAGCATCGGAATCTATAACTAGTGTCACAGGAATGGTTCAAAGCATAGACAGTAAGTAGCGTCAGTCTTCTTGTACTTAAGTCGGCATTGTGCCTTTTTTTTTAATTCCGATGCAATTTCGGTGTTTCATCGTCAATAAGAAGTACCGAGGGATACAGTAAACCTGGAGTAAAGCATCGGAATCTATAACTAGTGTCACAGGAATGGTTCAAAACATCGACAGTAAGAAGAGTCAGTCTGCTTGTACCTAATTCGGCATTGTGCCTTTAGTATTTAATTCCGATGCCATTTCTGTGTTTCATCGAGAATAAGAAGGTCAGAGGGATACAGTAAATCTGAAGTCAAGCATCGGAATCTATTACTAGTGTCACAGGAATGGTTCAAAACATAGTCAGTAAGAAGAGTCAGTCCTCTTGTACTTAAGTCGACATTGTGCGTTTTGTAATTACTTCCGATGCAATTTCTGTGCTTCATCGTCAATAAGAAGGTCCAAAGGATACAGTAAACCTGAAATGAAGCATCAGAATCTATAACTAGTGTCACATGAATGGTTCAAAACATAGTCAGTAAGAAGAGTCAGTCTTCTTGTACTTAATTCGGCATTGTGCCTTTTGTATTTATTTGCGATGCAATTTCCGTGTTTTATCGTCAATAAGAAGGTCCAAGGGAAACAGTAAACCTGAAGTGAAGCACCGGAATCTATAACTAGTGTCACATGAATGGTTCAAATCATAGTCAGTAAGAAGAGTCAGAGTTCTTGTACTTAAGTCGCCATTGTGCCTTTTGTATTTATTTCCGATGCAATTTCTGTGTTTCATCGTCAATAAGAAGGTCCAAGGGTTACAGTAAACCTGGAGTGAAGCATCGGAATCTATAACTAGTGTCACATGTATGGTTCAAAACATAGACAGTAAGAAGAGTCAGTCTTCTTGTACTTAATTTGGAATTGTGCCTTTTGTATTTAATTACGATGCAATTTCTGTGTTTCATCGTCAATAAGAAGGTCAGAGGGATACAGTAAACCTGAAGTGAAGCATCGGAATCTATAACTAGTGTCACAGGGATGGTTCAAAACATAGACAGTAACAAGAGTCAGTATTCTTGTACTTAAGTCGACATTGTGCATTTTGTATTTAATTCCGAAGCAATTTCTGTGTTTCATCGTCAATAAGAAGGTCCAAGGGATACAGCAAACCTGAAGTGAAGCATCGGAATCTATAACTACTGTAACAGGAATGGTTCAAAACATAGACAGTGGGAAGAGTCAGTCTTCTTGTACTTAACTCGGCAATGTGATTTTTGTATTTAATTCCGATGCAATTTCTGTGTTTCATCGTCAATAAGAAAGTCAGAGGGATACATTAAGCCTGAACTGAAGCACCGGAATCTATAACTAGTGTCACAGGAATGGTTCAAAACATAGAGTCAGCCTTCTTGTACTTATGTCGGCATTGTGCCCTTACTATTTATTTCCTATTCAATTTTTGTGTTTCATCGTTAGTAAAAAGGTCCCAGAGATACAGTAAACCGGGGGTGAAGCATTGGAATCTATAACTAGTGTCACAATAATGGTTCAAACATAGTCAGTAAGAAGAGTCAGTCTTCTTGTACTTAAGTCTGCATTGTGCCTTTTGTATTTAATTCCAATGCAATTTCTGTGTTTCATCGTCAATACGAAGGTCCAAGGGATACAGTAAACCTGGAGTGAAGCATCGGAATCTATAACTAGTGTCATAGGAATGAATCAAAACATAGTCTGTAAGAAGAGTCGGTCTTCTTGTACTTAAGTCGGCATTGTGCCATTTGTATTTAATTCCGATGCAATTTCTGTACTTCAGCGTCAATAAGTAGGTCCAAGGGATACAGTAAACCTGGAGTGATGCATCGGAATCTACAACTAGTGACACAGGGATGGTTCAAAACATAGACAGTAAGAAGAGTCAGTATTCTTGTAATTAAGTCGGCATTGTGCCTTTTGTATTTAATTCCGGTGCAATTTTTGTGTTTCATCGTTAATAAAAAGGGCCAAGGGATACAGTGAACCGGATGTGAAGCATCGGAATCTATAACTAGTGTCACAATAATGGTTCAAACATAGTCAGAAAGAAGAGTCAGTCTTCTTGTATTTAAGTCTGCATTGTGCTTTTGAATTTAGTTACGATGCAATATCTGTGGTTCATCGTCAATAAGAAGGTCAGAGGGATACAGTAAACCTGAACTGAAGCACTGGAATCTATAACTAGTGTCACTACAATGGTTCAAAGCATAGACAGTAGGAAGAGTCAGTCTTCTTGTACTTAAGTCGGCATTGTGCCTTTTCTATTTAATTCCTATGCAATTTCTGTGTTTCATCGTCAATAAGAAGGTCCTAGGGGTATAGTAAACCTGGAGTGAAGCATCGTAATCTCTAACTAGTGTCACAGGAATGGTTCAAAACATAGACAGTAAGTAGCGTCAGTCTTCTTGTACTTAAGTCGGCATTGTGCATTTTTTTTTAATTCCGATGCAATTTCTGTGTTTCATCGTCAATAAGAAGGTCCAAGGGATACAGTAAACCTGGGGTGAAGCATCGGAATCTATAACTAGTGTCAAACTAATGGTTCAAAGCATCGACAGTAAGAAGAGTCAGTCTTCTTGTACTTAATTCGGCATAGTGCCTTTAGTATTCAATTCCGATGCCATTTCTGCGTTTCATCGAGAATAAGAAGGTCAGGGGGATACAGTAAATCTGAAGTCAAGCATCGGAATCTATTACTAGTGTCATAGGAATGGTTCAAAACATAATCAGTAAGAAGAGTTAGTCTTCTTGTACTTAAGTCGGCATAATGCGTTTTGTATTTAATTCCGATGCAATTTCTGTGTTTCATCGTCAATAAGAGCGTCCAAGGGATACAGTAAACCTGAAGTGAAGCATCAGAATCTATAACTAGTGTCACAGGAATGGTTCAAATCATAGTCAGTAAGAAGAGTCAGTCTTCTTGTACTTAAGTCGGCATTGTGCCTTTTGTATTTATTTCCGATGCAATTTCCGTGTTTCATCGTCAATAAGAAGGTCCAAGGGATACAGTAAACCTGAAGTGAAGCACCGGAATCAATAACTAGTGTCACATGAATGGTTCAAATCATAGTCAGTAAGAAGAGTCAGAGTTCTTGTACTTAAGTCGCCATTGTGCCTTTTCTATTCAATTCCGATGCAATTTCTGTGTTTCATCGTCAATAAGAAGGTCCAAGGGTTACAGTAAACCTGGAGTGAAGCATCGGAATCTCTAACTAGTGTCACATGAATGGTTCAAAACATAGACAGTAAGAAGAGTCAGTCTTCTTGTACTTAATTCGGAATTGTGCCTTTTGTATTTAATTCCGATGCAATTTGTGTGTTTCATCGTCAATAAGAAGGTCAGAGGGATACAGTAAACGTGAAGTGAAGCATGGGAATCTATAACTAGTGTCACAGGATTGGTTCAAAACATAGAGTCAGTCTTCTTGTACTTAAGTCGGCATTGTGCCCTTTCTATTTATTTCCTATTCAACTTTTGTGTTTCATCGTTAATAAAAAGGTCCCAGGGATACAGTAAACCGGGGGTGAAGCATTGGAATCTATAACTAGTGTCACAATAATGGTACAAACATAGTCAGTAAGAAGATTCAGTCTTCTTGTACTTAAGTCTGCATTGTGCATTTTGTATTTAATTCCGATGCAATTTCTGTGTTTCATCGTCTATAAGAAGGTCCAAGGGATACAGTAAACCTGGAGTGAAGCATCGGAATCTATAACTAGTGTCACAGGAATGAATCAAAACATAGTCTGTAAGAAGAGTCAGTCTTCTTGTACTAAAGTCGGCATTGTGCCTTTTGTATTTAGTCCAGATGCAATTTCAGTGTTTCATCGTCAATAAGAAGGTCCAAGGGATACAGTAAACCTGGAGTGAAGCATCGGAATCTATAACTAGTGTCACAGGAATGGTTCAAGACTTAGTCAGTAAGAAGAGTCAGTCTTCTTGTACTTAAGTCGGCATTGTGCCATTTGTATCTAATTCCAATGTAATTTCTGTGTTTCATCGTCAATAATTAGGTCCAAGGGATACAGTAAACCTGGAGTGATGCATCGGAATCTATAACTAGTGACACAGGGATGGTTCAAAACATAGACAGTAAGAGGAGTCAGTATTCTTGTACTTAAGTCGGCATTGTGCCTTTTGTATTTAATTACGATGCAATTTTTGTGTTTCATCGTTAATAAAAAGGTCCAAGGGATACAGTAAATCGGGTGTGAAGCATCGGAATCTATAACTAGTGTCACAATAATGGTTCAAACATAGTCAGTAAGAAGAGTCAGTCTTCTTGTACTTAAGTCTGCATTGTGCTTTTGAATTTAATTCCGATGCAATTTCTGTGTTTCATCGTCAATACGAAGGTCCAAGGGATACAGTAAACCTGGAGTGATGCATCGGAATCTATAACTAGTGTCATAGGAATGAATCAAAACATAGTCTGTAAGAATTGTCAGTCTTCTTGTACTAAAGTCGGCTTGTGCTTTTTGTATTTAATTCAGATGCAATTTCAGTGTTTCATCGTCAATAAGAGGGTCCAAGGGATTCAGTAAACCAGAAGTGAAGCATCGGAATCTATAACTAGTGTCACAGGGATGGTTCAAAACATAGACAGTAAGAGGAGTCAGTATTATTGTACTTAAGTCGGCATTGTGCCTTTTGTATTTAATTCCGATGCAATTTCTGTGTTTCATCGTCAATAAGAAGGTCAGAGGGATACAGCAAACCTGAACTGAAGCACCGGAATCTATAACTAGTGTCACTTCAATGGTTCAAAACATAGACAGTAAGTAGCGTCAGTCTTCTTGTACTTATGTCGGCATTGTGCATTTTTTATTTAATTCCGATCTAATTTCTGTGTTTCATCGTCAATAAGAAGGTCCAAGGGATACAGTAAACCTGGAGTGATGCATCGGAATCTATAACTAGTGTCATAGGAATGAATCAAACATAGTCTGTAAGAAGAGTCAGTCTTCTTGTACTAAAGTCGGCATTGTGCATTTTGTATTTAATTCAGATGCAATGTCAGTGTTTCATCGTCAATAAGAAGGTCCAAGGTATTCAGTAAACCAGAAGTGAAGCATCGGAATCTATAACTAGTGTCACTATAATGGTTGAAAGCATAGACAGTAGGAAGAGTCAGTCTTCTTGTACTTAAGACGGCATTGTGCCTTTTCTATTTAATTCCTATGCAATTTCTGTGTTTCATCGTCAATAAGAAGGTCAGGGGGATACAGTAAATCTGAAGTCAAGCATCGGAATCTATAACTAGCGTAACAGGAATGGTTCAAAACATAGACAGTGGGAAGAGTCAGTCTTCCTGTACTTAATTCGGAATTATGACTTTTGTATTTAATTCCGATGCAATTTCTGTGTCTCATCGTCAATAGGAAGGTCAGAGTTATACAGTAAACCTGAAGTGAAGCATCGGAATCTGTAACTAGTGTCACAGGGATGGTTCAAACATAGACAGTGAGAAGAGTCAGTATTCTTGTACTTAAGTCGGCATTGCGCCTTTTGTATTTAATTCCGATGCAATTTCTGTGTTTCATCGTCAATAATTAGGTCCAAGGGATACAGTAAACCTGGAGTGATGCATCGGAATCTATAACTAGTGACACAGGGATGGTTCAAAACATAGACAGTAAGAAGAGTCATTATTCTTGTACTTAAGTCGGCATTGTGCCTTTTGTATTTAATTCCGATGCAATTTTTGTGTTTCATCGTTAATAAAAAGGTCCAAGGGATACAGTAAACCGGGTGTGAAGCATCGGAATCTATAACTAGTGTCACAATAATGGTTATAACATAGTCAGTAACAAGAGTCAGTCTTCTTGTACTTAAGTCTGCATTGTGCTTTTGAATTTAATTCCGATGCAATTTCTGTGTTTCATCGTCAATACGAAGGTCCAAGGGATACAGTAAACCTGGAGTGATGCATCGGAATCTATTACTAGTGTCATAGGAATGAATCAAAACATAGTCTGTAAGAAGAGTCAGTCTTCTTGTACTAAAGTCGGCATTGTTCCTTTTGCATTTAATTCAGATGCAATTTCAGTGTTTCATCGTCAATAAGAAGGTCAAAGGGATTCAGTAAACCAGAAGTGAAGCATCGGAATCTATAACTAGTGTCACAGGGATGGGTCAAAACATAGACAGTAAGAAGAGTCAGTATTCTTGTACCTAAGTCGGCATTGTGCCTTTTATATTTAATTCCGATGCAATCTCTGTGTTTCATCGACAATAAGAAGGTCAGAGGGTTACAGTAAACCTGAACTGAAGCACCGGAATCTATAACTAGTGTCACTGTAATGGTTCAAAGCATAGACAGTAGGAAGAGTCAGTCTTCTTAACCTTAAGTCGGCATTGTGCCTTTTCTATTTAATTCCTATGCAATTTCTGTGTTTCATCGTCAATAGGAAGGTTCTAGGGATATAGTAAACCTGGTGTGAAGCATCGGAATCTATAACTAGTGTCACAGGAATGGTTCAAAGCATAGACAGTAAGTAGCGTCAGTCTTCTTGTACTTAAGTCGGCATTGTGCCTTTTTTTTTAATTCCGATGCAATTTCGGTGTTTCATCGTCAATAAGAAGTACCAAGGGATACAGTAAACCTGGAGTAAAGCATCGGAATCTATAACTAGTGTCACAGGAATGGTTCAAAACATCGACAGTAAGAAGAGTCAGTCTGCTTGTACCTAATTCGGCATTGTGCCTTTAGTATTTAATTCCGATGCCATTTCTGTGTTTCATCGAGAATAAGAAGGTCAGAGGGATACAGTAAATCTGAAGTCAAGCATCGGAATCTATTACTAGTGTCACAGGAATGGTTCAAAACATAGTCAGTAAGAAGAGTCAGTCCTCTTGTACTTAAGTCGACATTGTGCGTTTTGTAATTACTTCCGATGCAATTTCTGTGCTTCATCGTCAATAAGAAGGTCCAAAGGATACAGTAAACCTGAAATGAAGCATCAGAATCTATAACTAGTGTCACATGAATGGTTCAAAACATAGTCAGTAAGAAGAGTCAGTCTTCTTGTACTTAATTCGGCATTGTGCCTTTTGTATTTATTTGCGATGCAATTTCCGTGTTTCATCGTCAATAAGAAGGTCCAAGGGAAACAGTAAACCTGAAGTGAAGCACCGGAATCTATAACTAGTGTCACATGAATGGTTCAAATCATAGTCAGTAAGAAGAGTCAGAGTTCTTGTACTTAAGTCGCCATTGTGCCTTTTGTATTTAATTCCGATGCAATTTCTGTGTTTCATCGTCAATAAGAAGGTCCAAGGGTTACAGTAAACCTGGAGTGAAGCATCGGAATCTATAACTAGTGTCACATGTATGGTTCAAAACATAGACAGTAAGAAGAGTCAGTCTTCTTGTACTTAATTTGGAATTGTGCCTTTTGTATTTAATTACGATGCAATTTCTGTGTTTCATCGTCAATAAGAAGGTCAGAGGGATAGAGTAAACCTGAAGTGAAGCATCGGAATCTATAACTAGTGTCACAGGGATGGTTCAAAACATAGACAGTAACAAGAGTCAGTATTCTTGTACTTAAGTCGACATTGTGCATTTTGTATTTAATTCCGAAGCAATTTCTGTGTTTCATCGTCAATAAGAAGGTCCAAGGGATACAGCAAACCTGAAGTGAAGCATCGGAATCTATAACTACTGTAATAGGAATGGTTCAAAACATAGACAGTGGGAAGAGTCAGTCTTCTTGTACTTAAGTCGGCAATGTGACTTTTGTATTTAATTCCGATGCAATTTCTGTGTTTCATCGTCAATAAGAAAGTCAGAGGGATACATTAAGCCTGAACTGAAGCACCGGAATCTATAACTAGTGTCACAGGAATGGTTCAAAACATAGAGTCAGCCTTCTTGTACTTATGTCGGCATTGTGCCCTTTCTATTTATTTCCTATTCAATTTTTGTGTTTCATCGTTAGTAAAAAGGTCCCAGGGATACAGTAAACCGGGGGTGAAGCATTGGAATCTATAACTAGTGTCACAATAATGGTTCAAACATAGTCAGTAAGAAGAGTCAGTCTTCTTGTACTTAAGTCTGCATTGTGCCTTTTGTATTTAATTCCGATGCAATTTCTGTGTTTCATCGTCAATAAGAAGGTCCAAGGGATACAGTAAACCTGGAGTGAAGCATCGGAATCTATAACTAGTGTCATAGGAATGAATCAAAACATAGTCTGTAAGAAGAGTCGGTCTTCTTGTACTTAAGTCGGCATTGTGCCATATGTATTTAATTCCGATGCAATTTCTGTACTTCAGCGTCAATAAGTAGGTCCAAGGGATACAGTAAACCTGGAGTGATGCATCGGAATCTACAACTAGTGACACAGGGATGGTTCAAAACATAGACAGTAAGAAGAGTCAGTATTCTTGTAATTAAGTCGGCATTGTGCCTTTTGTATTTAATTCCGATGCAATTTTTGTGTTTCATCGTTAATAAAAAGGTCCAAGGGATACAGTGAACCGGATGTGAAGCATCGGAATCTATAACTAGTGTCACAATAATGGTTCAAACATAGTCAGAAAGAAGAGTCAGTCTTCTTGTATTTAAGTCTGCATTGTGCTTTTGAATTTAGTTCCGATGCAATTTTTTGTGTTTCATCGTCAATAAGAAGGTCCAAGGGATACAGTAAACCTGGAGTGATGCATCGGAATGTATAACTAGTGTCATAGGAATGAATCAAAACATAGTCTGTAAGAAGAGTCAGTCTTCTTGTACTAAAGTCGGCTTGTGCTTTTTGTATTTAATTCAGATGCAATTTCAGTGTTTCATCGTCAATAAGAAGGTCCAAGGGATTCAGAAAACCAGAAGTGAAGCATCGGAATATATAACTAGTGTCACAGGGATGGTTCAAAACATAGACAGTAAGAAGAGTCAGTATTATTGTACTTAAGTCGGCATTGTGCCTTTTGTATTTAATTCCGATGCAATATCTGTGGTTCATCGTCAATAAGAAGGTCAGAGGGATACAGTAAACCTGAACTGAAGCACTGGAATCTATAACTAGTGTCACTACAATGGTTCAAAGCATATACAGTAGGAAGAGTCAGTCTTCTTGTACTTAAGTCGGCATTGTGCCTTTTCTATTTAATTCCTATGCAATTTCTGTGTTTCATCGTCAATAAGAAGGTCCTAGGGGTATAGTAAACCTGGAGTGAAGCATCGTAATCTCTAACTAGTGTCACAGGAATGGTTCAAAACATAGACAGTAAGTAGCGTCAGTCTTCTTGTACTTAAGTCGGCATTGTGCATTTTTTTTTTAATTCCGATGCAATTTCTGTGTTTCATCGTCAATAAGAAGGTCCAAGGGATACAGTAAACCTGGAGTGAAGCATCGGAATCTATAACTAGTGTCACACTAATGGTTCAAAGCATCGACAGTAAGAAGAGTCAGTCTTCTTGTACTTAATTCGGCATTGTGCCTTTAGTATTTAATTCCGATGCCATTTCTGCGTTTCATCGAGAATAAGAAGGTCAGGGGGATACAGTAAATCTGAAGTCAAGCATCGGAATCTATTACTAGTGTCATAGGAATGGTTCAAAACATAATCAGTAAGAAGAGTTAGTCTTCTTGTACTTAAGTCGGCATAATGCGTTTTGTATTTAATTCCGATGCAATTTCTGTGTTTCATCGTCAATAAGAGCGTCCAAGGGATACAGTAAACCTGAAGTGAAGCATCAGAATCTATAACTAGTGTCACAGGAATGGTTCAAATCATAGTCAGTAAGAAGAGTCAGTCTTCTTGTACTTAAGTCGGCATTGTGCCTTTTGTATTTATTTCCGATGCAATTTCCGTGTTTCATCGTCAATAAGAAGGTCCAAGGGATACAGTAAACCTGAAGTGAAGCACCGGAATCTATAACTAGTGTCACATGAATGGTTCAAATCATAGTCAGTAAGAAGAGTCAGAGTTCTTGTACTTAAGTCGCCATTGTGCCTTTTCTATTCAATTCCGATGCAATTTCTGTGTTTCATCGTCAATAAGAAGGTCCAAGGGTTACAGTAAACCTGGAGTGAAGCATCGGAATCTCTAACTAGTGTCACATGAATGGTTCAAAACATAGACAGTAAGAAGAGTCAGTCTTCTTGTACTTAATTCGGAATTGTGCCTTTTGTATTTAATTCCGATGCAATTTGTGTGTTTCATCGTCAATAAGAAGGTCAGAGGGATACAGTAAACGTGAAGTGAAGCATGGGAATCTATAACTAGTGTCACAGGATTGGTTCAAAACATAGAGTCAGTCTTCTTGTACTTAAGTCGGCATTGTGCCCTTTCTATTTAATTCCTATTCAACTTTTGTGTTTCATCGTTAATAAAAAGGTCCCAGGGATACAGTAAACCGGGGGTGAAGCATTGGAATCTATAACTAGTGTCACAATAATGGTACAAACATAGTCAGTAAGAAGATTCAGTCTTCTTGTACTTAAGTCTGCATTGTGCATTTTGTATTTAATTCCGATGCAATTTCTGTGTTTCATCGTCTATAAGAAGGTCCAAGGGATACAGTAAACCTGGAGTGAAGCATCGGAATCTATAACTAGTGTCACAGGAATGAATCAAAACATAGTCTGTAAGAAGAGTCAGTCTTCTTGTACTAAAGTCGGCATTGTGCCTTTTGTATTTAGTCCAGATGCAATTTCAGTGTTTCATCGTCAATAAGAAGGTCCAAGGGATACAGTAAACCTGGAGTGAAGCATCGGAATCTATAAATAGTGTCACAGGAATGGTTCAAGACTTAGTCAGTAAGAAGAGTCAGTCTTCTTGTACTTAAGTCGGCATTGTGCCATTTGTATCTAATTCCAATGTAATTTCTGTGTTTCATCGTCAATAATTAGGTCCAAGGGATACAGTAAACCTGGAGTGATGCATCGGAATCTATAACTAGTGACACAGGGATGGTTCAAAACATAGACAGTAAGAGGAGTCAGTATTCTTGTACTTAAGTCGGCATTGTGCCTTTTGTATTTAATTCCGATGCAATTTTTGTGTTTCATCGTTAATAAAAAGGTCCAAGGGATACAGTAAATCGGGTGTGAAGCATCGGAATCTATAACTAGTGTCACAATAATGGTTCAAACATAGTCAGTAAGAAGAGTCAGTCTTCTTGTACTTAAGTCTGCATTGTGCTTTTGAATTTAATTCCGATGCAATTTCTGTGTTTCATCGTCAATACGAAGGTCCAAGGGATACAGTAAACCTGGAGTGATGCATCGGAATCTATAACTAGTGTCATAGGAATGAACCAAACATAGTCTGTAAGAATTGTCAGTCTTCTTGTACTAAAGTCGGCTTGTGCTTTTTGTATTTAATTCAGATGCAATTTCAGTGTTTCATCGTCAATAAGAGGGTCCAAGGGATTCAGTAAACCAGAAGTGAAGCATCGGAATCTATAACTAGTGTCACAGGGATGGTTCAAAACATAGACAGTAAGAGGAGTCAGTATTATTGTACTTAAGTCGGCATTGTGCCTTTTGTATTTAATTCCGATGCAATTTCTGTGTTTCATCGTCAATAAGAAGGTCAGAGGGATACAGCAAACCTGAACTGAAGCACCGGAATCTATAACTAGTGTCACTTCAATGGTTCAAAACATAGACAGTAAGTTGCGTCAGTCTTCTTGTACTTATGTTGGCATTGTGCATTTTTTATTTAATTCCGATCTAATTTCTGTGTTTCATCGTCAATAAGAAGGTCCAAGGGATACAGTAAACCTGGAGTGATGCATCGGAATCTATAACTAGTGTCATAGGAATGAATCAAAACATAGTCTGTAAGAAGAGTCAGTCTTCTTGTACTAAAGTCGGCATTGTGCATTTTGTATTTAATTCAGATGCAATGTCAGTGTTTCATCGTCAATAAGAAGGTCCAAGGTATTCAGTAAACCAGAAGTGAAGCATCGGAATCTATAACTAGTGTCACTATAATGGTTGAAAGCATAGACAGTAGGAAGAGTCAGTCTTCTTGTACTTAAGACGGCATTGTGCCTTTTCTATTTAATTCCTATGCAATTTCTGTGTTTCATCGTCAATAAGAAGGTCAGGGGGATACAGTAAATCTGAAGTCAAGCATCGGAATCTATAACTAGCGTAACAGGAATGGTTCAAAACATAGACAGTGGGAAGAGTCAGTCTTCCTGTACTTAATTCGGAATTATGACTTTTGTATTTAATTCCGATGCAATTTCTGTGTCTCATCGTCAATAGGAAGGTCAGAGTTATACAGTAAACCTGAAGTGAAGCATCGGAATCTGTAACTAGTGTCACAGGGATGGTTCAAACATAGACAGTGAGAAGAGTCAGTATTCTTGTACTTAAGTCGGCATTGCGCCTTTTGTATTTAATTCCGATGCAATTTCTGTGTTTCATCGTCAATAAGAAGGTCCAAGGGATACAGTAAACCTGGAGTGAAGCATCGGAATCTATAACTAGTGTCATTGGAATTAATCAAAACATAGTCTGTAAGAAGAGTCAGTCTTCCTGTACTAAAGTCGGCATTGTGCCTTTTGTATTTAATTCCGATGCCGTTTCTGTGTTTCATCGTGAGTAAGAAGGTCAGAGGGATACAGTAAATCTGAAGTCAAGCATCGGAATATACAACTAGTGTCACAGGAATGGTTTAAAACATAGTCAGTAAGAAGAGTCAGTCTTCTTGTACTTAAGTGGCTTTGTGCCTTTTGTATTTAATTCCGATGCAATTTCTGTGTTTCATCGTCAATAAGAAGGTCCAAGGGATACAGTAAACCTGAAGTGAAGCATCAGAATCTATAACTAGTGTCACAGGAATGGTTCAAAACATAGTCAGTAAGAAGAGTCAGTATTCTTGTACTTATGTCGGCATTGTGCCTTTTGTATTTATTTCCGATGCAATTTCTGTGTATCATCGTCAACAAGAAGGTCCAAGCGATACAGTAAACCTGAAGTGAAGCACCGGAATCTACAACTAGTGTCACATGAATGTTTCAAATCATAGTCAGTAAGAAGAGTCAGACATCTTGTACTTAAGTCGCCATTGTGCCTTTTGAATTTAATTCCGATGCAATTTCTGTGTTTCATCGTCAATAAGAGGTTCCAAGGGATACAGTAATCCTGGAGTGAAGCATCGTAATCTATGACTAGTGTCACATGAATGGTTCAAAACATAGACAGTAAGAAGAGTCAGTCTTCTTGTACTTAATTCGGAATTGTGCCTTTTGTATTTAATTCCGATGCAATTTCTGTGTTTCATCGTCAATAAGAAGGTCAGAGGGATACAGTTAACCTGAAGTGAAGCTTCGGAATCTATAACTGGTGTCACAGGGATGGTTCAAAACATAGACAGTAACAAGAGTCAGTATTCTTGTACTTAAGTCCGCATTGTGCCTTTTGTATTTAATTCCGACAGGAATGGTTCAAAGCATAGACAGTGGGAAGAGTAAGTCTTCTTGTACTTAAGTCGGCAATGTGACTTTTGTATTTAATTCCGATGCAATTTCTGTGTTTCATCGTCAATAAGAAGGTCAGAGGGATACAGTAAACCGGGAGTGAAGCATTGGAATCGATAACTAGTGTCACAATAATGGTTCAAACATAGTCAGAAAGAAGAGTCAGACATCTTGTACTTAAGTCACCATTGTGCCTTTTGTATTTAATTCCGATGCAATTTCTGTGTTTTATCGTCAGTAAAGGGGTCCAAGGGATACAGTAACCCTGGAGTGAAGCATCGGAATCTATAACTAATGTCACAGGAATGGTTCAAAACATCGTCAGTAAGAAGAGTCAGTCTTCTTGTACTTAATTCGGCATTGTGCCTTTAGTATTTAATTCCGATGCCATTTCTGCGTTTCATCGAGAATAAGATGGTCAGGGGGATACAGTAAATCTGAAGTCAAGCATCGGAATCTATTACTAGTGTCATAGGAATGGTTCAAAACGTAATCAGTAAGAAGAGTCAGTCTTCTTGTACTTAAGTCGGCATTGTGCGTTTTGTATTTAATTCCGATGCAATTTCTGTGTTTCATCGTCAATAAGAAGGTCCAAGGAATACAGTAAACCTGAAGTGAAGCATCAGAATCTATAACTAGTGTCACAGGAATGGTTCAAAACATAGTCAGTAAGAAGAGTCAGTCTTCCTGTACTTAAGTCGGCATTGTGCCTTTTGTATTTGTTTCCGATGCAATTTCCGTGTTTCATCGTCAATAAGAAGGTCCAAGGGATACAGTAAACCTGAAATGAAGCACCGGAATCTATAACTAGTGTCACATGAATGGTTCAAATCATAGTCAGTAAGAAGAGTCAGTCTTCTTGTACTTAAGTCGCCATTGTGCCTTTTGTATTCAATTCCGATGCAATTTCTGTGTTTCATCGTCAATAAGACGGTCCAAGGGTTACAGTACACCAGGAGTGAAGCATCGGAATCTATAACTAGTGTCACATGAATGGTTCAAAACATAGACAGTAAGAAGAGTCAGTCTTCTTGTACTTAATTCGGAATTGTGCCTTTTGTATTTAATTCCGATGCAATTTGTGTGTTTCAACGTCAATAAGAAGGTCAGAGGGATACAGTAAACGTGAAGTGAAGCATGGGAATCTATAACTAGTGTCACAGGGATGGTTCAAATCATAGACAGTAAGAAGAGTAAGTATTCTTATACTTAAGTCGACATTGTGCCTTTTGTATTTAATTCCGAAGCAATTTCTGTGTTTCATCGTCAATAAGAAGGTCCAAGGGATACAGTAAACCTGAAGTGAAGCATCGGAATCTATAACTAGCGTAACAGGATTGGTTCAAAACATAGACGGTGGGAAGAGTCAGTCTTCTTGTACTTAATTCGGAATTGTGACTTTTGCATTTAACTCCGATGCAATTTCTGTGTTTCATCGTCAATAAGAAGGTCAGAGGGATACAGTAAACCTGAAGTGAAGCACCGGAATCTACAACTAGTGTCACATGAATGTTTCAAATCATAGTCAGTAAGAAGAGTCAGACATCTTGTACTTAAGTCGCCATTGTGCCTTTTGAATTTAATTCCGATGCAATTTCTGTGTTTCATCGTCAATAAGAGGTTCCAAGGGATACAGTAATCCTGGAGTGAAGCATCGTAATCTATGACTAGTGTCACATGAATGGTTCAAAACATAGACAGTAAGAAGAGTCAGTCTTCTTGTACTTAATTCGGAATTGTGCCTTTTGTATTTAATTCCGATGCAATTTCTGTGTTTCATCGTCAATAAGAAGGTCAGAGGGATACAGTTAACCTGAAGTGAAGCTTCGGAATCTATAACTGGTGTCACAGGGATGGTTCAAAACATAGACAGTAACAAGAGTCAGTATTCTTGTACTTAAGTCCGCATTGTGCCTTTTGTATTTAATTCCGACAGGAATGGTTCAAAGCATAGACAGTGGGAAGAGTAAGTCTTCTTGTACTTAAGTCGGCAATGTGACTTTTGTATTTAATTCCGATGCAATTTCTGTGTTTCATCGTCAATAAGAAGGTCAGAGGGATACAGTAAACCGGGAGTGAAGCATTGGAATCGATAACTAGTGTCACAATAATGGTTCAAACATAGTCAGAAAGAAGAGTCAGACATCTTGTACTTAAGTCACCATTGTGCCTTTTGTATTTAATTCCGATGCAATTTCTGTGTTTTATCGTCAGTAAAGGGGTCCAAGGGATACAGTAACCCTGGAGTGAAGCATCGGAATCTATAACTAATGTCACAGGAATGGTTCAAAACATCGTCAGTAAGAAGAGTCAGTCTTCTTGTACTTAATTCGGCATTGTGCCTTTAGTATTTAATTCCGATGCCATTTCTGCGTTTCATCGAGAATAAGATGGTCAGGGGGATACAGTAAATCTGAAGTCAAGCATCGGAATCTATTACTAGTGTCATAGGAATGGTTCAAAACGTAATCAGTAAGAAGAGTCAGTCTTCTTGTACTTAAGTCGGCATTGTGCGTTTTGTATTTAATTCCGATGCAATTTCTGTGTTTCATCGTCAATAAGAAGGTCCAAGGAATACAGTAAACCTGAAGTGAAGCATCAGAATCTATAACTAGTGTCACAGGAATGGTTCAAAACATAGTCAGTAAGAAGAGTCAGTCTTCCTGTACTTAAGTCGGCATTGTGCCTTTTGTATTTGTTTCCGATGCAATTTCCGTGTTTCATCGTCAATAAGAAGGTCCAAGGGATACAGTAAACCTGAAATGAAGCACCGGAATCTATAACTAGTGTCACATGAATGGTTCAAATCATAGTCAGTAAGAAGAGTCAGTCTTCTTGTACTTAAGTCGCCATTGTGCCTTTTGTATTCAATTCCGATGCAATTTCTGTGTTTCATCGTCAATAAGACGGTCCAAGGGTTACAGTACACCAGGAGTGAAGCATCGGAATCTATAACTAGTGTCACATGAATGGTTCAAAACATAGACAGTAAGAAGAGTCAGTCTTCTTGTACTTAATTCGGAATTGTGCCTTTTGTATTTAATTCCGATGCAATTTGTGTGTTTCAACGTCAATAAGAAGGTCAGAAGGATACAGTAAACGTGAAGTGAAGCATGGGAATCTATAACTAGTGTCACAGGGATGGTTCAAATCATAGACAGTAAGAAGAGTAAGTATTCTTATACTTAAGTCGACATTGTGCCTTTTGTATTTAATTCCGAAGCAATTTCTGTGTTTCATCGTCAATAAGAAGGTCCAAGGGATACAGTAAACCTGAAGTGAAGCATCGGAATCTATAACTAGCGTAACAGGATTGGTTCAAAACATAGACGGTGGGAAGAGTCAGTCTTCTTGTACTTAATTCGGAATTGTGACTTTTGCATTTAACTCCGATGCAATTTCTGTGTTTCATCGTCAATAAGAAGGTCAGAGGGATACAGTAAACCTGAAGTGAAGCATCGGAATCTATAACTAGTGTCACAAGGATGGTTCAAACATAGACAGTAAGAAGAGTCAGTATTCTTGTACTTAAGTCGGCATTGTGCCTTCTGTATTCAATTCCGATGCAATTTCTGTGTTTCATCGTCAATAAGAAGGTCCAAGGGATACAGTAAACCTGGAGTGAAGCATCGGAATCTATAACTATTGTCATAGGAATGAATCAAAACATAGTCTGTGAGAAGAGTCAGTCCTCCTGTACTAAAGTCGGCATTGTGCCTTTTGTATTTAATTCCGATGCCGTTTCTGTGTTTCATCGTGAATAAGAAGGTCAGAGGGATACAGTAAATCTGAAGTCAAGCATCGGAATCTATAACTAGTGTCACAGGAATGGTTTAAAACATAGTCAGTAAGAAGAGTCAGTCTTCTTGTACTTAAGTCGGCTTTGTGCCTTTTGTATGTAATTCCGATGCAATTTCTGTGTTTCATCGTCAATAAGAAGGTCCAAGGGATACAGTAAACCTGGAGTGAAGCATCGGAATCTATAACTAGTGTCATAGGAATGAATCAAAACATAGTCTGTAAGAAGAGTCAGTCTTTTTGTACTAAAGTCGGCATTGTGCCTTTTGTATTTAATTCAGATTCAATTTCAGTGTTTCATCGTCAATAGGAAGGTCCAAGGGATACAGTAAACCTGGAGTGAAGCATCGGAATCTATAACTAGTGTCACATGAATGGTTCAAAACATAGACAGTAAGAAGAGTCAGTCTTCTTGTACTTAATCTGGCATTGTGCCTTTTGTATTTAATTCCGATGCAATTTCTGTGTTTCATCGTCAATAAGAAGGTCCAAGGGATACAGTAAACCTGGAGTGATGCATCGTAATCTATAACTAGTAACACAGGAATGGTTCAAATCATAGACAGTAAGAACAGTCACTCTTCTTGTACTTAAGTCGGCATTGTGCCTTTTGTATTTAATTCCGATGCAATTTTTGTGTTTCATCGTTAATAAAAAGGTCCAAGGGATACAGTAAACCTGGAGTGAAGCATCGGAATCTATAACTAGTGTCACAATAATGGTTCAAACATAGTCAGTAACAAGAGTCAGTCTTCTTGTACTTAAGTCTGCACTGTGACTTTTGAATTTAATTCCGATGCAATTTCTGTGTTTCATCGTCAATATGAAGGTCCAAGGGATACAGTAAACCTGGAGTGATGCATCGGTATCCATAACTAGTGTCATAGGAATGAATCAAAACATAGTCTGTAAGAAGAGTCAGTCTTCTTGTACTAAAGTCGGCATTGTGCTTTTTGTATTTAATTCAGATGCAATTTCCGTGTTTTATCGTCAATAAGAAGGTCCAAGGGATTCAGTAAACCAGAAGTGAAGCATCGGAATCTATAACTAGTGTCACAGAAATGGTTCAAAGCATAGACAGTAAGAAGAGTCAGTATTCTTGTACTTAAGTCGGCATTGTGCCTTTTGTATTTAATTCCGATGCAATTTCTGTGTTTCATCGTCAATAAGAAGGTCAGAGGGATACAGTGAACCTGAACTGAAGCACCGGTATCTATAACTAGTGTCACTATAATGGTTGAAAGCATAGACAGTAGGAAGAGTCAGTCTTCTTGTACTTAAGTCGGCATTGTGCCTTTTCTATTTAATTCCTATGCAATTTCTGTGTTTCATCGTCAATAAGAAGGTCAGGGGGATACAGTAAATCTGAAGTCAAGCATCGGAATCTATAACTAGCGTAACTGGAATGGTTCAAAACATAGACAGTGGGAAGAGTCAGTCTTCCTGTACTTAATTCGGAATTGTGACTTTTGTATTTAATTCCGATGCCGTTTCTGTGTTTCATCGTGAATAAGAAGGTCAGAGGGATACAGTAAATCTGAAGTCAAGCATCGGAATCTATAACTAGTGTCACAGGAATGGTTTAAAACATAGACAGTAAGAAGAGTCAGTCTTCTTGTACTTAAGTCGGCTTTGTGCCTTTGTATTTAATTCCGATGCAATTTCTGTGTTTCATCGTCAATAAGAAGGTCCAAGGGATACAGCAAACCTGGAGTGAAGCATCGGAATCTATAACTAGTGTCATTGGAATTAATCAAAACATAGTCAGTAAGAAGAGTCAGTCTTCCTGTACTAAAGTCGGCATTGTGCCTTTTGTATTTAATTCCGATGCCGTTTCTGTGTTTCATCGTGAATAAGAAGGTCCAAGGGATACAGTAAACCTGAAGTGAAGCACCGGAATCTACAACTAGTGTCACATGAATGGTTCAAATCATAGTCAGTAAGAAGAGTCAGACATCTTGTACTTAAGTCACCATTGTGCCTTTTGTATTTAATTCCGATGCAATTTCTGCGTTTCATCGTCAATAAGAGGGTCCAATGGATACAGTAATCCTGGAGTGAAGCATAGGAATCTATAACTAGAGTAACAGGTGTGGTTCAAAACATACACAATGGGAAGAGTCAGTCTTCTTGTACTTAAGTCGGCAATGTGACTTTTGTATTTAATTCCGATGCAATTTCTGTGTTTCATCGTCAATAAGAAGGTCAGAGGGATACAGTAAACCGGGAGTGAAGCATTGGAATCTATAACTAGTGTCACAATAATGGTTCAAACATAGTCAGTAAGAAGAGTCAGTCTTCTTTTACTTAAGTCTGCATTGTGCCTTTTGTATTTAATTCCGATGCAATTTCTGTGTTTCATCGTCAATAAGAAGGTCCAAGGGATACAGTAAACCTGGAGTGAAGCATCGGAATCTATAACTAGTGTCATAGGAATGAATCAAAACATAGTCTGTAAGAAGAGTCAGTCTTCTTGTACTAAAGTCGGCATTGTGCCTTTTGTATTTAATACAGATGCAATTTCAGTGTTTCATCGTCAATAAGAAGGTCCAAGGGATACAGTAAACCTGGAGTGAAGCACCGGAATCTATAACTAGTGTCACATGAATTGTTCAAAACATAGTCAGTAAGAAGAGTCAGTCTTCTTTTACTTAAGTCTGCATTGTGCCTTTTGTATTTAATTCCGATGCAATTTCTGTGTTTCATCGTCAATAAGAAGGTCCAAGGTATTCAGTAAACCAGAAGTGAAGCATCGGAATCTATAACTAGTGTCTTAGAAATGGTTCAAAGCATAGACCGTAAGAAGAGTCAGTATTCTTGTACTTAAGTCGGCATTGTGCCTTTTGTATTTAATTGCGATGCAATTTCTGTGTTTCATCGCCAATAAGAAGGTCAGAGGGATACAGTAAACCTGAACTGAAGCACCGGAATCTATAACTAGTGTCACTATAATGGTTGAAATCATAGACAGTAGGAAGAGTCAGTCTTCTTGTACTTAAGTCGGCATTGTGCCTTTTCTATTTAATTCCTATGCAATTTCTGTGTTTCATCGTCAATAAGAAGGTCAGGGGGATACAGTAAATCTGGAGTCAAGGATCGGAATCTATTACTAGTGTCATAGGAATGGTTCAAACATATTCAGTAAGAAGAGTCAGTCTTCTTGTACTTAAGTCGGCATTGTTCGTTTTGTATTTAATTCCGATGCAATTTCTGTGTTTCATCGTCAATAAGAAGGTCCAAGGGATACAGTAAACCTGAAGTGAAGCATCGAAATCTATAACTAGCGTATCAGGAATGGTTCAAAACATAGACAGTGGGAAGAGTCAGTCTTCCTGTACTTAATTCGGAATTGTGACTTTTGTATTTCATTCCGATGCAATTTCTGTGTTTCATCGTCAATAAGAAGGTCAGAGTGATACATTAAACCTGAAGTGAAGCACCAGAATCTATAACTAGTGTCACTATAATGGTTCAAAGCATAGACAGTAGGAGGAGTCAGTCTTCTTGTACTTACGTCATCATTGTGCCCTTTCTATTTTATTCCTATGCGATTTCTGTGTTTCATCGTCAACAAGAAGGTCCTAGGGATATAGTAAACCTGGATTGAAGCATCGGAATCTATAACTAGTGTCACAGGAATGGTTCAAAACATAGACAGTAAGTAGCGTCAGTCTTCTTGTACTTAAGTCGGCATAGTGACTTTAATATTTAATTCCGATGCAATTTCTGTGTTTCAACGTCAATATGAAGGTCCAAGGGATACAGGAAACCTGGAGTGTAGCATCGGAATCTATAACTAGTGTCACAGAATTGGTTCAAAACATCGACAGTAAGAAGAGTCAGTCTTCTTGTACTTAATTCGGAATTGTGCCTTTTGTATTTAATTCCGATGCAATTTCTGTGTTTCATCGTCAATAAGAAGGTTAGAGGGATACAGTAAACCTGAAGTGAAGCATCGGAATCAATAACTAGTGTCACAGGAATGGTTCAAAACATAGTCAGTAAGAAGAGTCAGACATCTTGTACTTAAGTCACCATTGTGCCTTTTGTATTTAATTCCGATGCAATTTCTGTGTTTCATCGTCAATAAGAAGGTCCAAGGGATACAGTAAACCTGGAGTGAAGCAAAGGAATCCATAACTAGTGTCACATGAATGGTTCAAAACATAGACAGTAAGAAGAGTCAGTCTTCTTGTACTTAATTCGGAATTATGCCTTTTGTATTTCATTCCGATGAAATTTCTGTGTTTTATCGTCAATACGAAGGTCCAAGGGGTACAGTAAACCAGAAGTGAAGCATCGGAATCTATAACTAGTGTCACAGGGATGGATCAAAACATAGACAGTAAGAAGAGTCAGTATTCTTGTACTTAAGTGGGCATTGTGCCTTTAGTAATTAATTCCGATGCAATTTCTGTGTTTCATCGTGAATAAGAAGGTCAGAGGGATACAGTAAATCTGAAGTCAAGCATCGGAATCTATAACTAGTGTCACAGGAATGGTTCAAAACATAATCAGTAAGAAGAGTCAGTCTTCTTGTACTTAAGTCGGCTTTGTGCCTTTTATATTTATTTCCGATGCAATTTCTGTGTTTCATCGTCAATAACAAGGTCCAAGGGATACAGTAAACCTGAAGTGAAGCACCGGAATCTATAACTAGTGTCACATGAATGGTTCAAATCATAGTCAGTAAGAAGAGTCAGACTTCTTGTACTTAAGTCGCCATTGTGCCTTTTGTATTTAATTCCGATTAAATTTCTGTGTTTCATCGTCAATAAGAAGAACCAAGGGATACAGTAAACCTCAAGTGAAGCATCGGAATCTATAACTAGTGTAACAGGAATGGTTCAAAACATAGACAGTAGGAAGAGTCAGCCTTCTTGTGCTTAAGTCGGCATTGTGCCTTTTCTATTTAATTCCTATGCAATTTCTGTGTTTCATCGTCAATATGAAGGTCCAAGGGATATAGTAAACCTGGAGTGAAGCATCGGAATCTATAACTAGTGTCACAAGAATGGTTCAAAGCATAGACAGTAAGTAGCGTCAGTCTCCTTGTACTAAAGTCGGCATTGTGCTTTTTTATTTAATTCCGATGCAATTTCTGTGTTTCATCGTCTATAAGAAGGTCCAAGGGATACAGTAAACCGGGAGTGAAGCATCGGAATCTATAACTAGTGTCACAATAATGGTTCAAACATAGTCAGTAAGAAGAGTCAGTCTTCTTGTACTTAAGTCTGCATTGTGCCTTTTGAATTTAATTCCGATGCAATTTCTGTGTTTCATCGTCAATAAGAAGGTCCAAGGGATACAGTAAACCTGGAGTGATGCATCGGAATCTATAACTAGTGTCATAAGAATGAATCAAAACATAGTCTATAAGAAGAGTCAGTCTTCTTAAACCAAAGTCGGCATTGTGCTTTTTGTATTTTATTCAGATGCAATTTCTGTGTTTCATCGTCAATAAGAAGGACCAAGGGATACAGTAAACCTGAAGTGAAGCACCGGAATCTATAACTAGTGTCACATGAATGGTTCAAATCATAGTCAGTAAGAAGAGTCAGAGTTCTTGTACTTAAGTCGCCATTGTGCCTTTTGTATTTAATTCCGATGCAATTTCTGTGTTTCATCGTCAATAAGAAGGTCAGAGGGATACAGTAAACCTGAAGTGAAGCATCGGAATCTATAACTAGTGTCACAGGGATGGTTCAAAACATATACAGTAAGAGGAGTCAGTATTCTTATACTTAATTTGGCATTGTGAGTTTTGTATTTACTTCCGAAGCAATTTCTGTGTTTCATCGTCAATAAGAAGGTCCAAGGGATACAGTAAACCTGAAGTGAAGCATCGAAATCTATAACTAGCGTATCAGGAATGGTTGAATACATAGACAGTGGGTAGAGTCAGTCTTCCTGTACTTAATTCGGAATTGTGACTTTTGTATTTCATTCCGATGCAATTTCTGTGTTTCGTCGTCAATAAGAAGGTCAGAGGGATACAGTAAATCTGAAGTGAAGCATCGGCATCTATAACTAGTGTCACAGGGATGGTTCAAACATAGACAGTAAGAAGAGTCAGTATTCTTGTACTTAAGTCGGCATTGTGCCTTTTGTATTTAATTCCGATGCAATTTCTGTGTTTCATCGTCAATAAGAAGGTCCAAGGGATACAGTAAACCTGGAGGGAAACATCGGAATCTATAACTAGTTTCATAGGAATGAATCAAAACATAGTCTGTAAGAAGAGTCAGTCTTCTTGTACTAAAGTCGGCATTGTGCTTTTGTATTTAATTCCGATGCAATTTCAGTGTTTCATCGTCAATAAGAAGGTCCAAGGGATACAGTAAACCAGAAGTGAAGCATCGGAATCTATAACTAGTGTCACAGGGATGGTTCAAAACATAGACAGTAAGAAGAGTCAGTCTTCTTGTACTTAATTCGGAATTGTGCCTTTTGTATTTAATTCCGATGCAATTTCTGTGTTTCATCGTCAATAAGAAGGTTAGAGGGATACAGTAAACCTGAAGTGAAGCATCGGAATCAATAACTAGTGTCACAGGAATGGTTCAAAACATAGTCAGTAAGAAGAGTCAGTCTTCTTGTACTTAAGTCGGCATTGTGCCTTTTGTATTTATTTCCGATGCAATTTCTGTGTTTCATCGTCAATAAGAAGGTCCAAGGGATACAGTAAACCTGGAGTGAAGCATCGGAATTTATAACTAGTGACACAGGTTTGGTTCAAAACATAGTCAGTAAGAAGAGTCAGTCTTCTTGTACTTAAGACGGCATTGTGCCTTTTGTATTTATTTCCGATCCAATTTCTGTGTTTCATCGTCAACAAGAAGGTCCAAGGGATACAGTAAACCTGAAGTGAAGCACCGGAATCTATAACTAGTGTCACATGAATGGTTCAAATCATAATCAGTAAGAAGAGTCAGACATCTTGTACTTAAGTCACCATTGTGCCTTTTGTATTTAATTCCGATGCAATTTCTGTGTTTCATCGTCAATAAGAAGGTCCAAGGGATACAGTAAACCTGGAGTGAAGCAAAGGAATCCATAACTAGTGTCACATGAATGGTTCTAAACATTGACAGTAAGAAGAGTCAGTCTTCTTGTACTTAATTCGGAATTATGCCTTTTGTATTTCATTCCGATGAAATTTCTGTGTTTTATCGTCAATACGAAGGTCCAAGGGGTACAGTAACCAGAAGTGAAGCATCGGAATCTATAACTAGTGTCACAGGGATGGATCAAAACATAGACAGTAAGAAGAGTCAGTATTTTTGTACTTAAGTGGGCATTGTGCCTTTTGTATTTAATTCCCAAGCAATTTCTGTGTTTCATCTTCAATAAGAAGGTCCAAGGGATACAATAAACCTGAAGTGAAGCATTAGAGTCTATAGCTAGTGTCACAGGAATGGTTCTAAACATAGTCAGTAAGAAGAGTCAGTCTTATTGCACATAAGTCGGCATTGTGCCTTTTGTATTTAATTCCGAATAAATTTCTGTGTTTCATCGTCAATAAGAAGAACCAAGGGATACAGTAAACCTGAAGTGAAGCATCGGAATCTATAAATAGTGTAACAGGAATGGTTCAAAACATAGACAGTAGGAAGAGTCAATCTTCTTGTACTTAAGTCGGCATTGTGCCTTTTCTATTTAATTCCTATGCAATTTCTGTGTTTCATCGTCAATAAGAAGGTCCAAGGGATACAGTAAACCTGAAGTGAAGCATCGGAATCTATAACTAGTGTCACAGGAATGGTTCAAAACATCGACAGTAAGAAGAGTCAGTCTTCTTGTACTTAATTCGGCATTGTGCCTTTAGTATTTGATTCCGATGCAATTTCTGGGTTTCATCGTCGATAAGAAGGTCAGAGGGATACAGTAAATCTGAAGTCAAGCATCGGAATCAATAACTAGTGTCGCAGGAATGGTTCAAAACATAGTCAGTAAGAAGAGTCAGTCTTCTTGTACTTAAGTCGGCTTTGTGCCTTTTGTATTTAATTCGGATGCAATTTCTGTGTTTCATCGTCAATAAGAAGCTCCAAGGGATACAGTAAACCTGAAGTGAAGCATCAGAATCTATAACTAGTGTCACAGGAATGGTTCAAAGCATAGTCAGTAAGAAGAGTCAGTCTTCTTGTACTTAAGTCGGCATTGTGCCTTTTATATTTATTTCCGATGCAATTTCTGTGTTTCATCGTCAATAAGAAGGTCCAAGGGATACAGTAAACCTGAAGTGAAGCACCGGAATCTATAACTAGTGTCACATGAATTGTTCAAATCATAGTCAGTAAGAAGAGTCAGACTTCTTGTACTTAAGTCGCCATTGTGCCTTTTGTATTTAATTCCGATGCAATTTCTGTGTTTTTCTCGTCAATAAGAAGGTCCAAATGATACAGTAAACCTGGAGTGAAGCATCGGAATCTATAACTAGTGTCACATTAATGGTTCAAAACATAGTCAGTAAGAAGAGTCAGTCTTCTTGTACTTAATTCGGAATTGTGCCTTTTGTATTTAATTCCGAAGCAATTTCTGTGTTTCATCGTCAATAAGAAGGTCAGAGGAATACAGTAAACCTGAAGTGAAGCATCGGAATCTATATCTAGTGTCACAGGAAAGGTTCAAAACATAGTCAGTAAGAAGAGTCAGTCTTCTTGTACTTAAGTCGGCATTGTGAATTTTGTATTTAATTCCGATGCAATTTCAGTGTTTCATCCTCAATAAGAAGGTCCAAGGGACACAGTAAACCAGAAGTGAAGCATCGGAATCTATAACTAGTGTCACAGGGATGGACCAAAACATACACAGTAAGAAGAATCAGTATTCTTGTACTTAAAACGGCATTGTGCTTTTTGTATTTAATTCCGATGCAATTTCTGTGTTTCATCGTCAATAAGAAGGTCAGAGGGATACATTAAACTGGAACTGAAGCACCGGAATCTATAACTAGTGTCCCTATAAAAGTTCAAAGCATAGACAGTAGGAAGAGTCAGTCTTCTTGTACTTAAGTCCACATTGTGCCTTTTCTATTTAATTCCTACGCAATTTCTGTGTTTCATCGTCAATAAGAAGGTCCTAGGGATATGGTAAACCTGGAGTGAAGCATCGGAATCTATAAATAGTGTCACAGGGATGGTTCAAAACATAGACAGTAAGAAGAGTCAGTCTTCTTGTACTTAATTCGGAATTGTGCCTTTTGTATTTAATTCCGATGCAATTTCTGTATTTCATCGTCAATAAGAAGGTTAAAGGGATACAGTAAACCTGAAGTGAAGCATCGGAATCAATAACTAGTGTCACAGGAATGGTTCAAAACATAGTCAGTAAGAAGAGTCAGTCTTCTTGTACATAAGTCGGCATTGAGCCTCTTGTATTTATTTCCGATGCAATTTCTGTGTTTCATCGTCAATACGAATGTCCATGGGATACAGTAAACCTGGAGTGAAGCATCGGAATTTATAACTAGTGACACAGGGTTGGTTCAAAACATAGTCAGTAAGAAGAGTCAGTCTTCTTGTACTTAAGTCGGCATTGTGCCTTTTGTATTTATTTCCGATCCAATTTCTGTGTTTCATCGTCAACAAGAAGCTCCAAGGGATTCAGTAAACCTGGAGTGAAGCAAAGGAATCCATAACTAGTGTCACATGAATGGTTCTAAACATAGACAGTAAGAAGAGTCAGTCTTCTTGTACTTAATTCGGAATTATGCCTTTTGTATTTCATTCCGATGAAATTTCTGTGTTTTATCGTCAATACGAAGGTCCAAGGGGTACAGTAAACCAGAAGTGAAGCATCGGAATCTATAACTAGTGTCACAGGGATGGATCAAAACATAGACAGTAAGAAGAGTCAGTATTCTTGTACTTAAGTGGGCATTGTGCCTTTTGTATTTAATTCCCAAGCAATTTCTGTGTTTCATCTTCAATAAGAAGGTCCAAGGGATACAAAAAACCTGAAGTGAAGCATTAGAGTCTATAGCTAGTGTCACAGGAATGGTTCAAAACATAGTCAGTAAGAAGAGTCAGTCTTCTTGTACATAAGTCGGCATTGTGCCTTTTGTATTTAATTCCGAATAAATTTCTGTGTTTCATCGTCAATAAGAAAAACCAAGGGATACAGTAAACCTGAAGTGAAGCATCGGAATCTATAACTAGTTTAACAGGAATGGTTCAAAACATAGACAGTAGGAAGAGTCAATCTTCTTGTACTTAAGTCGGCATTGTGCCTTTTCTATTTGATTCCTATGCAATTTCTGTGTTTCATCGTCAATAAGAAGGTCCAAGGGATATAGTAAACCGGGAGTGAAGCATCGGAAACTATAACTAGTGTCACAAGAATGGTTCAAAACATAGACAGTAAGTAGCGTCAGTCTCCTTGTACTAATGCCGGCATTGTGCTTTTTTATTTAATTCCGATGCAATTTCTGTGTTTCATCGTCAATAAGAAGGTCCAAGGGATACAGTAAACCTGAAGTGAAGCATCGGAATCTATAACTAGTGTCACAGGAATGGTTCAAAACATCGACAGTAAGAAGAGTCAGTCTTCTTGTACTTAATTCGGCATTGTGCCTTTAGTATTTGATTCCGATGCAATTTCTGGGTTTCATCGTCGATAAGAAGGTCAGAGGGATACAGTAAATCTGAAGTCAAGCATCGGAATCAATAAGTAGTGTCGCAGGAATGGTTCAAAACATAGTCAGTAAGAAGAGTCAGTCTTCTTGTACTTAAGTCGGCTTTGTGCCTTTTGTATTTAATTCGGATGCAATTTCTGTGTTTCATCGTCAATAAGAAGGTCCAAGGGATACAGTAAACCTGAAGAGAAGCATCAGAATCTATAACTAGTGTCACAGGAATGGTTCAAAGCATAGTCAGTAAGAAGAGTCAGTCTTCTTGTACTGAAGTCGGCATTGTGCCTTATATATTTATTTCCGATGCAATTTCTGTGTTTTATCGTCAATAAGAAGGTCCAAGGGATACAGTAAACCTGAAGTGAAGCAATGGAATCTATAACTAGTGTCACATGAATTGTTCAAATCATAGTCAGTAAGAAAGAGTCAGACTTCTTGTACTTAAGTCGCCATTGTGCCTTTTGTATTTAATTCGGATGCAATTTCTGTGTTTTTCTCGTCAATAAGAAGGTCCAAATGATACAGTAAACCTGGAGTGAAGCATCAGAATCTATAACTAGTGTCACATTAATGGTTCAAAACATAGACAGTAAGAAGAGTAAGTCTTCTTGTACTTAATTCGGAATTGTGCCTTTTGTATTTAATTCCGAAGCAATTTCTGTGTTTCATCGTCAATAAGAAGGTCAGAGGAATACAGTAAACCTGAATTGAAGCATCGGAATCTATAACTAGTGTCACAGGGATGGATCAAAACATAGACAGTAAGAAGAGTCAGTATTCTTGTACTTAAGAGGGCATTGTGCCTTTTGTATTTAATTCCCAAGCAATTTCTGTGTTTCATCTTCAATAAGAAGGTCCAAGGGATACAATAAACCTGAAGTGAAGCATTAGAGTCTATAGCTAGTGTCACAAGAATGGTTCAAAACATAGTCAGTAAGAAGAGTCAGTCTTCTTGTACATAAGTCGGCATTGTGCCTTTTGTATTTAATTCCGAATAAATTTCTGTGTTTCATCGTCAATAAGAAGAACCAAGGGATACAGTAAACCTGAAGTGAAGCATCGGAATCTATAACTAGTGTAACAGGAATGGTTCAAAACATGGACAGTAGGAAGAGTCACTCTTCTTGTACTTAAGTCGGCATTGTGCCTTTTCTATTTGATTCCTATGCAATTTCTGTGTTTCATCGTCAATAAGAAGGTCCAAGGGATATAGTAAACCTGGAGTGAAGCATCGGAAACTATAACTAGTGTCACAAGAATGGTTCAAAACATAGACAGTAAGTAGCGTCAGTCTCCTTGTACTAATGCCGGCATTGTGCTTTTTTATTTAATTCCGATGCAATTTCTGTGTTTCCTCGTCAATAAGAAGGTCCAAGGGATACAGTAAACCTGAAGTGAAGCATCGGAATCTATAACTAGTGTCACAGGAATGGTTCAAAACATCGACAGTAAGAAGAGTCAGTCTTCTTGTACTTAATTCGGCATTGTGCCTTTAGTATTTGATTCCGATGCAATTTCTGGGTTTCATCGTCGATAAGAAGGTAAGAGGGATACAGTAAATCTGAAGTCAAGCATCGGATTAAATAATTAGTGTCGCAGGAATGGTTCAAAACATAGTCAGTAAGAAGAGTCAGTCTTCTTGTACTTAAGTCGGCTTTGTGCCTTTTGTATTTAATTCGGATGCAATTTCTGTGTTTCATCGTCAATAAGAAGGTCCAAGGGATACAGTAAACCTGAAGTGAAGCATCAGAATCTGTAACTAGTGTCACAGGAATGGTTCAAAGCATAGTCAGTAAGAAGAGTCAGTCTTCTTGTACTGAAGTCGGCATTGTGCCTTTCATATTTATTTCCGATGCAATTTCTGTGTTTTATCGTCAATAAGAAGGTCCAAGGGATACAGTAAACCTGAAGTGAAGCAATGGAATCTATAACTAGTGTCACATGAATTGTTCAAATCATAGTCAGTAAGAAGGGTCAGACTTCTTGTACTTAAGTCGCCATTGTGCCTTTTGTATTTAATTCCGATGCAATTTCTGTGTTTTTCTCGTCAACAAGAAGGTCCAAATGATACAGTAAACCTGGAGTGAAGCATCGGAATCTATAACTAGTGTCACATTAATGGTTCAAAACATAGACAGTAAGAAGAGTAAGTCTTCTTGTACTTAATTCGGAATTTTGCCTTTTGTATTTAATACCGAAGCAATTTCTGTGTTTCATCGTCAATAAGAAGGTCAGAGGAATACAGTAAACCGGAAGTGAAGCATCGGAATATATAACTAGTGTCACAGGAATGGTTCAAAACATAGTCAGTAAGAAGAGTCAGTCTACTTGTACTTAATTCGGAATTGTGCCTTTTGTATTTAATTCCGAAGCAATTTCTGTGTTTCATCGTCAATAAGAAGGTCAGAGGAATACAGTAAACCTGAAGTGAAGCATCGGAATCTATAACTAGTGTCACAGGAATGGTTCAAAACATAGTCAGTAAGAAGAGTCAGTCTTCTTGTACTTAAGTCGGCATTGTGCCTTTTGTATTTAATTCCGATGCAATTTCAGTGTTTCATCCTCAATAAGAAGGTCCAAGGGATACAGTAAACCAGAAGTGAAGCATCGGAATCTATAACTAGTGTCACAGGGATGGTTCAAAACATAGACAGTAAAAAGAGTCAGTATTCTTGTACTTAAAATGGCATTGTGCTTTTTTATTTAATTCCGATGCAATTTCTGTGTTTCATCGTCAATAAGTAGGTCAGAGGGATACATTAAACTGGAACTGAAGCACCGGAATCTATAACTAGTGCCACTACAAAGGTTCAAAGCATAGACAGTAGGAAGAGTCAGTCTTCTTGTACTTAAGTCCACATTGTGCCTTTTCTATTTAATTCCTATGCAATTTCTGTGTTTCATCGTCAATACGAAGGTCCTAGGGATATAGTAAATCTGGAGTGAAGCATCGGAATCTATAAATAGTGTTACAGGAATGGTTCAAAACATAGTCAGTAAGAAGAGTCAGTTTTCTTGTACTTAAGTCGGCATTGTGCCTTTTGAATTTATTTCCGATGCAATTTCTGTGTTTCATCGTCAACAAGAAGGTCCAAGGGATACAGTAAACCTGAAGTGAAGCACCGGAATCTATAACTAGTGTCACATGGATTGTTCAAATCATAGTTAGTAAGAAGAGTCAGACATCTTGTACTTAAGTCGCCATTGTGCCTTTTGTATTTAATTCCGATGCAATTTCTGTGTTTCATCGTCAATAAGATGGTCCAAGGGATACAGTAAACCTGGAGTGAAGCATCGGAATCTATAACTAGTGTCACATGAATGGTTCAAAACATAGACAGTAAGAAGAGTCAGTCTTCTTGTACTTAATTCGGAATTGTGCCTTTTGTATTTAATTCCAATGCAATTTCTGTGTTTCATCGTCAATAAGAAGGTCAGAGGGATACAGTAAACCTGACGTGAAGCATCGGAATCTATAAGTAGTGTCACAGGAATGGTTCAAAACATAGTCAGTAAGAAGAGTCAGTCTTCTTGTACTTAAGTCGGCATTGTGCCTTTTGTATTTAATTCCGAAGCAATTTCTGGGTTTCATCGTCAATATGAAGGTCCAAGGGATACAGTAAACCTGGAGTGAAGCATCGGAAATTATAACTAGTGACACAGGAATGGTTCAAAACATAGACAGTACGAAGAGTCAGTCTTCTTGCACTTACGTCGGCATTGTGCCTTTTCTATTTAATTCCGATGCAATTGCTGTGCTTTTTCGTCAATAAGAAGGTCCAAGGGATACAGTAAACCTGAAGTGAAGCATCGGAATCTATAACTAGTGTCACAGGAATGGTTCAAAACATAGTCAGTAAGAAGAGTCAGTCTTCTTGTACCTAAGTCGGCATTGTGCCTTTTGTATTTAATTCCGATGCAGTTTCTATGTTTCATCGTCAATAAGGAGGTCCAAGGGATACAGTAAACCTGGAGTGATGCATCGGAATCTATAACTAGTGTCACAGGAATTAATCAAAGCATAGTCAATAAGAAGAGTCAGTCTTCTTGTACTTAAGTCGGCATTGTGTCTTTTGTATTTAATTCCGATGCAATTTCTATGTTTCTTCGTCAATAAGAAGGTCCAAGGGATACAGTAAACCTGGAGTGAAGCATTGGAATCTATAACTAGTGTCACAGGAATGCTTCAAATCATAGTCAGTAAGAAGAGTCAGTTTTCTTGTACTTAAGTCGGCATTGTGCCTTTTGTATTTATTTCCGATGCAATTTCTGTGTTTCATCGTCAACAAGAAGGTCCAAGGGATACAGTAAACCTGAAGTGAAGCACCGGAATCTATAACTAGTGTCACATGGATGGTTCAAATCATAGTCAGTAAGAAGAGTCAGACATCTTGTACTTAAGTCGCCATTGTGCCTTTTGTATTTAATTCCGATGCAATTTCTGTGTTTCATCGTCAATAAGAAGGTCCAAGGGATACAGTAAACCTGGAGTGAAGCATCGGAATCTATAACTAGTGTCACATGAATGGTTCAAAACATAGACAGTAAGAAGAGTCAGTCTTCTTGTACTTAATTCGGAATTGTACCTTTTGTATTTAATTCCGAAGCAATTTCTGTGTTTCATCTTCAATAAGAAGGTCCGAGGGATACAATAAACCTGAAGTGAAGAATCAGAGTCTATAGCTAGTGTCACAGGAATTTTTCAAAACATAGTCAGTAAGAAGAGTCAGTCTTCTTGTACATAAGTCGGCATTGTGCCTTTTGTATTTAATTCCGATGCAATAACTGTGTTTCATCGTCAATAAGAAGGTCCAAGGGATACAGTAAACCTGAAGTGAAGCATCGGAATCTATAACTAGTGTAACAGGAATGGTTCAAATCATAGACAGTGGGAAGGGTCAGTCTTCTTGTACTTAAGTCGGCAATGTGACTTTTGTATTTAATTCCGATGCAATTTCTGTGTTTCATCGTCAATAAGAAGGTCAGAGGGATACAGTAAAACCTGAACTGAAGCACCGAAATCTATAACTAGTGTCACAGGAATGGTTCAAAACATAGACAGTTGGAAGAGTCAGTCTTCTTGTACTTAAGTCGGCATTGTGCCATTTGAATTTCATTCCGATGCAATATCTGTGTTTCATCGTCCATAAGAAGGTGCGAGGGATACAGTAAACCTCAAGTGAAGCATCGGAATAAAAAACTAGTGTCACAGGAATGGTTCAAAACATAGACTGTCAGAAGAGTCAGTCTTCTTGTACTTAAGTCGGATTTGTGCATTTTGTAATTAATTCCTATGCAATTTTTGTGTTTCATCGTCAATAAGAGGGTCTAAGGGATATAGTAATCCTGGAGTGAAGCATCGGAATCTATAACTAGTGTCACAGGAATGGTTCAAAACATAGACAGTAAGTATCGTCAGTCTTCTTGTACTAAAGTCGGCATTGTGCCTTTTTTATTTAATTCCGATGCAATTTCTGTGTTTCATCGTCAATAAGAAGGTCCAAGGGATACAGTAAACCTGAAGTGAAGCATCGGAATCTATAACTAGTGTCACAGGAATGGTTCAAAACATCGACAGTAAGAAGAGTCAGTCTTCTTGTACTTAATTCGGCTTTGTGCCTTTAGTAATTAATTCCGATGCAATTTCTGTGTTTCATCGTGAATAAGAAGGTCAGAGGGATACAGTAAATCTGAAGTCAAGCATCGGAATCTATAACTAGTGTCACAGGAATGGTTCAAAACATAATCAGTAAGAAGAGTCAGTCTTCTTGTACTTAAGTCGGCTTTGTGCCTTTTATATTTATTTCCGATGCAATTTCTGTGTTTCATCGTCAATAACAAGGTCCAAGGGATACAGTAAACCTGAAGTGAAGCACCGGAATCTATAACTAGTGTCACATGAATGGTTCAAATCATAGTCAGTAAGAAGAGTCAGACTTCTTGTACTTAAGTCGCCATTGTGCCTTTTGTATTTAATTCCGATGCAATTTCTGTGTTTCATCGTCTATAAGAAGGTCCAAGGGATACAGTAAACCTGGAGTGAAGCATCGAAATCTATAACTAGTGTCACAGGAATGGTTCAAAACATAGTCAGTAAGAAGAGTCAGTCTTCTTGTACATAAGTCGGCATTGTGCCTTTTGTTTTTAATTCCGATGCAATTTCTGTGTTTCATCGACAATAAGAAGGTCCAAGGGATACAGTAAACCTAAAGTGAAGCATAGGAATCTATAACTAGTGACACAGGAATGGTTCAAAACATAGACAGTAGGAAGAGTCACTCTTCTTGCACTTAAGTCGGCATTGTGCCTTTTCTTTTGAATTCCGATGCAATTGCTGTGTTTCATCGTCAATAAGAAGGTCCAAGGGATACAGTAATCCTGAAGTGAAACATCGGAATCTATAACTAGTGTAACGGGAATGGTTCAAAACATAGTCAGTAAGAAGGGTCAGTCTTCTGGTACTTAAGTCGGCATTGTGCCTTTTGTATTTAATTCCGATGCTATTTCTATGTTTCATCGTTAATATGAAGGTCCAAGGGATACAGTAAACCTGGAGTGAAGCAGCGGATACTATAACTAGTGTCACAGGAATGAATCAAAATATAGTCAGTATGAAGAGTCTGTCTTCTTGTACATAAGTCGGCATTGTGCCTTTTGTATTTAATTCCGATGCAATTACTGTGTTTCATCGTCAATAAGAAGGTCCAAGGGATACAGTAAACCTGAAGTGAAGCATCGGAATCTATAACTAGTGTAACAGGAATGGTTCAAATCATAGACAGTGGGAAGAGTCAGTCTTCTTGTACTTAAGTCGGCAATGTGACTTTTGTATTTAATTCCGATGCAATTTCTGTGTTTCATCGTCAATAAGAAGGTCAGAGGGATACAGTGAAACCTGAACTGAAGCACCGAAATCTATAACTAGTGTCACAGGAATGGTTCAAAACATAGACAGTTGGAAGAGTCAGTCTTCTTGTAATTAAGTCGGCATTGTGCCATTTGAATTTCATTCCGATGCAATTTCTGTGTTTCATCGTCCATAAGGAGGTGCGAGGGATACAGTAAACCGCAAGTGAAGCATCGGAATAAAAAACTAGTGTCACAGGAATGGTTCAAAACATAGACTGTCAGAAGAGTCAGTCTTCTTGTACTTAAGTCGGCTTTGTGCATTTTGTAATTAATTCCTATGCAATTTTTGTGTTTCATCGTCAATAAGAGGGTCTAAGGGATATAAAAATCCTGGAGTGAAGCATCGGAATCTATAACTAGTGTCACAGGAATGGTTCAAAACATAGACAGTAAGTAGCGTCAGTCTTCTTGTACTAAAGTCGGCATTGTGCCTTTTTTATTTAATTCCGATGCAATTTCTGTGTTTCATCGTCAATAAGAAGGTCCAAGGGATACAGTAAACCTGAAGTGAAGCATCGGAATCTATAACTAGTGTCACAGGAATGGTTCAAAACATCGACAGTAAGAAGAGTCAGTCTTCTTGTACTTAATTCGGCTTTGTGCCTTTAGTAATTAAATCCGATGCAATTTCTGTGTTTCATCGTGAATAAGAAGGTCAGAGGGATACAGTAAATCTGAAGTCAAGCATCGGAATCTATAACTAGTGTCACAGGAATGGTTCAAAACATAATCAGTAAGAAGAGTCAGTCTTCTTGTACTTAAGTCGGCTTTGTGCCTTTTATATTTATTTCCGATGCAATTTCTGTGTTTCATCGTCAATAACAAGGTCCAAGGGATACAGTAAACCTGAAGTGAAGCACCGGAAACTATAACTAGTGTCACATGAATGGTTCAAATCATAGTCAGTAAGAAGAGTCAGACTTCTTGTACTTAAGTCGCCATTGTGCCTTTTGTATTTAATTCCGATGCAATTTCTGTGTTTCATCGTCTATAAGAAGGTCCAAGGGATACAGTAAACCTGGAGTGAAGCATCGAAATCTATAA
Source organism: Schistocerca americana (assembly GCF_021461395.2). Taxonomy (NCBI): domain Eukaryota; kingdom Metazoa; phylum Arthropoda; class Insecta; order Orthoptera; family Acrididae; genus Schistocerca; species Schistocerca americana. The sequence continues at coordinate 10,387,388 of NC_060125.1, read as the reverse complement.
CTAGTGTCACAGGAATGGTTCAAAACATAGTCAGTAAGAAGAGTCAGTCTTCTTGTACATAAGTCGGCATTGTGCCTTTTGTTTTTAATTCCGATGCAATTTCTGTGTTTCATCGACAATAAGAAGGTCCAAGGGATACAGTAAACCTAAAGTGAAGCATAGGAATCTATAACTAGTGACACAGGAATGGTTCAAAACATAGACAGTAGGAAGAGTCATTCTTCTTGCACTTAAGTCGGCATTGTGCCTTTTCTTTTGAATTCCGATGCAATTGCTGTGTTTCATCGTCAATAAGAAGGTCCAAGGGATACAGTAATCCTGAAGTGATACATCGGAATCTATAACTAGTGTAACGGGAATGGTTCAAAACATAGTCAGTAAGAAGGGTCAGTCTTCTGGTACTTAAGTCGGCATTGTGCCTTTTGTATTTAATTCCGATGCTATTTCTATGTTTCATCGTTAATATGAAGGTCCAAGGGATACAGTAAACCTGGAGTGAAGCAGCGGATACTATAACTAGTGTCACAGGAATGAATCAAAATATAGTCAGTATGAAGAGTCTGTCTTCTTGTACATAAGTCGGCATTGTGCCTTTTGTATTTAATTCCGATGCAATTACTGTGTTTCATCGTCAATAAGAAGGTCCAAGGGATACAGTAAACCTGAAGTGAAGCATCGGAATCTATAACTAGTGTAACAGGAATGGTTCAAATCATAGACAGTGGGAAGAGTCAGTCTTCTTGTACTTAAGTCGGCAATGTGACTTTTGTATTTAATTCCGATGCAATTTCTGTGTTTCATCGTCAATAAGAAGGTCAGAGGGATACAGTAAAACCTGAACTGAAGCACCGAAATCTATAACTAGTGTCACAGGAATGGTTCAAAACATAGACAGTTGGAAGAGTCAGTCTTCTTGTAATTAAGTCGGCATTGTGCCATTTGAATTTCATTCCGATGCAATTTCTGTGTTTCATCGTCCATAAGGAGGTGCGAGGGATACAGTAAACCGCAAGTGAAGCATCGGAATAAAAAACTAGTGTCACAGGAATGGTTCAAAACATAGACTGTCAGAAGAGTCAGTCTTCTTGTACTTAAGTCGGCTTTGTGCATTTTGTAATTAATTCCTATGCAATTTTTGTGTTTCATCGTCAATAAGAGGGTCTAAGGGATATAGTAATCCTGGAGTGAAGCATCGGAATCTATAACTAGTGTCACAGGAATGGTTCAAAACATAGACAGTAAGTAGCGTCAGTCTTCTTGTACTAAAGTCGGCATTGTGCCTTTTTTATTTAATTTCGATGCAATTTCTGTGTTTCATCGTCAATAAGAAAGTCCAAGGGATACAGTAAACCTGGAGTGAAGCATCGGAATCTATAACTAGTGTCACAGGAATGGTTCAAAACATCGACAGTAAGAAGAGTCAGTCTTGTTGTACTTAATTCGGCTTTGTGCCTTTAGTAATTAATTCCGATGCAATTTCTGTGTTTCATCGTGAATAAGAAGGTCAGAGGGATACAGTAAATCTGAAGTCAAGCATCGGAATCTATAACTAGTGTCACAGGAATGGTTCAAAACATAATCAGTATGAAGAGTCAGTCTTCTTGTACTTAAGTCGGCTTTGTGCCTTTTATATTTATTTCAGATGCAATTTCTGTGTTTCATCGTCAATAAGAAGGTCCAAGGGATACAGAAAACATGAAGTGAAGCACCGGAATCTATAACTAGTGTCACTTGAATGGTTCAAATCATAGTCAGTAAGAAGAGTCAGACTTCTTGTACTTAAGTCGCCATTGTGCCTTTTGTATTTAATTCCGATGCAATTTCTGTGTTTCATCGTCTATAAGAAGGTCCAAGGGATACAGTAAACCTGGAATGATGCATCGAAATCTATAACTAGTGTCACATGAATGGTTCAAAACATAGACAGCAAGAAGAGTTAGTCTTCTTGTACTTAATTCGGAATTGTGCCTTTTGTATTTAATTCCGATGCAATTTCTGTGTTTCATCGTCAATATGAAGGTCAGAGGGATACAGTAAACCTGAAGTGAAGCATCGGAATCTATAACTAGTGTCACAGGAATGGTTCAAATCATAGTCAGTAAGAAGAGTCAGTCTTCTTGTACATAAGTCGGCATTGTGCCTTTTGTTTTTAATTCCGATGCAATTTCTGTGTTTCATCGACAATAAGAAGGTCCAAGGGATACAGTAAACCGGGAGTGAAGCTGCGGATACTATAACTAGTGTCACAGGAATGAATCAAGACATAGTCAGTAAGAAGAGTCAGTCTTCTTGTACTAAAGTCGACATTGTGCCTTTTGTATTTAATTCCGATGCATTTTCAGTGTTTCATCGTCAATAAGAAGGTCCAAGGGATACAGTAAACCTGAAGTGCAGCATCGGAAACTATAGCTAGTGTCACAGGAATGGTTCAAACATAGCCAGTAAGAAGAGTCAATCTTCTTGTACATAAGTCGGCATTGTGTCTTTTGTATTTAATTCCAATGCAATTTCTGTGTTTCATCGTCAATACGATGGTCCAAAGGATACAGTAAACCTAAAGTGAAGCATCGGAATCTATAACTAGTATCAGAGGGGTGGTTCAAAACATAGACAGTAAGAAGAGTCAGTATTCTTGTACTTAAGTCGGCATTGTGCCTTTTGTATTTAATTCCGATGCAATTTCTGTGTTTCATCGTCAATAAGAAGGTCCAAGGGATACAGTAAACCTGAAGTGAAGCATCGGAATCTATAACTAGTGACACAGGAATGGTTCAAAACATAGACAGTAGGTAGAGTCAGTCTTCTTGCACTTATGTCGGCATTGTGCCTTTTCTATCTAATTCCGATGCAATTTCCGTGTTTCATCGACAATAAGAAGGTCCAAGGGATACAGTAACCCTGAAGTGAAGCATCGGAATCTATAACTAGCGTCACACGAATGGTTCAAAACAAAGTCAGTAAGAATAGTCAGGCTTCTTGTACTTAAGTCGGCATTGTGCCTTTTGTATTTAATTCCGTTGCAATTTCTATGTTTCGTCGTCAATATGAAGGTCCAAGGGCTACAGTAAACCTGGAGTGAAGCATCGGAATCTATAACTAGTGTCACAGGAATGAATCAAAACATAGTCAGTAAGAAGAGTCAGTCTTCTTGTACTAAAGTCGGCTTTGTGCCTTTTGTATTTAATTCGGATGCAATTTCAGTGTTTCATCGTCAATAAGTAGGTCCAAGGGATACAGTAAACCAGAAGTGAAGCATCGGAATCTATAACTAGTGTCACAGGGATGGTTCAAAGCATAGACAGTAAGAAGAGTCAGTATTCTTGTACTTAAGTTGGCATTGTGCCTTTTGTATTTAATTCCGAAGCAATTTCTGTGTTTCATCTTCAATAAGAAGGTCCAAGGGATACAATAAACCTGAAGTGAAGCATCAGAGTCTGTAGCTAGTGTCACAGGAATGGTTCAAAACATAGTCAGTAAGAAGAGTCAGTCTTCTTGTACATATGTCGGCATTGTGCCTTTTGTATTTAATTCCGATGCAATTTCTGTATTTCATCGTCAATAAGGAGGTCCAAGGGATACAGTAAACCTGAAGTGAAGCATCGGAATCTATAACTAGTGTAACAGGAATGGTTCAAATCTTAGACAGTGGGAAGAGTCAGTCTTCTTGTACTTAAGTCGGCAATGTGACTTTTGTATTTAATTCCGATGCAATTTCTTTGTTTCATCGTCAAGAAGAAGGTCAGAGGGATACAGTAAACCTGAACTGAAGCACCGGAATCTATAACTAGTGTCACAGGAATGGTTCAAAACATAGACAGTAGGAAGAGTCAGTCTTATTGTACTTACGTCGGCATTGTGCCTTTTCTATTTAATTCCTATGCAATTTCTGTGTTTCACCGTCTATAAGAATGTCCAAGGGATATAGTATACCTGGAGTGAAGCATCGGAATCTATAACTAGTGTCACAGGAATGGTTGAAAACATAGACAGTAGGAAGAGTCAGTCTTCCTGCACTTAAGTCGGCATTGTGCCTTTTCTATCTAATTCCGATGCAATTGATGTGTTTCATCGTCAATAAGAATGTCCAAGGGATACAGTAAACCTGAAGTGAAACATCGGAATCTATAACTAGTGTCACAGGAATGGTTCAAAGCATAGTCAGTAAGAAGAGTCAGTCTTCTTGTACTTAAGTCGGCATTGTGCCTTTAGTATTTAATTCCGATGCAATTTCTATGTTTCATCGCTAACAAGAAGGTCCAGGGGATACAGTAAACCTGGAGTGAAGCAGCGGAATCTATAACTAGTGTCACAGGAATGAATCAAAACATAGTCAGTAAGAAGAGTCAGTCTTCTTGTACTAAAGTCGGCATTGTGCCTTTTGTATTTAATTCCGATGCAATTTCAGTGTTTCATCGTCAATAAGAAGGTCCATGGGATACAGTAAACCTGAAGTGAAGCATCGGAACCTATAGCTAGTGTCACAGGAATGGTTCAAAACATAGCCAGTAAGAAGAGTCAGTCTTCTTGTACATAAGTCGGCATTGTGCCTTTTGCATTTTATTCCGATGCAATTTTTGTGTTTCATAGTCAATAAGAAGGTCAGAAGGATACAGTTAACCTGAAGTGAAGCATCGGAATCTATAGCTAGTGTCACAGGAATGGTTCAAACATAGTCAGTAAGAATAGTCAGTCGTCTTGTACATTAGTCGGCATTGTGCCTTTTGTATTTAATTCCGATGCAATTTCTGTGTTTCATCGTCAATAAGAAGGTCCAAGGGATACAGTAAACCTGAAGTGAAGCATCGGAAAATATAACTAGTGTAACAGGAATGGTTCAAAACATAGACAATGGGAAGAGTCGGTCTTCTTGTACATTAGTAGGCATTGCGACTTTTGAATTTAATTCTGATGCAATTTCTGTATTTCATCGTTAATAAGAAGGTCAGAGGGATACAGTAAACCTGGAGTGAAGCATCGGAATCTATAACTAGTGTCACAGGAATGAATCAAAACATAGTCAGTAAGAAGAGTCAGTCTTCTTTTACTAAAGTCGGCATTGTGCCTTTTGTATTTAATTCCGATGCAATTTCAGTGTTTCATCGTCAATTAGAAGGTCCAAGGGATACAATAAACTTGAAGTGAATCATCAGAGCCTATAGGTAGTGTCACAGGAATGGTTCAAAACATAGACACTGGGAAGAGTCAGTCTTCTTGTACTTAAGTCGGCAATGTGACTTTTGTATTTAATTCCGATGCAATTTCCTTGTTTCATCGTCAATAAGAAGGTCAGAGGGATACAGTAAACCTGAACTGAAGCACCGGAATCTATAACTAGTGTCACAGGAATGGTTCAAAACATAGACAGTAGGAAGAGTCAGTCTTCTTGTACTTACGTCGGCATTGTGCCTTTTCTATCTAATTCCTATGCAATTTCTGTGATTCATCGTCAATAAGAAGGTCCAAGGGATACAGTAAACCTGGACTGAAGCATCGGAATCTATAACTAGTGTCACATGAATGGTTCAAAATATAGACAGTAAGAGGAGTCAGTCTTCTTGTACTTAATTTGTAATTGTGCTTTTTTGTATTAAATTCCGATGCAATTTCTGTGTTTCATCGTCAATAAGAAGGTCAGAGGGATACAGTAAACCTGAAGTGAAGCATCGGAATCTATAACTAGTGTCACAGGAATGGTTCAAAACATAGTCGGTAAGAAGAGTCAGTCTTCCTGTACTTAAGTCGGCATTGTGCCTTTTCTATTTAATTCCGATGCAATTTCTGTGATTCATCGTCAATAAGAAGGTCCAAGGGATACAGTAAACCTGGAGTGAAGCATCGGAATCTATAACTAGTGACACAGGAATGGTTCAAAACATAGACAAAAGGAAGAGTCAGTCTTCTAGCACTTAAGTCGGCATTGCGCCTTTTGTATTTTATTCCGATGCAATTTCAGTGTTTCATCGTCAATAAGAAGGTCCAAGGGATACAGTAAACCTGAGGTGAAGCATCGGAATCTATAGCTAGTGTCACAGGAATGGTTCAAAACATAGCCAGTAAGAAGAGTCAGACTTCTTGTACATAATTCGGCATTGTGCCTTTTGTATTTAATTCCGATGCAATTTTTGTGTTTCATCGTCAATAAGAAGGTCCAAGGGATACAGTTAACCTGAAGTGAAGCATCGGAATCTATAGCTAGTGTCACAGGAATGGTTCAAACATAGTCAGTAAGAAGAGTCAGTCTTCTTGTACATAAGTCGGCATTGTGATTTTTGTATTTAATTCCGATGCAATTTCTGTATTTCATCGTCAATAAGAAGGTCCAAGGGATACAGTAAACGTTGAGTGAAGCATCGGATTCTATAACTAGTGTCACATGAATGTTTCAAAACATAGTCAGTTAGAAGAGTCAGTCTTCTTGTACGTAATTCGGCATTGTGCCTTTTGTATTTAATTCCGATGCAATGGCTGTGTTTCATCGCCAATAAGAAGGACAGAGGGATACAGTAAGCCTGAAGTGAAGCATCGGAATCTATAACTAGTGTCACAGGAATGGTTCAAAACATAGTCAGTAAGAAGAGTCAGTCCTCTTGTACTTAAGTCGGCATTGTGCCTTTTGTATTTAATTCCGTTGCAATTTGTGTGTTTCATCGTAAATAAGAATGTCCAAGGGATACAGTTAGCCTGGGGTGAAGCATCGGAAATTATAACTAGTGACACAGAAATGGTTCAGAACATAGACAGTAGGAAGAGTCAATCTTCTTGCACTTAAGTCGGCATTGTGCCTTTTTCTATTTATTTCCGATGTAATTGCTGTGTTTCATCGTCAATGAGTAGGTCCAAGGGATACAGTAAACCTGAAGTGAAGCATCGGAATCTATAACTAGTGTCACGGGAATGGTTCAAAGCATAGTCAGTAAGAAGAGTCAGTCTTCATGTACTTAAGTCGGCATCGTGCCTTATGTATTTAATTCCGATGCAATTTCTGTGTTTCATCGTAAATAAGAAGGTCCAAGAGATACAGTAAGCCTGATGTGAAGCACCGGAATCAATAACTAGTGTTACAGGAATGGTTAAAAACATAGACAGTGGGAAGAGTCAGTCTTCTTGTACTTAAGTCGGCATTGTGCCTTTTGTATTTCATTCCCATGCATTTTCTGTGTTCCATCGTTAACAAGAAGGTCAGAGGGATACAGTAAACCTGAAGTGAAGCATCGGAATCTATAACTAGTGTCACAGGAATGGTTCAAAGCATAGACAGTAGGAAGAGTCAGTCTATTTGTACTTAAGTCGGCATTCTGCCTTTTCTATTTAACTCCGATGCAATTTCTTTGTTTCATCGTCAATAAGAAGGTCCAAGGGATATTGTAAACCTGGAGTGAAGCATCGGAATCTATAACTAGTGTCACAGGAATGGTTCAAGACATAGGCAGTAAGAAGAGTCAGTCTTCTTGTACTAGAGTCGGCATTGTGCCTTTTTTATTTAATTCCGATGCAATTTCTGTATTTCATCGTCAATAAGAAGGTCCAAGGGATATTGTAAACCTGGAGTGAAGCATCGGAATCTATAACTAGTGTCACACGAATGGTTCAAAACATAGTCAGTAATAAGAGACAGTCTTCTTGTACTTAAGTCGGCATTGTGCCTTTTGTATTTTATTCCGATGCAATATCTGTGTTTCATCGTCAATAAGAAGGTCCAAGGGATACAATAAACCTGAAGTGAAGCATCGGAATCTATAACTAGTGTCACAGGGATGGTTCAAAGCATAGACAGTAAGAAGGGTCAGTATTCTTGTACTTACGTGGGCATTGTGCCTTTTGTATTTCATTCCGAAGCAATTTCTGTGTTTCATCTTCAATAGGAAGGTCCAAGGGATACAATAAACCTGAAGTGAATCATCAGAGTCTATAGCTAGTGTCACAGGAATGGTTCAAAACATAGACAGTGGGAAGATTCAGTCTTCTCGTACTTAAGTCGGCAATTTGAATTTTGTATTTAATTCCGATGCAATTTCTTTCTTTCATCGTCAATAAAAAGGTCAGAGGGATACAGTAAACCTAAACTGAAGCTCCGGAATCTATAACTAGTTTCACAGGAATGGTTCAAAACATAGACAGTAGGAAGAATAAGTCTTCTTGTACTTTCGTCGGCATTGTGCCTTTTCTATTTAATTCCTATGCAATTTCTGTGTTTCATCATCAATAAGAAGGTCCAAGGGATATAGTGTACCTAAAGTGAAGCATCGGAATATATAACTAGTGTCACAGGAATGGTTCAAAACATAGACAGTAAGTAGCGTCAGTCTTCTTGTACTAAAGCCAGCACTGTGCCTTTTTTATTTAATTCCGATGCAATTTCTGTGTTTCATCGTCAATAAGAAGGTCCGGGGGTTACAGAAAAACCTGGAGTGAAGCATCGGAATCTATAACTAGTGTCACAGGAATGGTTCAGATCATCGACAGTAAGAAGGGTCAGTCTTCTTGTACTTAATTCGGCATTGTGAGTTTAGTATTTAATTCCGATGCAATTTCTGTGTTTCATTGTGAATAAGAAGGTCAGAGGGATACAGTAAATCTGAAGTCAAGCATCGGAATCCATTATTAGTGTCACAGGAATGGTTCAACACATAGTCAGTAAGAAGAGTCAGTCTTCTTGTACTTAAGTCGGCATTGTGCCTTTTATATTTATTTTCGATGCAATTTCTGTGTTTCATCGTCAATAAGAAGGTCCAAGGGATACAGTAAACCTGAAGTGAAGCACCGGAATCTATAACTAGTGACACATGAATGGTTCAAATCATAGTCAGTAAGAAGAGTCAGACTTCTTGTACTTAAGTCGCCATAGTGCCTTTTGTATTTAATATCGATGCAATTTCTGTGATTCATCGTCAATAAGAAGGTCCAAGGGATACAGTAAACCTGGACTGAAGCATCGGAATCTATAACTAGTGTCACATGAATGGTTCAAAATATAGACAGTAAGAGGAGTCAGTCTTCTTGTACTTAATTTGGAATTTTGCCTTTTGTATTTAATTCCGATGCAATTTCTGTGATTCATCGTCAATAAGAAGGTCAGAGGGATACAGTAAACCTGAAGTGAAGCATCGGAATCTATAACTAGTGACACAGGAATGGTTCAAAACATAGTCAGTAAGAAGAGCCAGTCTTCCTGTATTTAAGTCGGCATTGTGCCTTTTCTATTTAATTCCGATGCAATTTCTGTGATTCATCTTCAATAAGAAGGTCCAAGGGATACTGTAAACCTGGAGTGAAGCATCGGAATCTATAACTTGTGACACAGGAATGGTTCAAAACATAGACAGTAGGAAGAGTCAGTCTTCATGCACTTAAGTCGGCATTGTGCCTTTTCTATTTAATTCCGATGCAATTGATGTGTTTCATCGTCAATAAGAAGGTCCAAGGGCTATAGTAAACCTGAAGTGAAACATCGGAATCTATAACTAGTGTCACAGGAATGTTTCAAAACATAGTCAGCAAGAAGAGTCAGTCTTCTTGTACTTAAGTCGGCATTGTGCCTTTTGTATTTAATTCCGATGCAATTTCTATGTTTCATCGTCAATAAGAAGGTCCAGGGGATACAGTAAACCTGGAGTGAAGCAGCGGAATCTATAACTAGTGTCACAGGAATGAATCAAAACATAGTCAGTAAGAAGAGTCAGTCTTCTTGTACTAAGGTTGGCATTGTGCTTTTTGTATTTAATTCCGATGCAATTTCAGTGTTTCAGCGTCAATAAGAAGGTCAAAGGGATACAGTAAACCTGAGGTGAAGCATCGGAATCTATAGCTAGTGTCACAGGAATGGTTCATAACATAGCCAGTAAGAAGAGTCAGTCTTCTTGTACATAAGTCGGCATTGTGCCTTTAGTATTTAATCCGATGCAATTTTTGTGTTTCATCGTCAATAAGAAGGTCCAAGGGATACAGTTAACCTTAAGTGAAGCATCGGAATCTATAGCTAGTGTCACAGGAATGGTTAAAAAATAGTCAGTAAGAAGAGTCAGTCTTCACGTACATAAGTCGGCATTGTGATTTTTGTATTTAACTGCGATGCATTTTCTGTGTTTCATCGTCAATAAGAAGGTCCAAGGGATACAGTAAACCTGAAGTGAAGCATCGGAATCTATAACTAGTGTAACATGATTGGTTCAAAACATAGACAGTGGGAAGAGTCAGTCTTCTTGTACTTAAGTCGGCATTGTGACTTTTGTATTTAATTCTGATGCAATTTCTGTGTTTCATCGTTAATAAGAAGGAGAGAGGGATACAGTAAACCTGAAGTGAAGCATCGGAATCTATAACTAGTGTCACAGGAATGGTTCAAAACATAGACAGTAGGAAGAGTCAGTCTTCTTCTACTTAAGTCGGCATTGTGCCTTTTCTATTTAATTCCTATGCAATTTCTGTGTTTCATCGTCAATAAGAAGGTCCAAGGGATACAGTAAACCTGGAGTGAAGCATCGGAATCTATAACTAGTGTCACAGGAATGGTTCAAAACATCGACAGTAAGAAGAGTCAGTCGTCTTGTACTTAATTCGGCATTGTGCCTTTAGTATTTAATTCCGATGCTATTTCAGTGTTTCATTGTCAATAAGAATGTCCATGGGATACAGTGAACCTGAAGTGAAGCATCGGAATCTATAACTAGTGTCACATGTATGGTTCAAATCATAGTCAGTAAGAAGAGTCAGACGTCTTGTACTTATGTCGCCATTGTGCCATTTGAATTTAATTCCGATGCAATTTCTGTGTTTCATCGTCAATAAGAAGGTCCAAGTTATACTGTAAACGTTGAGTAAAGCATCGGATTCTATAACTAGTGTCACATAAATGTTTCAAAAGATAGTCAGTTAGAAGAGTCAATCTTCTTGTACGTAATTCGGCAATGTGCCTTTTGTATTCAATTCCGATGAAATGGCTGTGTTTCATCGTCAGTAAGAAGGTCAGAGGGATACAGTAATCCTGAAGTGATGCATCGGAATCTATAATTAGTGTCACAGGAATGGTTCAAAACATAGTCAGTAAGAAGAGTCAGTGCTCTTGTACTTAAGTCGGCATTGTGCCTTTTGTATTTATTTCCGATGCAATTTGTGTGTTTCATCGTAAATAAGAAGGTCCAAGGGATACAGTAAACCTGGAGAGAAGCATCGGAATCTATAACTAGTGACACAGAAATGGTTCAGAACATAGACAGTAGGAAGAGTCAGTCTTCTTGCACTTAAGTCGGCATTGTGCCTTTTCTATTTATTTCCGCTGCAATTGCTGTGTTTCATCGTCAATGAGAAGGTCCAAGGGATACAGTAAACCTGAAGTGAAGCATCGGAATCTATAACTAGTGTCACGGGAATGGTTCAAAGCATAGTCAGTAAGAAGAGTCAGTCTTCATGTACTTAAGTTGGCATTGTGCCTTATGTATTTAATTCCGATGCAATTTCTGTGTTTCATCGTAAATAAGAAGGTCCAAGAGATACAGTACGCCTGATGTGAAGCATCGGAATCAATAACTAGTGTCACAGGAATGGTTAAAAACTTAGACAGTGGGAAGAGTAAGTCTTCTTGTACTTAAGTCGGCATTGTGCCTTTTGTATTTCATTCCCATGCATTTTCTGTGTTCCATCGTCAACAAGAAGGTCAGAGGGATGCAGTAAGCCTGAAGTGAAGCATCGGAATCTATAACTAGTGTCACAGGAATGGTTCAAAGCATAGACAGTAGGAAGAGTCAGTCTATTTGTACTTAAGTCGGCATTCTGCCTTTTCTATTTAACTCCGATGTAATTTCTGTGTTTCATCGTCAATAAGAAGGCCCAAGGGATATTGTAAACCTGGAGTGAAGCATCGGAATCTATTACTAGTGTCACAGGAATGGTTCAAGACATAGGCAGTAAGAAGAGTCAGTCTTCTTGTACTAGTGTCGGCATTGTGCCTTTTTTATTTAATATCGATGCAATTTCTGTATTTCATCGTCAAAAAGAAAGTTTAAGGGATACAGTAAACCTGAAGTGAAGCATCGGAATCTATAACTAGTGTCACATGAATGGTTCAAAACATAGTCAGTAAGAAGAGTCAGTCTTCTTGTACTTAAGTCGGCATAGTGCCTTTTGTATTTAATTCCGATGCAATTTCAGTGTTTCATCGTCAATAAGAAGGTCCAAGGGATACAGTAAACCAGAAGTGAAGCATCGGAATATATAACGAGTGTCACAGGGATGGTTCAAAACATAGACAGTAAGAAGAGTCAGTATTCTTGTACTTAAGTGGGCATTGTGCCTTTTGTATTTAATTCCGAAGCAATTTCTGTGTTTCATCTTCAATAAGAAGGTCCAAGGGATACAATAAACCTGAAGTTAATCATCAGAGTCTATAGCTAGTGTCACAGGAATGGTTCAAAACATAGACAGTGGAAAGAGTCAGTCTTCTTGTACTTAAGTCGGCAATGTGACTTTTGTATTTAATTCCGATGCAATTTCTTTGTTTCATCGTCAATAAGAAGGTCAGAGGGATACAGTAAACCTGAACTGAAGCGCCGGAATCTATAACTAGTGTCACAGGAATGGTTCAAAACATAGACAGTAGGAAGAGTCAGTCTTCTTGTACTTACGTCGGCATTGTGCCTTTTCTATTTAATTCCTATGCAATTTCTGTGTTTCATCGTCAATAAAAAGGTCCAAGGGATATAGTATACCTGGAGTGAAGCATCGGAATCTATAACTAGTGTCACAGGAATGGTTCAAAACATAGACAGTAAGTACCGTCAGTCTTCTTGTACTAAAGTCAGCACTGTGCCTTTTTTATTTAATTCCGATGGAATTTCTGTGTTTCATCGTCAAAAAGAAGGTCCAAGGAGTACAGTAAACCTGGAGTGAAGCATCGGAATCTATAACTAGTGTCACAGGAATGGTTCAAAACATAATCAGTAAGAATAGTCTGTCTTGTTGTACTTAAGTCGGCTTTGTGCCTTTTTTATTTAATTCCGATGCAATTTCTGTGTTTCATCATCAATAAGAAAGTCCAAGGGATACAGTAAACCTGAAGTGAAGCATCAGAATCTATAACTAGTGCCACAGGAATGGTTCAAAGCATAGTCAGTAAGAAGATTCAGTCTTCTTGTACTTAAGTCGGCATTGTGCCTTTTATATTTATTTTCGATGCAATTTCTGTGTTTCATCGTCAATAAGAAGGTCCAAGGGATACAGTAAACCTGAAGTGAAGCACCGGAATCTATAACTAGTGTCACATGAATGGTTCAAATAATAGTCAGTAAGAAGAGTCAGATTCTTGTACTTAAGTCGCCATAGTGCCTTTTTAATTTAATTTCGATGCAATTTCTGTGTTTCATCGTCAATAAGAAGTTCCAAGGGATACAGTAAACCTGGACTGACGCATTGGAATCTATAACTAGTGTCACATGAATGGTTCAAAATATAGACAGTAAGAGGAGTCAGTCTTCTTGTACTTAATTTGGAATTGTGCCTTTTGTATTTAATTCCGATGCAATTTCTGTGTTTCATCGTCAATAAGAAGGTCAGAGGGATACAGTAAACCTGAAGTGAAGCATCGGAATCTATAACTAGTGTCACAGGAATGGTCCAAAACGTAGTCAGTAAGAAGAGTCAGTCTTCCTGTACTTAAGTCGGCAATGTGCCTTTTCTATTTAATTCCGATGCAATTTCTGTGATTCATCGTCAATAAGAAGGTCCAAGGGATACAGTAAACCTGGAGTGAAGCATCGGAATCTATAACTAGTGACACAGGAATGGTTCAAAGCATAGACAGTAAGAAGAGTCAGTCTTCGTGTACTTAAGTCGGCATTGTGCCTTTTGTATTTAATTCCGATGCAATTTCTATGTTTCATCGTCAATAAGAAGGTCCAAGGGATTCAGTTAACCTGAAGTGAAGCATCGGAATCTATAGCTAGTGTCACAGGAATGGTTCAAACATAGTCAGTAAGAAGAGTCAGTCTTCATGTACATAAGTCGGCATTGTGATTTTCGTATTTAATTCCGATGCAATGTCTGTGTTTCATCGTCAATAAGAAGGTCCAAGGGATACAGTAAACCTGAAGTGAAGCATCGGAATCTATAACTAGTATAACAGGAATGGTTCAAAACATAGACAGTGGGAAGAGTCAGTCATCTTGTACTTAAGTCGGCATTGTGACTTTTGTATTTAATTCTGATGCAATTTCTGTGTTTCATCGTTAATAAAAAGGAGAGAGCGATACCGTAAACCTGAAGTGAAGCATCTGAATCTATAACTAGTGTCACAGGAATGGTTCAAATCATAGACTGTAGGAAGAGTCAGTCTTCTTGTACTTAAGTCGGCATTGAGCCTTTTCTATTTAATTCCTATGCAATTTCTGTGTTTCATCGTCAATAAGGAGGTCCAAGGGATAGGGTAAACCTGGAGTGAAGCATCGGAATCAATAACTAGTGTCACAGGAATGGTTCAAAACATAGACAGTAAGTAGCGTCAGTCTTCTTGTACTTAAGTCGGCATTGTGCCTTTTTTATTTAATTCCGATGCAATTTCTGTGTTTCATCGTCTATAAGAAGGTCCAAGGGATACAGTAAACCTGGAGTGATGCATCGGAATCTATAACTAGGGTCACAGGAATGGTTCAAAAACATCGACAGTAAGAAGAGTCAGTATTCATGTACTTAATTCGGCATCGTGCCTTTAGTATTTAATTCCGAAGCAATTTCTGAGTTTCATCGTCAATAAGAAGGTCAGAGGGATACAGTAAACCTGAAGTGAAGCATCGGAATCTATAACTAGTGTCACAGGAATGGTTCAAAGCATAGTCAGTAAGAAGAGTCCGTCTCCTTGTACTCAAGTCGGCATTGTGCTTTTGTATTTAATTCCGATGCAATTTCTGTGTTTCATCATCAATAAGAAGGTCCAAGGGATATAGTGTACCTAAAGTGAAGCATCGGAATATATAACTATTGTCACAGGAATGGTTCAAAACATAGACAGTAAGTAGCGTCAGTCTTCTTGTACTAAAGCCAGCACTGTGCCTTTTTTATTTAATTCCGATGCAATTTCTGTGTTTCATCGTCAATAAGAAGGTCCGAGGGATACAGAAAAACCTGGAGTGAAGCATCGGAATCTATAACTAGTGTCACAGGAATGGTTCAGATCATCGACAGTAAGAAGAGTCAGTCTTCTTGTACTTAATTCGGCATTGTGAGTTTAGTATTTAATTCCGATGCAATTTCTGTGTTTCATTGTGAATAAGAAGGTCAGAGGGATACAGTAAATCTGAAGTCAAGCATCAGAATCTATTATTAGTGTCACAGGAATGGTTCAACACATAGTCAGTAAGAAGAGTCAGTCTTCTTGTACTTAAGTCGGCATTGTGCCTTTTATAATTATTTTCGATGCAATTTCTGTGTTTCATCGTCAATAAGAAGGTCCAAGGGATACAGTAAACCTGAAGTGAAGCACCGGAATCTATAACTAGTGACACATGAATGGTTCAAATCATAGTCAGTAGAAGAGTCAGACTTCTTGTACTTAAGTCGCCATAGTGCCTTTTGTATTTAATATCGATGCAATTTCTGTGATTCATCGTCAATAACAAGGTCCAAGGGATACAGTAAACCTGGACTGAAGCATCGGAATCTATAACTAGTGTCACATGAATGGTTCAAAATATAGACAGTAAGAGGAGTCAGTCTTCTTGTACTTAATTTGGAATTTTGCCTTTTGTATTTAATTCCGATGCAATTTCTGTGATTCATCGTCAATAAGAAGGTCAGAGGGATACAGTAAACCTGAAGTGAAGCATCGGAATCTATAACTAGTGACACAGGAATGGTTCAAAACATAGTCAGTAAGAAGAGCCAGTCTTCCTGTATTTAAGTCGGCATTGTGCCCTTTCTATTTAATTCCGATGCAATTTCTGTGATTCATCTTCAATAAGAAGGTCCAAGGGATACTGTAAACCTGGAGTGAAGCATCGGAATCTATAACTAGTGACACAGGAATGGTTCAAAACATAGACAGTAGGAAGAGTCAGTCTTCATGCACTTAAGTCGACATTGTGCCTTTTCTATTTAATTCCGATGCAATTAATGTGTTTCATCGTCAATAAGAAGGTCCAAGGGCTATAGTAAACCTGAAGTGAAACATCGGAATCTATAACTAGTGTCACAGGAATGGTTCAAAACATAGTCAAAAAGAAGAGTCAGTCTTCTTGTACTTAAGTCGGCATTGTGCCTTTTGTATTTAATTCCGATGCAATTTCTATGTTTCATCGTCAATAAGAAGGTCCAGGGGATACAGTAAACCTGGAGTGAAGCAGCGGAATCTATAACTAGTGTCACAGGAATGAATCAAAACATAGTCAGTAAGAAGAGTCAGTCTTCTTGTACTAAGGTTGGCATTGTGCTTTTTGTATTTAATTCCGATGCAATTTCAGTGTTTCAGCGTCAATAAGAAGGTCAAAGGGATACAGTAAACCTGAGGTGAAGCATCGGAATCTATAGCTAGTGTCACAGGAATGGTTCATAACATAGCCAGTAAGAAGAGTCAGTCTTCTTGTACATAAGTCGGCATTGTGCCTTTTGTATTTAATTCCGATGCAATTTTTGTGTTTCATCGTCAATAAGAAGGTCCAAGGGATACAGTTAACCTTAAGTGAAGCATCGGAATCTATAGCTAGTGTCACAGGAATGGTTAAAAAATAGTCAGTAAGAAGAGTCAGTCTTCACGTACATAAGTCGGCATTGTGATTTTGTATTTAACTCCGATGCATTTTCTGTGTTTCATCGTCAATAAGAAGGTCCAAGGGATACAGTAAACCTGGAGTGAAGCATCGGAATCTATAACTAGTGTCACAGGAATGGTTCAAAACATCGACAGTAAGAAGAGTCAGTCGTCTTGTACTTAATTCGGCATTGTGCCTTTAGTATTTAATTCCGATGCTATTTCAGTGTTTCATTGTCAATAAGAATGTCCATGGGATACAGTGAACCTGAAGTGAAGCATCGGAATCTATAACTAGTGTCACATGTATGGTTCAAATCATAGTCAGTAAGAAGAGTCAGACGTCTTGTACTTATGTCGCCATTGTGCCATTTGAATTTAATTCCGATGCAATTTCTGTGTTTCATCGTCAATAAGAAGGTCCAAGTTATACTGTAAACGTTGAGTAAAGCATCGGATTCTATAACTAGTGTCACATAAATGTTTCAAAACATAGTCAGTTAGAAGAGTCAGTCTTCTTGTACGTAATTCGGCATTGTGCCTTTTGTATTTAATTCCGATGCAATGGCTGTGTTTCATCGTCAGTAAGAAGGTCAGAGGGATACAGTAATCCTGAAGTGAAGCATCGGAATCTATAATTAGTGTCACAGGAATGGTTCAAAACATAGTCAGTAAGAAGAGTCAGTCCTCTTGTACTTAAGTCGGCATTGTGCCTTTTGTATTTATTTCCGATGCAATTTGTGTGTTTCATCGTAAATAAGAAGGTCCAAGGGATACAGTAAACCTGGAGAGAAGCATCGGAATCTATAACTAGTGACACAGAAATGGTTCAGAACATAGACAGCAGGAAGAGTCAGTCTTCTTGCACTTAAGTCGGCATTGTGCCTTTTCTATTTATTTCCGCTGCAATTGCTGTGTTTCATCGTCAATGAGAAGGTCCGAGGGATACAGTAAACCTGAAGTGAAGCATCGGAATCTATAACTAGTGTCACGGGAATGGTTCAAAGCATAGTCAGTAAGAAGAGTCAGTCTTCATGTACTTAAGTTGGCATTGTGCCTTATGTATTTAATTCCGATGCAATTTCTGTGTTTCATCGTAAATAAGAAGGTCCAAGAGATACAGTAAGCCTGATGTGAAGCATCGGAATCAATAACTAGTGTCACAGGAATGGTTAAAAACTTAGACAGTGGGAAGAGTAAGTCTTCTTGTACTTAAGTCGGCATTGTGCCTTTTGTATTTCATTCCCATGCATTTTCTGTGTTCCATCGTCAACAAGAAGGTCAGAGGGATGCAGTAAGCCTGAAGTGAAGCATCGGAATCTATAACTAGTGTCACAGGAATGGTTCAAAGCATAGACAGTAGGAAGAGTCAGTCTATTTGTACTTAAGTCGGCATTCTGCCTTTTCTATTTAACTCCGATGTAATTTCTGTGTTTCATCGTCAATAAGAAGGTCCAAGGGATATTGTAAACCTGGAGTGAAGCATCGGAATCTATTACTAGTGTCACAGGAATGGTTCAAGACATAGGCAGTAAGAAGAGTCAGTCTTCTTGTACTAGGGTCGGCATTGTGCCTTTTTTATTTAGTATCGATGCAATTTCTGTATTTCATCGTCAAAAAGAAAGTTTAAGGGATACAGTAAACCTGGAGTGAAGCATCGGAATCTATAACTAGTGTCACAGGAATGGTTCGAAACGTCGACAGTAAGAAGTGACAGTCTTCTTGTACTTAATTCGGCATTGTGCCTTTAGTATTTAATTCCGATGCAATTTCTGTGTTTCATCGTCAATAAGAAGGTCAGAGGGATACAGTAAATCTGATGTGAAGCATCGGAATCTATAACTAGTGTCACAGGAATGGTTCAAAACATAGTCAGTAAGAAGAGTCAGTCTTCTTGTATTTAAGTCGGCATTGCGCATTTTGTAGTCAATTCCGATGCAATTTCTCTGTTTCATCGTCAACAAGAAGGTCTAGGGGATACAGTAAACCTGAAGTGAAGCATCAGAATCTATAACTAGTGTCACACGAATGGTTCAAAACATAGTCAGTAAGAAGAGACAGTCTTCTTGTACTTAAGTCGGCATTGTGCCTTTTGTAATTTATTCCGATACAATATCTGTGTTTCATCGTCAATAAGAAGGTCCAAGGGATACAGTAAACCTGAAGTGAAGCATCGGAATCTATAACTAGTGTCACATGAATGGTTCAAAACATAGTCAGTAAGAAGAGTCAGTCTTCTTGTACTTAAGTCGGCATAGTGCCTTTTGTATTTAATTCCGATGCAATTTCAGTGTTTCATCGTCAATAAGAAGGTCCAAGGGATACAGTAAACCAGAAGTGAAGCATCGGCATCTATAACGAGTGTCACAGGGATGGTTCAAAACATAGACAGTAAGAAGAGTCAGTATTCTTGTACTTAAGTGGGCATTGTGCCTTTTGTATTTAATTCCGAAGCAATTTCTGTGTTTCATCTTCAATAAGAAGGTCCAAGGGATACAATAAACCTGAAGTTAATCATCAGAGTCTATAGCTAGTGTCACAGGAATGGTTCAAAACATAGACAGTGGAAAGAGTCAGTCTTCTTGTACTTAAGTCGGCAATGTGACTTTTGTATTTAATTCCGATGCAATTTCTTTGTTTCATCGTCAATAAGAAGGTCAGAGGGATACAGTAAACCTGAACTGAAGCGCCGGAATCTATAAGTAGTGTCACAGGAATGGTTCAAAACATAGACAGTAGGAAGAGTCAGTCTTCTTGTACTTACGTCGGCATTGTGCCTTTTCTATTTAATTCCTATGCAATTTCTGTGTTTCATCGTCAAAAAGAAGGTCCAAGGAGTACAGTAAACCTGGAGTGAAGCATCGGAATCTATAACTAGTGTCACAGGAATGGTTCAAAACATAATCAGTAAGAATAGTCTGTCTTGTTGTACTTAAGTCGGCATTGTGCCTTTTATATTTATTTTCGATGCAATTTCTGTGTTTCATCGTCAATAAGAAGGTCCAAGGGATACAGTAAACCTGAAGTAAAGCACCGGAATCTATAACTAGTGTCACATGAATGGTTCAAATAATAGTCAGTAAGAAGAGTCAGATTTCTTGTACTTAAGTCGCCATAGTGCCTTTTTAATTTAATTTCGATGCAATTTCTGTGTTTCATCGTCAATAAGAAGTTCCAAGGGATACAGTAAACCTGGACTGACGCATTGGAATCTATAACTAGTGTCACATGAATGGTTCAAAATATAGACAGTAAGAGGAGTCAGTCTTCTTGTACTTAATTTGGAATTGTGCCTTTAGTATTTAATTCCGAAGCAATTTCTGAGTTTCATCGTCAATAAGAAGGTCAGAGGGATACAGTAAACCTGAAGTGAAGCATCGGAATCTATAACTAGTGTCACAGGAATGGTTCAAAGCATAGTCAGTAAGAAGAGTCCGTCTTCTTGTACTTAAGTCGGCATTGAGCCTTTTCTATTTAATTCCTATGCAATTTCTGTGTTTCATCGTCAATAAGGAGGTCCAAGGGATAGGGTAAACCTGGAGTGAAGCATCGGAATCAATAACTAGTGTCACAGGAATGGTTCAAAACATAGACAGTAAGTAGCGTCAGTCTTCTTGTACTTAAGTCGGCATTGTGCCTTTTTTATTTTATTCCGATGCAATTTCTGTGTTTCATCGTCTATAAGAAGGTCCAAGGGATACAGTAAACCTGGAGTGATGCATCGGAATCTATAGCTAGGGTCACAGGAATGGTTCAAAAGCATCGACAGTAAGAAGAGTCAGTATTCTTGTACTTAATTCGGCATCGTGCCTTTAGTATTTAATTCCGAAGCAATTTCTGAGTTTCATCGTCAATAAGAAGGTCAGAGGGATACAGTAAACCTGAAGTGAAGCATCGGAATCTATAACTAGTGTCACAGGAATGGTTCAAAGCATAGTCAGTAAGAAGAATCCGTCTTCTTGTACTCAAGTCGGCATTGTGCTTTTGTATTTAATTCCGATGCAATTTCTGTGTTTCATCGTCTATAAGTAGGTCCAAGGAATACAGAGAACCTGGCGTGAAGCATCGGAAACTGTAACTAGTGTCACAGGAATGGTTCAAAACATAGACAGTAAGATGAGTCAGTCGTCTTGTAGTTAAGTCGGCATTGTGCCTTTTGTATTTAATTCCGATGCAATTTCTGTGCTTCATCGTCAATAAGAAGGTCCAAGGGATACAGTTAACCTGAAGTGAAGCATCGAAATCTATAACTAGTATCACAGGAATGGTTCAAAACATAGACTGTAAGCAGAGTCAGTCTTCTTGTACTTAAGTCGGCATTGTGCTTTTTTTATTTAATTCCGACGCAATTTCTGTGTTTAATCGTCAATAAGAAGGTCCAAGGGATACAGTAAACCTAGAGTGAAGCATCGGAATCTATAACTAGTGTCACAGGAATGGTTCAAAACATAGTCAGTAAGAAGAGTCAGTCTTCTTGTACTTAAGTCGGCATTGTGCCTTTTGTATTTAATTCCGATGCAATTTCTGTGTTTCATCGTCACTAAGTAGGTCAGTGGTATACAGTAATCCTGAAGTTAAGCATCGGAATCTATAACTAGTGTCACAGGACTGGTTCAAAGCATGGTCAGTAAGAAGAGTTAGTCTTCTTATAGTTAAGTCGGTATTGTGCTTTTTCTATTTAATTCCGATGCAATTTCTGTGTTTCATCGTCAATAAGAAGGTCAGAGGGATACAGTAAATCTGAAGTGAAGCATCGGAATATATAACTAGTGTCACAGGATAGGTTCAAAACATAGTCAGTAAGAAGAGTCAGTCTTCTTGTACTTAAGTCGGCATTGTGTCTTTTGTATTTAATTCCGATGCAATTTCTGTGTTTCATCGTCAATAAGAAGGTCCAAGGGATACGGTAAACCTGGAGTGAAGCATCGGAATCTAAAACTAGTGTCACAGGAATGGTTCAAAACATGGTCAGTAAGAAGAGTCAGTCTTCTTGTAGTTAAGTCGGTATTGTGCCTTTTCTATTTAATTCCGATGCAATTTCTGTGTTTCATCGTCAATAAGAAGGTCCCAGGGATACAGTAAACCTGAAATGAACCACGGGAATCTATAACTAGTGTCGGAGGAATTGTTTAAAACATAGACAGTAGGAAAAGTATGTCTAGACGTACTTATGTCGGCATTGTGCCTTTTCTATTTAATTCCGATGCAATTTCTGTGTTTCATCGTCAATAAGAAGGTCCCAGGGATACAGTAAACCTGAAATGAACCACGGGAATCTATAACTAGTGTCGCAGGAATTGTTTAAAACATAGACAGTAGGAAAAGTCAGTCTAGACGTACTTATGTCGGCGTTGTGCCTTTTGTATTTAATCCCGGTGAAATTTATGTGTTTCATCGTCAATAAGAAGGTCAGAGGGATACAGTAAACCTCAAGTGAAGCATCGGAATCTATACTAGTGTCACAGGAATGGTTCAAAACATAGAGACATGGAAGAGTCAGTCTTATTGTACTTAAGTCGGCATTGTGCCTTTTGTATTTAATTCCGATGCAATTTCTGTGTTTCTTCGTCCATAAGAAGGTCCGAAGGATATAGTAAACCTCAAGTGGAGCATCGGAATAAAAAACTAGTGTCACAGGAATGGTTCAAAACATAGAGAGTATTAAGAGTCAGTGTTCTTGTACTTAATTCGGCATTGTGCCTTTGTATTAAATTCCGATGCAACTTCTGTGTTCCATCGTCAATAAGAAGGTCAGAGGGATACAGTAAACCTCAAGTGAAGCATCGGAATCAATAACTAGTGTCACAGGAATGGATCAGAACATAGTCAGTAAAAAGAGTCATTCTTCTTGTACGTAAGTCGGCATTGTGAATTTTGTATTTAATTCCGATACAATTTCTGTGTTTCATCGTCAATAAGAAGGTCCAAGGGATACAGTAAACCTGGAGTGAAGCATCGGAATCTATAACTAGTGTCACAGGAATGGATCAAAACATAGTCAGTAAGAAGAGTCAGTCTTCTTGTACTTAAGTCGGTATTGTGCCTTTTGTATTTACTTCCGATGCAATTTCTGTGTTTCTACGTCAATAAGAGGGTCCAAGGGATACAGTAAACCTGGAGTGAAGCATCGGAATCTATAACTAGCGTCACAGGAATGGTTCAAAACATAGTCAGTAAGAAGAGTCAGTCTTCTTGTAGTTAAGTCGGCATTGTTCCTTCTCTATTTAATTCCGATGCAATTTCTGTGTTTCATCGTCAATAATAAGGTTAGAGGTATACAGTAAACCTGTAGTGAAGCATAGGAATCTATAACTAGTGTCACAGGAATGGTTCAAAGCATAGACAGTAGGAAGAGTCAGTCTTCTTGTAGTTAAGTCGGTATAGTGCTTTTTCTATTTAATTCCGATGCGATTTCTGTGTCTCATCGTCAATAGGAAGGTCCAAGGGATACAGTAAACCTGAAGTGAAGCATCGGAATTTATAACTTGTGTCACAGGAATGGTTCAAAACATAGTCAGTATGAAGAGTCAGTCTTCTTGTACGTAAGTCGGCATTGTGAATTTTGTATTTAATTCCGATACAATTTCTGTGTTTCATCGTCAATAAGAAGGTCCAAGGGATACAGTAAACCTGGAGAGAAGCATCGGAATCTATAACTAGTGTCACAGGGATGGTTCAAATCATAGACAGTAAGAAGAGTCAGTCTTCTTGTACTTAAGTCGGCATTGTGCCTTTTGTATTTAATTCCGATGCAATTTCTGTGTATCATCGTCAATAAGAAGGTCCAAGGCACAGAAAAAAATGAAGTGAAGCTTCAGAATCTATAACTAGTGTCACAGGAATGGTTCAAAACATAGTCAGTAAGAAGAGTCAGTCTTCTCGTTCTTAAAACATCATTGTGCAATTTCTATTTAATTCTGAAGCAATTTCTATGTTTCATCGTCAATAAGAAGGTCCAAGGGATACAGTAAACCTGGAGTGAAGCATCGGAATCTATAACTAGTATAACAGGAATGGTTCAAAACATAGACAGTGGGAAGAGTCAGTCATCTTGTACTTAAGTCGGCATTGTGACTTTTGTATTTAATTCTGATGCAATTTCTGTGTTTCATCGTTAATAAGAAGGAGAGAGCGATACAGTAAACCTGAAGTGAAGCATCTGAATCTATAACTAGTGTCACAGGAATGGTTCAAATCATAGACTGTAGGAAGAGTCAGTCTTCTTGTACTTAAGTCGGCATTGAGCCTTTTCTATTTAATTCCTATGCAATTTCTGTGTTTCATCGTCAATAAGGAGGTCCAAGGGATAGGGTAAACCTGGAGTGAAGCATCGGAATCAATAACTAGTGTCACAGGAATGGTTCAAAACATAGACAGTAAGTAGCGTCAGTCTTCTTGTACTTAAGTCGGCATTGTGCCTTTTTTATTTTATTCCGATGCAATTTCTGTGTTTCATCGTCTATAAGAAGGTCCAAGGGATACAGTAAACCTGGAGTGATGCATCGGAATCTATAACTAGGGTCACAGGAATGGTTCAAAAGCATCGACAGTAAGAAGAGTCAGTATTCTTGTACTTAATTCGGCATCGTGCCTTTAGTATTTAATTCCGAAGCAATTTCTGAGTTTCATCGTCAATAAGAAGGTCAGAGGGATACAGTAAACCTGAAGTGAAGCATCGGAATCTATAACTAGTGTCACAGGAATGGTTCAAAGCATAGTCAGTAAGAAGAGTCCGTCTTCTTGTACTCAAGTCGGCATTGTGCTTTTGTATTTAATTCCGATGCAACTTCTGTGTTTCATCGTCTATAAGTAGGTCCAAGGAATACAGAGAACCTGGCGTGAAGCATCGGAAACTATAACTAGTGTCACAGGAATGGTTCAAAACATAGACAGTAAGATGAGTCAGTCGTCTTGTAGTTAAGTCGGCATTGTGCCTTTTGTATTTAATTCCGATGCAATTTCTGTGTTTCATCGTCACTAAGTAGGTCAGTGGTATACAGTAATCCTGAAGTTAAGCATCGGAATCTATAACTAGTGTCACAGGACTGGTTCAAAGCATGGTCAGTAAGAAGAGTTAGTCTTCTTATAGTTAAGTCGGTATTGTGCTTTTTCTATTTAATTCCGATGCAATTTCTGTGTTTCATCGTCAATAAGAAGGTCAGAGGGATACAGTAAATCTGAAGTGAAGCATCGGAATCTATAACTAGTGTCACAGGATGGGTTCAAAACATAGTCAGTAAGAAGAGTCAGTCTTCTTGTACTTAAGTCGGCATTGTGTCTTTTGTATTTAATTCCGATGCAATTTCTGTGTTTCATCGTCAATAAGAAGGTCCAAGGGATACGGTAAACCTGGAGTGAAGCATCGGAATCTAAAACTAGTGTCACAGGAATGGTTCAAAACATGGTCAGTAAGAAGAGTCAGTCTTCTTGTAGTTAAGTCGGTATTGTGCCTTTTCTATTTAATTCCGATGCAATTTCTGTGTTTCATCGTCAATAAGAAGGTCCCAGGGATACAGTAAACCTGAAATGAACCACGGGAATCTATAACTAGTGTCGCAGGAATTGTTTAAAACATAGACAGTAGGAAAAGTATGTCTAGACGTACTTATGTCGGCATTGTGCCTTTTCTATTTCATTCCGATGCAATTTCTGTGTTTCATCGTCAATAAGAAGGTCCCAGGGATACAGTAAACCTGAAATGAACCACGGGAATCTATAACTAGTGTCGCAGGAATTGTTTAAAACATAGACAGTAGGAAAAGTCAGTCTAGACGTACTTATGTCGGCGTTGTGCCTTTTGTATTTAATCCCGGTGAAATTTATGTGTTTCATCGTCAATAAGAAGGTCCCAGGGATACAGTAAACCTCAAGTGAAGCATCGGAATCTATACTAGTGTCACAGGAATGGTTCAAAACATAGAGACATGGAAGAGTCAGTCTTATTGTACTTAAGTCGGCATTGTGCCTTTTGTATTTAATTCCGATGCAATTTCTGTGTTTCTTCGTCCATAAGAAGGTCCGAAGGATATAGTAAACCTCAAGTGAAGCATCGGAATAAAAAACTAGTGTCACAGGAATGGTTCAAAACATAGAGAGTATTAAGAGTCAGTGTTCTTGTACTTAATTCGGCATTGTGCCTTTGTATTAAATTCCGATGCAATTTCTGTGTTCCATCGTCAATAAGAAGGTCAGAGGGATACAGTAAACCTCAAGTGAAGCATCGGAATCAATAACTAGTGTCACAGGAATGGATCAAAACATAGTCAGTAAAAAGAGTCATTCTTCTTGTACGTAAGTCGGCATTGTGAATTTTGTATTTAATTCCGATACAATTTCTGTGTTTCATCGTCAATAAGAAGGTCCAAGGGATACAGTAAACCTGGAGTGAAGCATCGGAATCTATAACTAGTGTCACAGGAATGGATCAAAACATAGTCAGTAAGAAGAGTCAGTCTTCTTGTACTTAAGTCGGTATTGTGCCTTTTGTATTTACTTCCGATGCAATTTCTGTGTTTCTACGTCAATAAGAGGGTCCAAGGGATACAGTAAACCTGGAGTGAAGCATCGGAATCTATAACTAGCGTCACAGGAATGGTTCAAAACATAGTCAGTAAGAAGAGTCAGTCTTCTTGTAGTTAAGTCGGCATTGTTCCTTCTCTATTTAATTCCGATTCAATTTCTGTGTTTCATCGTCAATAATAAGGTTAGAGGTATACAGTAAACCTGTAGTGAAGCATAGGAATCTATAACTAGTGTCACAGGAATGGTTCAAAGCATAGACAGTAGGAAGAGTCAGTCTTCTTGTACTTAAGTCGGCATAGTGCTTTTTCTATTTAATTCCGATGCGATTTCTGTGTCTCATCGTCAATAGGAAGGTCCAAGGGATACAGTAAACCTGAAGTGAAGCATCGGAATTTATAACTTGTGTCACAGGAATGGTTCAAAACATAGTCAGTATGAAGAGTCAGTCTTCTTGTACGTAAGTCGGCATTGTGAATTTTGTATTTAATTCCGATACAATTTCTGTGTTTCATCGTCAATAAGAAGGTCCAAGGGATACAGTAAACCTGGAGAGAAGCATCGGAATCTATAACTAGTGTCACAGGGATGGTTCAAAACATAGACAGTAAGAAGAGTCAGTCTTCTTGTACTTAAGTCGGCATTGTGCCTTTTGTATTTAATTCCGATGCAATTTCTGTGTTTCATCGTCAATATGAAGGTGAGAGGGATACAGTAATCCTGAAGTTAAGCATCGGAATCTAAGACTAGTGTCACAGGAATGGTTGAAAACATAGACAGTAGGAAGAGCCAGTCTTCTTGTACTTAAGTCGGCATTGTACCTATTGCATTTAATTCCGATGCAATTTCTGAGTTTCATCGTCAATACGAAGGTCCAAGGGATACAGTAAACCTGGAGTGAAGCATCAGAATCTATTACTAGTGTCACAGGAATGGTTCAAAACATAGTCAGTAAGAAGAGTCAGTCTTCGTGTACTTAAGTCGGCATTGTGCCTTTTGTATTTAATTCCGATGCAATTTCTATGTTACATCGTCAATAAGAAGGTCCAAGGGATACAGTAAACCTGGAGTGAAGCAGCGGAATCTATAACTAGTGTCACAGGAATGAATCAAAGCATAATCAGTAAGAAGAGTCAGTCTTCTTGTACATAAGTCGGCATTGTGCCTTTTGTATTAAATTCCGATGCAATTTTTGTGTTTGATCGTCAATAAGAAGGTCCAAGGGATTCAGTTAACCTGAAGTGAAGCATCGGAATCTATAGCTAGTGTCACAGGAATGGTTCAAACATAGTCAGTAAGAAGAGTCAGTCTTCATGTACATAAGTCGGCATTGTGATTTTCGTATTTAATTCCGATGCAATGTCTGTGTTTCATCGTCAATAAGAAGGTCCAAGGGATACAGTAAACCTGAAGTGAAGCATCGGAATCTATAACTAGTATAACAGGAATGGTTTAAAACATAGACAGTGGGAAGAGTCAGTCATCTTGTACTTAAGTCGGCATTGTGACTTTTGTATTTAATTCTGATGCAATTTCTGTGTTTCATCGTCAATAAGGAGGTCCAAGGGATAGGGTAAACCTGGAGTGAAGCATCGGAATCAATAACTAGTGTCATAGGAATGGTTCAAAACATAGACAGTAAGTAGCATCAGTCTTCTTGTACTTAAGTCGGCATTGTGCCTTTTTTATTTTATTCCGATGCAATTTCTGTGTTTCATCGTCTATAAGAAGGTCCAAGGGATACAGTAAACCTGGAGTGATGCATCGGAATCTATAACTAGGGTCACAGGAATGGTTCAAAAGCATCGACAGTAAGAAGAGTCAGTATTCTTGTACTTAATTCGGCATCGTGCCTTTAGTATTTAATTCCGAAGCAATTTCTGAGTTTCATCGTCAATAAGAAGGTCAGAGGGATACAGTAAACCTGAAGTGAAGCATCGGAATCTATAACTAGTGTCACAGGAATGGTTCAAAGCATAGTCAGTAAGAAGAGTCCGTCTTCTTGTACTCAAGTCGGCATTGTGCTTTTGTATTTAATTCCGATGCAATTTCTGTGTTTCATCGTCTATAAGTAGGTCCAAGGAATACAGAGAACCTGGCGTGAAGCATCGGAAACTATAACTAGTGTCACAGGAATGGTTCAAAACATAGACAGTAAGATGAGTCAGTCGTCTTGTAGTTAAGTCGGCATTGTGCCTTTTGTATTTAATTCCGATGCAATTTCTGTGCTTCATCGTCAATAAGAAGGTCCAAGGGATACAGTTAACCTGAAGTGAAGCATCGAAATCTATAACTAGTAACACAGGAATGGTTCAAAACATAGTCAGTAAGAAGAGTCAGTCTTCTTGTAATTAAGTCGGCATTGTGCCTTTTGTATTTAATTCCGATGCAATTTCTGTGTTTCATCGTCACTAAGTAGGTCAGTGGTATACAGTAATCCTGAAGTTAAGCATCGGAATCTATAACTAGTGTCACAGGACTGGTTCAAAGCATGGTCAGTAAGAAGAGTTAGTCTTCTTATAGTTAACCCGGTATTGTGCTTTTTCTATTTAATTCCGATGCAATTTCTGTGTTTCATCGTCAATAAGAAGGTCAGAGGGATACAGTAAATCTGAAGTGAAGCATCGGAATCTATAACTAGTGTCACAGGATAGGTTCAAAACATAGTCAGTAAGAAGAGTCAGTCTTCTTGTACT
Source organism: Schistocerca americana (assembly GCF_021461395.2). Taxonomy (NCBI): domain Eukaryota; kingdom Metazoa; phylum Arthropoda; class Insecta; order Orthoptera; family Acrididae; genus Schistocerca; species Schistocerca americana. The sequence continues at coordinate 10,358,444 of NC_060125.1, read as the reverse complement.
TAAGTCGGCATTGTGTCTTTTGTATTTAATTCCGATGAAATTTCTGTGTTTCATCGTCAATAAGAAGGTCCAAGGGATACGGTAAACCTGGAGTGAAGCATCGGAATCTAAAACTAGTGTCACAGGAATGGTTCAAAACATGGTCAGTAAGAAGAGTCAGTCTTTTGTAGTTAAGTCGGTATTGTGCCTTTTCTATTTAATTCCGATGCAATTTCTGTGTTTCATCGTCAATAAGAAGGTCCCAGGGATACAGTAAACCTGAAATGAACCACGGGAATCTATAACTAGTGTCGCAGGAATTGTTTAAAACATAGACAGTAGGAAAAGTATGTCTAGACGTACTTATGTCGGCATTGTGCCTTTTGTATTTAATCCCGGTGAAATTTATGTGTTTCATCGTCAATAAGAAGGTCAGAGGGATACAGTAAACCTCAAGTGAAGCATCGGAATCTATACTAGTGTCACAGGAATGGTTCAAAACATAGAGACATGGAAGAGTCAGTCTTATTGTACTTGAGTCGGCATTGTGCCTTTTGTATTTAATTCCGATGCAATTTCTGTGTTTCTTCGTCCATAAGAAGGTCCGAAGGATATAGTAAACCTCAAGTGAAGCATCGGAATAAAAAACTAGTGTCACAGGAATGGTTCAAAACATAGAGAGTATTAAGAGTCAGTGTTCTTGTACTTAATTCGGCATTGTGCCTTTTTATTAAATTCCGATGCAATTTCTGTGTTCCATCGTCAATAAGAAGGTCAGAGGGATACAGTAAACCTCAAGTGAAGCATCGGAATCAATAACTAGTGTCACAGGAATGGATCAAAACATAGTCAGTAAAAAGAGTCATTCTTCTTGTACGTAAGTCGGCATTGTGAATTTTGTATTTAATTCCGATACAATTTCTGTGTTTCATCGTCAATAAGAAGGTCCAAGGGATACAGTAAACCTGGAGTGAAGCATCGGAATCTATAACTAGTGTCACAGGAATGGATCAAAACATAGTCAGTAAGAAGAGTCAGTCTTCTTGTACTTAAGTCGGTATTGTGCCTTTTGTATTTACTTCCGATGCAATTTCTGTGTTTCTACGTCAATAAGAGGGTCCAAGGGATACAGTAAACCTGGAGTGAAGCATCGGAATCTATAACTAGCGTCACAGGAATGGTTCAAAACATAGTCAGTAAGAAGAGTCAGTCTTCTTGTAGTTAAGTCGGCATTGTTCCTTCTCTATTTAATTCCGATGCAATTTCTGTGTTTCATCGTCAATAATAAGGTTAGAGGTATACAGTAAACCTTTAGTGAAGCATAGGAATCTATAACTAGTGTCACAGGAATGGTTCAAAGCATAGACAGTAGGAAGAGTCAGTCTTCTTGTACTTAAGTCGGCATAGTGCTTTTTCTATTTAATTCCGATGCGATTTCTGTGTCTCATCGTCAATAGGAAGGTCCAAGGGATACAGTAAACCTGAAGTGAAGCATCGGAATTTATAACTTGTGTCACAGGAATGGTTCAAAACATAGTCAGTATGAAGAGTCAGTCTTCTTGTACGTAAGTCGGCATTGTGAATTTTGTATTTAATTCCGATACAATTTCTGTGTTTCATCGTCAATAAGAAGGTCCAAGGGATACAGTAAACCTGGAGAGAAGCATCGGAATCTATAACTAGTGTCACAGGGATGGTTCAAAACGTAGACAGTAAGAAGAGTCAGTCTTCTTGTACTTAAGTCGGCATTGTGCCTTTTGTATTTAATTCCGATGCAATTTCTGTGTTTCATCGTCAATATGAAGGTGAGAGGGATACAGTAATCCTGAAGTTAAGCATCGGAATCTAAGACTAGTGTCACAGGAATGGTTGAAAACATAGACAGTAGGAAGAGCCAGTCTTCTTGTACTTAAATCGGCATTGTGCCTTTTCTATTTAATTCCGATGCAATTTCTGTGTTTCGTCGTCAATAGGAAGGTACAAGTAATACAGTAAACCTGAAGTGAAGCATCGGAATCTAAAACCGGTCTCACAGGAAAGGTTCAAAACATAGAGAAAAACAAGAGCCAGTCATCTTGTATTTGAGTCGGCATTGTGCCTTTTGTATTTAATTCCGATGCAATTTATGTGTTGCATCGTCAATAAGAACGTCAGAGGGATACAGTTAACCTGAAGTGATGCATCGGAATCTATAACTAGTGTCACAGGAATGGTTAAAAAATAGACAGTAAGAAGAGTCAGTCTTCTTGTACTTAAGTCGGCATTGTGCCTTTTGTATTTAATTCCGATGCAATTTATGTGTTGCATCGTCAATAAGAACGTCAGAGGGATACAGTTAACCTGAAGTGATGCATCGGAATCTATAACTAGTGTCACAGGAATGGTTAAAAAATAGACAGTAAGAAGAGTCAGTCTTCTTGTACTTAAGTCGGCATTGTGCTTTTTCTATGTAATTGCGATCCAATATCTGTGTTTCATCGTCAATAAGAAGGTCAATGGGATACACTAAACATGAAGTGAAGGATCGGAATCTATAACTAGTGTCACAGGAATGGTTAAAAATAGACGGTAAGAAGAGTCAGTCTTCTTGTACTTAAGTCGGCATTGTGCCTTTTGTATTTAATTCCGATGCAATTACCGTGTTTCATCGTCAATAAGAAGGTCCAAGCGATACAGTAAACCTGAAGTGAAGCATCGGAATCTATTACTAGTGTCACAGGAATGTTTCAAAACATAGACAGCAAGAAGAGTCCGTCCTCTTGAACTTAAGTCGGCATTGTGCAATTTGTATCTAATTCCGATGCTATTTCTGTGTATCATCGTCAATAAGAAGGTCAGAGGGATACAGTGAACCTGATGTGAAGCATCGGAATCTATAACTAGAGCCACAGAAATGGTTCAAAACATAGACAGTAGGAAGAGGCATCCTTCTTGTACTTCAGTCGGCATTGTGTCTTTTCTATTTAATTCCGATGCAATTTCTGTGTTTCATCGTCAATAAGAAGGTAAGAGCGATACAGTCAACCTGAAGTGACTCATCATAATCTATAACTAGTGTCACAGGAATGGTTCAAAACATAGACAGTAAGAAGAGTCAGTCTACTTGTACATAAGTCGGCATTGTGCCTTTTGTATTTAATTCCGATGCAATTTTTGTGTTTCATCGTTAATAAGAAGGTCAGAGGGATACAGTAAACGTGAAGTGAAGCATCGGAGTCTATAACTAGTGTCACAGGAATGGTTCAAAACATAGACAATAGGAAGGGTCAGTCTTCTTAAACTTATGTCGGCATTGTGCCTTTTCTATTTACTTCCGATGCAATTTCTGTGTTTCGTCGTCAATAAGAAGGTCCAACGGATACAGTAATCCTGAAGTGAAGCAGCGGAACCTATAATTAGTGTCACAGGAATGTTTCAAAACATAGACAGGAAGAAGAGTCAGTCCTCTTGTACTAAGTCGGCATTGTGCTTTTTGTATCTAATTCCGATGCAATTTCTGTGTTTCATCGTCAATAAGAAGGTCAGAGGGATACAGTAAACCTGAGATAAAGCAGCGGAATCTATAACTAGTGTCACAGGAATGGTTCAAAACATAGACAGTAGGAAGAGTCAGTCTTCTTGTACTTAAAACTTAAGTCGACATTGTGCCTTTTCTATTTAATTCCGATGCAATTTCTGTGTATCGTCGTCAATACGAAAGTCCAAGGGATACAGTAAACCTGAAGTGAAGCATCGGAATCTATATCTGGTGTCACAGGAATGGTTCAAAACAAAGACAGTAATAAGAGTCAGTCATCTTGTACTTACGTCGGCATTGTGCCTTTTGTATTTAATTCCGATGCAATTTCTGTGTTTCATCGTCAATAGGAAGGTTAGAGGGATACAGTAAACCTGAATGAAGCATCGGAGTGTGTAACTAGTGTCACAGGAATGGTTCAAATCATAGAGAGTAGGAAGAGTCAGTCTTCTTGTACTTATGTCTGCATTGTTCCTTATGTATGTAATTCCGATGCAATTTGTTTCATCGTCAATATGAAGGTCAGAGGGATACAGTACACCTGAAGTCATGCATCGGAATCTAAAACAGGTGCCACAGGAATGGATCAAAACATAGTCAGTAAGAAGAGTCAGTCTACTTGTACTTAATTCGGCATTGTGCCTTTTTATTTAATTCCGATGCAATTTCTGTGTTTCATCGTCAATAAAAAGGTCCAAGGGATACAGTAAACCTGAAGTGAAGCTTCGGAATCTATAACTAGTGTCACAGAAATGGTTCAAAACATAGTCAGTAAGAAGAATCAGTCTTCTTGTACTTAAGTCGGCATTGTGCCTTTTCTATTTAACTCCGATGCAATTTCTGTGCTTCATCGTCAATAAGAAGGTCAGAGGGATACAGTAAACCTGACGTGAAGCATCGGAGTGTATAACTAGTGTCACAGGAATGGTTCAAAATATAGACAGTAAGAAGACTCAGTCTTCTTGTACTTAAGTCGGCATTGTGCATTTTCTACTTAATTCCGATGCATTTTCTGTGATTCATCGTCAATAAGAAGGTCCAAGGGATACAGTAAACCTGAATTGAAGCATCGGAATCTATAACTAGTGTCACAGGAATGTTTCAAAACATAGACAGCAAGAAGAGTCAGTCCTCTTGAACTTAAGTCGGCATTGTGCTATTTGTATCTAATTCCGATGCTATTTCCGTGTATCATCGTCAATAAGAAGGTCAGAGGGATACAGTAAACCTGAAGTGAAGCATCGGAATCTATAACTAGTGTCACAGGAATGGTTCAAAACATAGACAGTAGGAACAGTCAGTCCTCTTGTACTTAAGTCGGCATTGTGCCTTTTCTATTTACTTCCGATGCAATTTCAGTGTTTCTTCGGCAATAAGAAGGTCACTGGGATACAGTAAACCTGAAGTGTAGCATCGGAATCTATAACTAGTGTCACAGGAATGGTTCAAAACATAGACAGTAGGAACAGTCAGTCCTCTTGTACTTAAGTCGGCATTGTGCCTTTTCTATTTACTTCCGATGCAATTTCAGTGTTTCTTCGGCAATAAGAAGGTCCCAGGGATACAGTAAACCTGAAATGAACCACGGGAATCTATAACTAGTGTCGCAGGAATTGTTTAAAACATAGACAGTAGGAAAAGTATGTCTAGACGTACTTATGTCGGCATTGTGCCTTTTCTATTTAATTCCGATGCAATTTCTGTGTTTCATCGTCAATAAGAAGGTCCCAGGGATACAGTAAACCTGAAATGAACCACGGGAATCTATAACTAGTGTCGCAGGAATTGTTTAAAACATAGACAGTAGGAAAAGTCAGTCTAGACGTACTTATGTCGGCGTTGTGCCTTTTGTATTTAATCCCGGTGAAATTTATGTGTTTCATCGTCAATAAGAAGGTCAGAGGGATACAGTAAACATCAAGTGAAGCATCGGAATCTATACTAGTGTCACAGGAATGGTTCAAAACATAGAGACATGGAAGAGTCAGTCTTATTGTACTTGAGTCGGCATTGTGCCTTTTGTATTTAATTCCGATGCAATTTCTGTGTTTCTTCGTCCATAAGAAGGTCCGAAGGATATAGTAAACCTCAAGTGAAGCATCGGAATAAAAAACTAGTGTCACAGGAATGGTTCAAAACATAGAGAGTATTAAGAGTCAGTGTTCTTGTACTTAATTCGGCATTGTGCCTTTTTATTAAATTCCGATGCAATTTCTGTGTTCCATCGTCAATAAGAAGGTCAGAGGGATACAGTAAACCTCAAGTGAAGCATCGGAATCAATAACTAGTGTCACAGGAATGGATCAAAACATAGTCAGTAAAAAGAGTCATTCTTCTTGTACGTAAGTCGGCATTGTGAATTTTGTATTTAATTCCGATACAATTTCTGTGTTTCATCGTCAATAAGAAGGTCCAAGGGATACAGTAAACCTGGAGTGAAGCATCGGAATCTATAACTAGTGTCACAGGAATGGATCAAAACATAGTCAGTAAGAAGAGTCAGTCTTCTTGTACTTAAGTCGGTATTGTGCCTTTTGTATTTACTTCCGATGCAATTTCTGTGTTTCTACGTCAATAAGAGGGTCCAAGGGATACAGTAAACCTGGAGTGAAGCATCGGAATCTATAACTAGCGTCACAGGAATGGTTCAAAACATAGTCAGTAAGAAGAGTCAGTCTTCTTGTAGTTAAGTCGGCATTGTTCCTTCTCTATTTAATTCCGATGCAATTTCTGTGTTTCATCGTCAATAATAAGGTTAGAGGTATACAGTAAACCTTTAGTGAAGCATAGGAATCTATAACTAGTGTCACAGGAATGGTTCAAAGCATAGACAGTAGGAAGAGTCAGTCTTCTTGTACTTAAGTCGGCATTGTGCTTTTTCTATGTAATTGCGATCCAATATCTGTGTTTCATCGTCAATAAGAAGGTCAATGGGATACACTAAACATGAAGTGAAGGATCGGAATCTATAACTAGTGTCACAGGAATGGTTAAGAATAGACGGTAAGAAGAGTCAGTCTTCTTGTACTTAAGTCGGCATTGTGCCTTTTGTATTTAATTCCGATGCAATTACCGTGTTTCATCGTCAATAAGAAGGTCCAAGCGATACAGTAAACCTGAAGTGAAGCATCGGAATCTATAACTAGTGTCACAGGAATGGTTCAAAACATAGACAGTAAGAAGAGTCAGTCTTCTTGTACTTAAAACGGCATTTTGCCTTTTGTATTTAATTCCGATGCAATTTTTGCGTTTCATCGTCAATAAGAAGGTCAGAGGGATACAGTAAACCTGAAGTGAAGCATCGGAATCTATAACTAGTGTCACAGGAATGGTTCAAAACATAGTGAGTAAGATGAGTCAGTCTTCTTGTACATAATTCGGCATTGTGCCTCTTCTATTTAATTCCCATGTAATTTCTGTGATTCATCGTCAATAAGAAGGTCCAAGTGATACAGTAAACCTGAAGTGAAGCATCGGAATCTATAACTAGTGTCACAGGAATGGTTCAAAATATAGACAGTAAGAAGACTCAGACTTCTTGTACTTAAGTCGGCATTGTGCATTTTCTACTTAATTCCGATGCAATTTCTGTGATTCATCGTCAATAAGAAGGTCCAAGGGATACAGTAAACCTGAAGTGAAGCATCGGAATCTATTACTAGTGTCACAGGAATGTTTCAAAACATAGACAGCAAGAAGAGTCCGTCCTCTTGAACTTAAGTCGGCATTGTGCAATTTGTATCTAATTCCGATGCTATTTCTGTGTATCATCGTCAATAAGAAGGTCAGAGGGATACAGTGAACCTGATGTGAAGCATCGGAATCTATAACTAGAGCCACAGAAATGGTTCAAAACATAGACAGTAGGAAGAGGCATCCTTCTTGTACTTCAGTCGGCATTGTGTCTTTTCTATTTAATTCCGATGCAATTTCTGTGTTTCATCGTCAATAAGAAGGTAAGAGCGATACAGTCAACCTGAAGTGACTCATCATAATCTATAACTAGTGTCACAGGAATGGTTCAAAACATAGACAGTAAGAAGAGTCAGTCTACTTGTACATAAGTCGGCATTGTGCCTTTTGTATTTAATTCCGATGCAATTTTTGTGTTTCATCGTTAATAAGAAGGTCAGAGGGATACAGTAAACGTGAAGTGAAGCATCGGAGTCTATAACTAGTGTCACAGGAATGGTTCAAAACATAGACAATAGGAAGGGTCAGTCTTCTTAAACTTATGTCGGCATTGTGCCTTTTCTATTTACTTCCGATGCAATTTCTGTGCTTCGTCGTCAATAAGAAGGTCCAACGGATACAGTAATCCTGAAGTGAAGCAGCGGAACCTATAATTAGTGTCACTGGAATGTTTCAAAACATAGACAATAAGAAGAGTCAGTCCTCTTGTACTAAGTCGGCATTGTGCTTTTTGTATCTAATTCCGATGCAATTTCTGTGTTTCATCGTCAATAAGAAGGTCAGAGGGATACAGTAAACCTGAGATAAAGCAGCGGAATCTATAACTAGTGTCACAGGAATGGTTCAAAACATAGACAGTAGGAAGAGTCAGTCTTCTTGTACTTAAAACTTAAGTCGACATTGTGCCTTTTCTATTTAATTCCGATGCAATTTCTGTGTATCGTCGTCAATACGAAAGTCCAAGGGATACAGTAAACCTGAAGTGAAGAATCGGAATCTATAACTAGTGTCACCGGAATGGTTCAAAACATAGACAGTAAGATGAGTCAGTCTTCTTGTACATAAGTCGGCATTGTGCCTTTTGTATTTAATTCCGATGCAATTTCTGATATTCATCGTCAATAAGAAGGACCAAGGGATACAGTAAACCTGAAGTGAAGCATCGGAATCTATATCTGGTGTCACAGGAATGGTTCAAAACAAAGACAGTAATAAGAGTCAGTCATCTTGTACTTACGTCGGCATTGTGCCTTTTGTATTTAATTCCGATGCAATTTCTGTGTTTAATCGTCAATAGGAAGGTTAGAGGGATACAGTAAACCTGAATGAAGCATCGGAGTGTGAAACTAGTGTCACAGGAATGGTTCAAATCATAGAGAGTAGGAAGAGTCAGTCTTCTTGTACTTATGTCTGCATTGTTCCTTATGTATGTAATTCCGATGCAATTTGTTTCATCGTCAATATGAAGGTCAGAGGGATACAGTACACCTGAAGTCATGCATCGGAATCTAAAACAGGTGTCACAGGAATGGATCAAAACATAGTCAGTAAGAAGAGTCAGTCTACTTGTACTTAATTCGGCATTGTGCCTTTTTATTTAATTCCGATGCAATTTCTGTGTTTCATCGTCAATAAAAAGGTCCAAGGGATACAGTAAACCTGAAGTGAAGCTTCGGAATCTATAACTAGTGTCACAGAAATGGTTCAAAACATAGTCAGTAAGAAGAATCAGTCTTCTTGTACTTAAGTCGGCATTGTGCCTTTTCTATTTAACTCCGATGCAATTTCTGTGCTTCATCGTCAATAAGAAGGTCAGAGGGATACAGTAAACCTGACGTGAAGCATCGGAGTGTATAACTAGTGTCACAGGAATGGTTCAAAATATAGACAGTAAGAAGACTCAGTCTTCTTGTACTTAAGTCGGCATTGTGCATTTTCTACTTAATTCCGATGCATTTTCTGTGATTCATCGTCAATAAGAAGGTCCAAGGGATACAGTAAACCTGAAGTGTAGCATCGGAATCTATAACTAGTGTCACAGGAATGGTTCAAAACATAGACAGTAAGAAGAGCCAGTCTACTTTTACTTAAGTCGGCATTGTGCCTTTTGTATTTAATTCCGATGCAATTTTTGTGTTTCATCGTCAATAAGATGTTCCAAGGGATATAGTACACCTGAAGTGAAGCATCGGAATCTATAACTAGTGTCACAGGAATGGTTCAAATCATAGACATTAAGAATTGTCAGTCTTCTAGTAATTAAGTCAGCATTGTGCCTTTTCTTTTTAATTCCGATGCAATTCCTGTGTTTCATCGTCGATAAGAGAGTCCAAGGGATACAGTAAACCTGAAGTGAAGCATCGGAATCTATAACTAGTGTCACAGGAATGGTTCAAAACATAGACAGTAGGAACAGTCAGTCCTCTTGTACTTAAGTCGGCATTGTGCCTTTTCTATTTACTTCCGATGCAATTTCAGTGTTTCTTCGGCAATAAGATGGTCACTGGGATACAGTAAACCTGAAGTGTAGCATCGGAATCTATAACTAGTGTCACAGGAATGGTTCAAAACATAGAAAGTAGGAACAGTCAGTCCTCTTGTACTTAAGTCGGCATTGTGCCTTTTCTATTTACTTCCGATGCAATTTCAGTGTTTCTTCGGCAATAAGAAGGTCCCAGGGATACAGTAAACCTGAAATGAACCACGGGAATCTATAACTAGTGTCGCAGGAATTGTTTAAAACATAGACAGTAGGAAAAGTATGTCTAGACGTACTTATGTCGGCATTGTGCCTTTTCTATTTAATTCCGATGCAATTTCTGTGTTTCATCGTCAATAAGAAGGTCCCAGGGATACAGTAAACCTGAAATGAACCACGGGAATCTATAACTAGTGTCGCAGCAATTGTTTAAAACATAGACAGTAGGAAAAGTCAGTCTAGACGTACTTATGTCGGCGTTGTGCCTTTTGTATTTAATCCCGGTGAAATTTATGTGTTTCATCGTCAATAAGAAGGTCAGAGGGATACAGTAAACCTCAAGTGAAGCATCGGAATCTATACTAGTGTCACAGGAATGGTTCAAAACATAGAGACATGGAAGAGTCAGTCTTATTGTACTTGAGTCGGCATTGTGCCTTTTGTATTTAATTCCGATGCAATTTCTGTGTTTCTTCGTCCATAAGAAGGTCCGAAGGATATAGTAAACCTCAAGTGAAGCATCGGAATAAAAAACTAGTGTCACAGGAATGGTTCAAAACATAGAGAGTATTAAGAGTCAGTGTTCTTGTACTTAATTCGGCATTGTGCCTTTTTATTAAATTCCGATGCAATTTCTGTGTTCCATCGTCAATAAGAAGGTCAGAGGGATACAGTAAACCTCAAGTGAAGCATCGGAATCAATAACTAGTGTCACAGGAATGGATCAAAACATAGTCAGTAGAAAGAGTCATTCTTCTTGTACGTAAGTCGGCATTGTGAATTTTGTATTTAATTCCGATACAATTTCTGTGTTTCATCGTCAATAAGAAGGTCCAAGGGATACAGTAAACCTGGAGTGAAGCATCGGAATCTATAACTAGTGTCACAGGAATGGATCAAAACATAGTCAGTAAGAAGAGTCAGTATTCTTGTACTTAAGTCGGTATTGTGCCTTTTGTATTTACTTCCGATGCAATTTCTGTGTTTCTACGTCAATAAGAGGGTCCAAGGGATACAGTAAACCTGGAGTGAAGCATCGGAATCTATAACTAGCGTCACAGGAATGGTTCAAAACATAGTCAGTAAGAAGAGTCAGTCTTCTTGTAGTTAAGTCGGCATTGTTCCTTCTCTATTTAATTCCGATGCAATTTCTGTGTTTCATCGTCAATAATAAGGTTAGAGGTATACAGTAAACCGTTAGTGAAGCATAGGAATCTATAACTAGTGTCACAGGAATGGTTCAAAGCATAGACAGTAGGAAGAGTCAGTCTTCTTGTACTTAAGTCGGCATTGTGCTTTTTCTATGTAATTGCGATCCAATATCTGTGTTTCATCGTCAATAAGAAGGTCAATGGGATACACTAAACATGAAGTGATGGATTGGAATCTATAACTAGTGTCACAGGAATGGTTAAAAATAGACGGTAAGAAGAGTCAGTCTTCTTGTACTTAAGTCGGCATTGTGCCTTTTGTATTTAATTCCGATGCAATTACCGTGTTTCATCGTCAATAAGAAGGTCCAAGCGATACAGTAAACCTGAAGTGAAGCATCGGAATCTATAACTAGTGTCACAGGAATGGTTCAAAACATAGACAGTAAGAAGAGTCAGTCTTCTTGTACTTAAAACGGCATTTTGCCTTTTGTATTTAATTCCGATGCAATTTTTGCGTTTCATCGTCAATAAGAAGGTCAGAGGGATACAGTAAACCTGAAGTGAAGCATCGGAATCTATAACTAGTGTCACAGGAATGGTCCAAAACATAGTGAGTAAGATGAGTCAGTCTTCTTGTACATAATTCGGCATTGTGCCTCTTCTATTTAATTCCCATGTAATTTCTGTGATTCATCGTCAATAAGAAGGTCCAAGTGATACAGTAAACCTGAAGTGAAGCATCGGAATCTATAACTAGTGTCACAGGAATGGTTCAAAATATAGACAGTAAGAAGACTCAGACTTCTTGTACTTAAGTCGGCATTGTGCATTTTCTACTTAATTCCGATGCAATTTCTGTGATTCATCGTCAATAAGAAGGTCCAAGGGATACAGTAAACCTGAAGTGAAGCATCGGAATCTATTACTAGTGTCACAGGAATGTTTCAAAACATAGACAGCAAGAAGAGTCCGTCCTCTTGAACTTAAGTCGGCATTGTGCAATTTGTATCTAATTCCGATGCTATTTCTGTGTATCATCGTCAATAAGAAGGTCAGAGGGATACAGTGAACCTGATGTGAAGCATCGGAATCTATAACTAGAGCCACAGAAATGGTTCAAAACATAGACAGTAGGAAGAGGCATCCTTCTTGTACTTCAGTCGGCATTGTGTCTTTTCTATTTAATTCCGATGCAATTTCTGTGTTTCATCGTCAATAAGAAGGTAAGAGCGATACAGTCAACCCGAAGTGACTCATCATAATCTATAACTAGTGTCACAGGAATGGTTCAAAACATAGACAGTAAGAAGAGTCAGTCTACTTGTACATAAGTCGGCATTGTGCCTTTTGTATTTAATTCCGATGCAATTTTTGTGTTTCATCGTTAATAAGAAGGTCAGAGGGATACAGTAAACGTGAAGTGAAGCATCGGAGTCTATAACTAGTGTCACAGGAATGGTTCAAAACATAGACAATAGGAAGGGTCAGTCTTCTTAAACTTATGTCGGCATTGTGCCTTTTCTATTTACTTCCGATGCAATTTCTGTGTTTCGTCGTCAATAAGAAGGTCCAACGGATACAGTAATCCTGAAGTGAAGCAGCGGAACCTATAATTAGTGTCACAGGAATGTTTCAAAACATAGACAGGAAGAAGAGTCAGTCCTCTTGTACTAAGTCGGCATTGTGCTTTTTGTATCTAATTCCGATGCAATTTCTGTGTTTCATCGTCAATAAGAAGGTCAGAGGGATACAGTAAACCTGAGATAAAGCAGCGGAATCTATAACTAGTGTCACAGGAATGGTTCAAAACATAGACAGTAGGAAGAGTCAGTCTTCTTGTACTTAAAACTTAAGTCGACATTGTGCCTTTTCTATTTAATTCCGATGCAATTTCAGTGTTTCTTCGGCAATAAGAAGGTCCCAGGGATACAGTAAACCTGAAATGAACCACGGGAATCTATAACTAGTGTCGCAGGAATTGTTTAAAACATAGACAGTAGGAAAAGTATGTCTAGACGTACTTATGTCGGCATTGTGCCTTTTCTATTTAATTCCGATGCAATTTCTGTGTTTCATCGTCAATAAGAAGGTCCCAGGGATACAGTAAACCTGAAATGAACCACGGGAATCTATAACTAGTGTCGCAGGAATTGTTTAAAACATAGACAGTAGGAAAAGTCAGTCTAGACGTACTTATGTCGGCGTTGTGCCTTTTGTATTTAATCCCGGTGAAATTTATGTGTTTCATCGTCAATAAGAAGGTCAGAGGGATACAGTAAACCTCAAGTGAAGCATCGGAATCTATACTAGTGTCACAGGAATGGTTCAAAACATAGAGACATGGAAGAGTCAGTCTTATTGTACTTGAGTCGGCATTGTGCCTTTTGTATTTAATTCCGATGCAATTTCTGTGTTTCTTCGTCCATAAGAAGGTCCGAAGGATATAGTAAACCTCAAGTGAAGCATCGGAATAAAAAACTAGTGTCACAGGAATGGTTCAAAACATAGAGAGTATTAAGAGTCAGTGTTCTTGTACTTAATTCGGCATTGTGCCTTTTTATTAAATTCCGATGCAATTTCTGTGTTCCATCGTCAATAAGAAGGTCAGAGGGATACAGTAAACCTCAAGTGAAGCATCGGAATCAATAACTAGTGTCACAGGAATGGATCAAAACATAGTCAGTAAAAAGAGTCATTCTTCTTGTACGTAAGTCGGCATTGTGAATTTTGTATTTAATTCCGATACAATTTCTGTGTTTCATCGTCAATAAGAAGGTCCAAGGGATACAGTAAACCTGGAGTGAAGCATCGGAATCTATAACTAGTGTCACAGGAATGGATCAAAACATAGTCAGTAAGAAGAGTCAGTCTTCTTGTACTTAAGTCGGTATTGTGCCTTTTGTATTTACTTCCGATGCAATTTCTGTGTTTCTACGTCAATAAGAGGGTCCAAGGGATACAGTAAACCTGGAGTGAAGCATCGGAATCTATAACTAGCGTCACAGGAATGGTTCAAAACATAGTCAGTAAGAAGAGTCAGTCTTCTTGTAGTTAAGTCGGCATTGTTCCTTCTCTATTTAATTCCGATGCAATTTCTGTGTTTCATCGTCAATAATAAGGTTAGAGGTATACAGTAAACCTTTAGTGAAGCATAGGAATCTATAACTAGTGTCACAGGAATGGTTCAAAGCATAGACAGTAGGAAGAGTCAGTCTTCTTGTACTTAAGTCGGCATTGTGCTTTTTCTATGTAATTGCGATCCAATATCTGTGTTTCATCGTCAATAAGAAGGTCAATGGGATACACTAAACATGAAGTGAAGGATCGGAATCTATAACTAGTGTCACAGGAATGGTTAAAAATAGACGGTAAGAAGAGTCAGTCTTCTTGTACTTAAGTCGGCATTGTGCCTTTTGTATTTAATTCCGATGCAATTACCGTGTTTCATCGTCCATAAGAAGGTCCAAGCGATACAGTAAACCTGGAGAGAAGCATCGGAATCTATAACTAGTGTCACAGGGATGGTTCAAAACGTAGACAGTAAGAAGAGTCAGTCTTCTTGTACTTAAGTCGGCATTGTGCCTTTTGTATTTAATTCCGATGCAATTTCTGTGTTTCATCGTCAATATGAAGGTGAGAGGGATACAGTAATCCTGAAGTTAAGCATCGGAATCTAAGACTAGTGTCACAGGAATGGTTGAAAACATAGACAGTAGGAAGAGCCAGTCTTCTTGTACTTAAATCGGCATTGTGCCTTTTCTATTTAATTCCGATGCAATTTCTGTGTTTCGTCGTCAATAGGAAGGTACAAGTAATACAGTAAACCTGAAGTGAAGCATCGGAATCTAAAACCGGTCTCACAGGAAAGGTTCAAAACATAGAGAGTAACAAGAGCCAGTCATCTTGTATTTGAGTCGGCATTGTGCCTTTTGTATTTAATTCCGATGCAATTTATGTGTTGCATCGTCAATAAGAACGTCAGAGGGATACAGTTAACCTGAAGTGAAGCATCGGAATCTATAACTAGTGTCACAGGAATGGTTAAAAAATAGACAGTAAGAAGAGTCAGTCTTCTTGTACTTAAGTCGGCATTGTGCCTTTTGTATTTAATTCCGATGCAATTTCTGTGTTTTATCGTCAATAAGAAGGTCAGCGGGATACAGTAAAGCTGAAGTGAAGCATCGGAATCTATAACTAGTGTCACAGGGATGGTTCAAAACATAGAGGGTAAGAAGCGTCAGTATTCTTCTACTTAAGTCGACATTGTGCCTTTTGTATTTAATTCCGATGCAATTTCTGCTTTTCATCGTCAATAAGAAGGTCGGAGGGATACAGTAAACCTGAACTGTAGCATCGGATGCTATAACTAGTGTCACAGGAATGGTTCAAAGCATAGTCAGCAAGAAGAGTCAGTCTTCTTGTACTTAAGTCGGCATTGTGCTTTTTCTATGTAATTGCGATCCAATATCTGTGTTTCATCGTCAATAAGAAGGTCAATGGGATACACTAAACATGAAGTGAAGGATCGGAATCTATAACTAGTGTCACAGGAATGGTTAAAAATAGACGGTAAGAAGAGTCAGTCTTCTTGTACTTAAGTCGGCATTGTGCCTTTTGTATTTAATTCCGATGCAATTACCGTGTTTCATCGTCAATAAGAAGGTCCAAGCGATACAGTAAACCTGAAGTGAAGCATCGGAATCTATAACTAGTGTCACAGGAATGGTTCAAAACATAGACAGTAAGAAGAGTCAGTCTTCTTGTACTTAAAACGGCATTTTGCCTTTTGTATTTAATTCCGATGCAATTTTTGCGTTTCATCGTCAATAAGAAGGTCAGAGGGATACAGTAAACCTGAAGTGAAGCATCGGAATCTATAACTAGTGTCACAGGAATGGTTCAAAACATAGTGAGTAAGATGAGTCAGTCTTCTTGTACATAATTCGGCATTGTGCCTCTTCTATTTAATTCCCATGTAATTTCTGTGATTCATCGTCAATAAGAAGGTCCAAGTGATACAGTAAACCTGAAGTGAAGCATCGGAATCTATAACTAGTGTCACAGGAATGGTTCAAAATATAGACAGTAAGAAGACTCAGACTTCTTGTACTTAAGTCGGCATTGTGCATTTTCTACTTAATTCCGATGCAATTTCTGTGATTCATCGTCAATAAGAAGGTCCAAGGGATACAGTAAACCTGAAGTGAAGCATCGGAATCTATTACTAGTGTCACAGGAATGTTTCAAAACATAGACAGCAAGAAGAGTCCGTCCTCTTGAACTTAAGTCGGCATTGTGCAATTTGTATCTAATTCCGATGCTATTTCTGTGTATCATCGTCAATAAGAAGGTCAGAGGGATACAGTGAACCTGATGTGAAGCATCGGAATCTATAACTAGAGCCACAGAAATGGTTCAAAACATAGACAGTAGGAAGAGGCATCCTTCTTGTACTTCAGTCGGCATTGTGTCTTTTCTATTTAATTCCGATGCAATTTCTGTGTTTCATCGTCAATAAGAAGGTAAGAGCGATACAGTCAACCTGAAGTGACTCATCATAATCTATAACTAGTGTCACAGGAATGGTTCAAAACATAGACAGTAAGAAGAGTCAGTCTACTTGTACATAAGTCGGCATTGTGCCTTTTGTATTTAATTCCGATGCAATTTTTGTGTTTCATCGTTAATAAGAAGGTCAGAGGGATACAGTAAACGTGAAGTGAAGCATCGGAGTCTATAACTAGTGTCACAGGAATGGTTCAAAACATAGACAATAGGAAGGGTCAGTCTTCTTAAACTTATGTCGGCATTGTGCCTTTTCTATTTACTTCCGATGCAATTTCTGTGTTTCGTCGTCAATAAGAAGGTCCAACGGATACAGTAATCCTGAAGTGAAGCAGCGGAACCTATAATTAGTGTCACAGGAATGTTTCAAAACATAGACAGGAAGAAGAGTCAGTCCTCTTGTACTAAGTCGGCATTGTGCTTTTTGTATCTAATTCCGATGCAATTTCTGTGTTTCATCGTCAATAAGAAGGTCAGAGGGATACAGTAAACCTGAGATAAAGCAGCGGAATCTATAACTAGTGTCACAGGAATGGTTCAAAACATAGACAGTAGGAAGAGTCAGTCTTCTTGTACTTAAAACTTAAGTCGACATTGTGCCTTTTCTATTTAATTCCGAAGCAATTTCTGTGTATCGTCGTCAATACGAAAGTCCAAGGGATACAGTAAACCTGAAGTGAAGAATCGGAATCTATAACTAGTGTCACCGGAATGGTTCAAAACATAGACAGTAAGATGAGTCAGTCTTCTTGTACATAAGTCGGCATTGTGCCTTTTGTATTTAATTCCGATGCAATTTCTGATATTCATCGTCAATAAGAAGGACCAAGGGATACAGTAAACCTGAAGTGAAGCATCGGAATCTATATCTGGTGTCACAGGAATGGTTCAAAACAAAGACAGTAATAAGAGTCAGTCATCTTGTACTTACGTCGGCATTGTGCCTTTTGTATTTAATTCCGATGCAATTTCTGTGTTTAATCGTCAATAGGAAGGTTAGAGGGATACAGTAAACCTGAATGAAGCATCGGAGTGTGAAACTAGTGTCACAGGAATGGTTCAAATCATAGAGAGTAGGAAGAGTCAGTCTTCTTGTACTTATGTCTGCATTGTTCCTTATGTATGTAATTCCGATGCAATTTGTTTCATCGTCAATATGAAGGTCAGAGGGATACAGTACACCTGAAGTCATGCATCGGAATCTAAAACAGGTGTCACAGGAATGGATCAAAACATAGTCAGTAAGAAGAGTCAGTCTACTTGTACTTAATTCGGCATTGTGCCTTTTTATTTAATTCCGATGCAATTTCTGTGTTTCATCGTCAATAAAAAGGTCCAAGGGATACAGTAAACCTGAAGTGAAGCTTCGGAATCTATAACTAGTGTCACAGAAATGGTTCAAAACATAGTCAGTAAGAAGAATCAGTCTTCTTGTACTTAAGTCGGCATTTTGCCTTTTCTATTTAACTCCGATGCAATTTCTGTGCTTCATCGTCAATAAGAAGGTCAGAGGGATACAGTAAACCTGACGTGAAGCATCGGAGTGTATAACTAGTGTCACAGGAATGGTTCAAAATATAGACAGTAAGAAGACTCTGTCTTCTTGTACTTAAGTCGGCATTGTGCATTTTCTACTTAATTCCGATGCATTTTCTGTGATTCATCGTCAATAAGAAGGTCCAAGGGATACAGTAAACCTGAATTGAAGCATCGGAATCTATAACTAGTGTCACAGGAATGTTTCAAAACATAGACAGCAAGAAGAGTCAGTCCTCTTGAACTTAAGTCGGCATTGTGCTATTTGTATCTAATTCCGATGCTATTTCCGTGTATCATCGTCAATAAGAAGGTCAGAGGGATACAGTAAACCTGAAGTGAAGCATCGGAATCTATAACTAGTGTCACAGGAATGGTTCAAAACATAGACAGTAGGAACAGTCAGTCCTCTTGTACTTAAGTCGGCATTGTGCCTTTTCTATTTACTTCCGATGCAATTTCAGTGTTTCTTCGGCAATAAGAAGGTCACTGGGATACAGTAAACCTGAAGTGTAGCATCGGAATCTATAACTAGTGTCACAGGAATGGTTCAAAACATAGACAGTAAGAAGAGCCAGTCTACTTTTACTTAAGTCGGCATTGTGCCTTTTGTATTTAATTCCGATGCAATTTTTGTGTTTCATCGTCAATAAGATGTTCCAAGGGATATAGTACACCTGAAGTGAAGCATCGGAATCTATAACTAGTGTCACAGGAATGGTTCAAATCATAGACATTAAGAAGCGTCAGTCTTCTAGTAATTAAGTCAGCATTGTGCCTTTTCTTTTTAATTCCGATGCAATTCCTGTGTTTCATCGTCGATAAGAGAGTCCAAGGGATACAGTAAACCTGAAGTGAAGCATCGGAATCTATAACTAGTGTCACAGAAATTATTGAAACATAGACAGTAAGAAGAGGCAGTCTACTTGTACTTAAGTAGGCATTGTGCCTTTTGTCTTTAATTCCGATGCAATTTCTGTGTTTCATCGTCAACAAGAAGGTCCAAGGGATACAGTACACCTGAAGTTAAGCATCGGAATCTATAACTAGTGTCACAGGAATGGTTCAAAACATAGACATTAGATAGAGTCAGGCTTCTTGTACTTAAGTCGGCATTGTGCCTTTTCTATTTAATTCCGATGCAATTTCTGTGTTTCATCGACAATACGAAGGTCAGAGGGATACAGTCAACCTGAAGTGAGTCATCGGAATCTATAACTAGTGTCACAGGAATGGTTCAAAACATAGACAGTAGGAAGAGTCAGTCTACATGTACTTAAGTCGGCATTGTGCCTTTTGTATTTAATTCCGATGCAATTTCTGTGTTTAATCGTCAATAAGAAGGTCAGAGGGATACAGTAAACCTGAAGTGAAGCATCAGAATCTAATACTAGTGTCACAGGAGTGGTTCAAATCTTAGACGGTAAGAAGAGTCAGTCTTCTTGTACTTAAGTCAGCATTGTGCCTTTTCTATTTAATTCCAATGCAATTTCTGTGTTTCAACGCCAATAAGAAGGTCAGAGGGATACAGTAAACATATAGTGAAGCATCGGAATCTAAAACCTGTCTCACAGAAAATGTTCACAACATATTCAGTAAGAAGAGTAAGTCTTCTTGTACTTAAGTCGGCATTGTGCTTTTGTATTTAATTCTGATGCAATTTCTGTGTTTCATCGTCAATACGAAGGTCAGAGGGATACAGTAAACCTGAAGTGAAGCATCGGAATCTATAACTAGTGTCACAGGAATCGTTCAAAACATAGACAGTAGGAAGAGTCAGTCTTCTTCTACTTGAGTCGGCATTGTGCCTTTTGTATTTATATCCGATGCAATTTCTGTGTATCATCGTCAATAAGAAGGTCAGAGGGATGCAGTAAACCTGAAGTGAAGCATCGGAATCTATAACTAGTGTCACAGGAATGGTTCAAAACATAGACAATACGAAGGGTCAGTCTTCTTGTACTTAAGTCGGCTTTGTGCCTTTTGTATTTAATTCCGATGAAATTTCTTTGTTTCATCGTCAATAAGAAGGTCCAAGGAATACAGTAAACCTGAAGTGAAGCATCGGAATCTTTAACAAGTGTCACAGGAATCGTTCAAAGCATAGACAGTAAGAAGAGTAACTCTTCTTGTACCTAAGTCGGCATTGTGCCTTTTGTATTTAATTCCGACGCAATTTCTGTGTTTCATCATCGATACGAAGGCCAGAGGGATACAGTAAACCTGAAGTGAAGCATCGGAATCCATAACTAGTGTCACAGGAATGGTTCAAAACATAGACAGTAAGATGAGTCAGTCTTCTTGTACATAGGTCGGCATTGTGCCTTTTCTATTTAATTCCGATGCAATTTCTGTGATTCATCGTAAATAAGAAGGTCCAAGGGATACAGTAAACCTGAAGGGAAGCATCGGAATCTATAACTTGTGTCACAGGAATGGTTCAAAACATAGACAGTAAGAAGAGTCAGTCTTCTTGTACTTAAGTCGGCATTGTGCCTTTTCTATATACTTCCGATGTAATTTCTGTGTTTCATCTTCAATAGGAAGGACTGAGGGATACAGTAAACCTGAAGTGAAGCATCGGAATCTTTAACTAGTGTCACAGGAATGGTTCAAAACATAGACAGTAAGAAGAATCAGTCTTCTTGTACATAAGTCGGCATTGTGCCTTTTTTATTTAATTCCGATGCAATTTCTGTGTTTCATCGTCAACAAGAAGGTCAGAGGGATACAGTAAACCTGAAGTGAAGCATCGGAAACTATAACTAGTGTCACAGGAATGGTTCAAACATAGACAGTAAGATGAGTCAGTCTTCCTGTACATAAGTCGGCATTGTGAATTTTGTATTTACTTCCGATGCAATTTCTGTGTTTCATCTTCAATACGAAGGTCCAAGGGATACAGTAAACCTGATGTGATGCATAGGAATCTATAACTAGTGTCACAGAAAGGGTTCAAAACATAGTCAGTAAGAAGAGTCAGTCTTCTTCTACTTAAGTCGGCATTGTGCCAATTTTATTTAAATACGATGCAATTTCTGTGTTTCATCGTCAATAAGAAGGTGAGGGGGATTCAGTAAACCTGAAGCGAAGAATCGGAATGTATAACAAATGTCACAGGAATCGTTCTAAACACAGACAGTAGGAAGAGTCAGTCTTCTTCTACTTAAGTTGGCTTTGTGCCTTTTGTATTTATTTCCGATGCAATTTCTGTGTTTCATCGTTAATAAGAAGGTCAGAGGGATACAGTAAAGTTGAAGTGAAGCATCGGAGTCTATAACTAGTGTCACAGGAATGGTTCAAAACATAGACAATTGGAAGGGTCAGTCTTCTTGAACTTAAGTCGGCATTGTGCCTTTTCTATTTAATTCCGATGCAATTTCTGTGTTTCGTCGTCAATAAGAAGGTCAGAGGGATACAGTAAACCTGAGATAAAGCAGCGGAATCTATAACTAGTGTCACAGGAATGGTTCAAAACATAGACAGTAGGAAGAGTGAATCTTCTTGTACTTCAGACTTAAGTCGACATTGTGCCTTTTCTATTTAATTCCGATGCAATTTCTGTGTTTCGTCGTCAATAAGAGAGTCCAAGGGATACAGTAAACCTGAAGTGAAGCATCGGAATCTATAACTAGTGTCACCGGAATGGTTCAAAACATAGACAGTAAGGTGAGTCAGTCTTCTTGGACATAAGTTGGCATTGTGCCTTTTGTATTTAATTCCGATGCAATTTCTGTGTTTCATCGTCAATAGGAAGGTTAGAGGGATACAGTAAACCTGAAGTGAGGCATCGGAGTCTATAACTAGTGTCACAGGAATGGTTCAAATCATAGAGAGGGGGAAGAGTCAGTCTTCTTGTACTTAAGTCCGCATTGTGCCTTTTGTATTTAATTCCGATGCAATTTGTTTCATCGTCAATAAGAAGGTCAGAGGGATGCAGTAAACCTGAAGTCATGCATCGGAATCTATAACTAGTGTCACAGGAATGGATCAAAACATAGTCAGTAAGAAGAGTCAGTTTACTTGTACTTAATTCGCATTGTGCCTTTTTATTTAATTCCGAAGCAATTTCTGTGTTTCATCGTCAATAAGAAGGTCCAAGGGATACAGTAAACCTGAAGTGAAGCTTCGGAATCTATAACTAGTGTCACAGAAATGGTTCAAAACATAGTCAGTAAGAAGAATCAGTCTTCTTGTACTTAAGTCGGCATTGTGCCTTTTCTATTTAATTCCGATGCAAGTTCTGTGCTTCATCGTCAATAAGAAGGTCAGAGGGATACAGTAAACCTGACGTGAAGCATCGGAATGTATAAGTAGTGTCACAGGAATTGTTCAAAACATAAACAGTAGGAAGAGTCACACTTCTTGTACTTGACTCGGCATTGTGCCTTTTGTATTTAATTCCGTTGCAATTTCTGTGTTTCATCGTCAATAAGAAGGTCAGAGAGATACAGAAACCTGAATTGAAGCATCGGAATCTATAACTAGTGTCACAGGAATGGTTCAAATCATAGACAGTAGGAAGAGTCATTCTTATTGTACTTAAGTCGGCATTGTGCCTTTTCTATTTAAATCCGATGCCATTTCTGTGTTTCATCGTCAATAAGAAGGTCAGAGGGAGACAGAAAAACCTGAAGTGAATCATCGGAATCTACAACTAGTGTCACCGGAATGGTTCCAAACATAGACAGTAGGAAGAGTCAGTCTACTTGTACTTAAGTCGGCATTGTGCCTTTTGTATTTAATTCCGATGCAATTTCTGTGTTTCATCATCAATAAGAAGGTCCAAGGTATACAGAAAACCTGAAGTGAAGCAACGGAATCTATAACTAGTGTCACCGGAATGGTTCAAAACATTGACAGTAAGATGAGTCAGTCTTCTTGTACATTAGTCGGCATTGTGCCTTTTGTATTTAATTCCGATGCAATTTCTGTGTTTCATCGTCAATAAGAAGGACCAAGGGACACAGTAAACTTGAAGTGAAGCATCGGAATCTATAACTGGTGTCACAGGAATGGTTCAAAACAAAGACAGTAATAAGAGTCAGTCATCTTGTACTTGCGTCGGCATTGTGCCTTTTGTATTTAATTCCGATGCAATTTCTGTGTTTCATCGTCAACAAGAAGGTCCAAGGGATACAGTTCACCTGAAGTGAAGCATCGGAATGTATAACTAGTGTCAGAGGAATGGTTCAAATCATAGACAGTAAGAAGAGTCAGTCTTCTTGTACTTAAGTCAGCATTTTGCCTTTTCTATTTAATTCCGATGCAATTTCTGTGTTTCATCGTCAATAAGAAGGTCAGAGGGATACAGTAAACCTGAAGTGAAGCATCGGAATCTATAGCTAGTGTCACAGGAATGGTTAAAAAATAGACAGTAAGAAGAGTCAGTCTTCTTGTACTTAAGTCGGCATTGTGCCTTTTGTATTTAATTCCGATGCAATTTCTGTGTTTCATCGTCAATAGGAAGGTTAGACAGATACAGTAAACCTGAAGTGAAGCATCGGAATCTATAACTAGTGTCACAGGAATGGTTCAAAACATACACAGTAAGATGACTCTGTGTTCTTGTACATAAGTCAGCATTGTGCCGTTTCTATTTATTTCCGATGCAATTTCTGCGATTCATCGTCAATAAGAAGGTCCAAGGGATACATTAAACCTGAAGTGAAGCATCGGAATCTATAACTAGTGTAACAGGAATGATTCAAAACATAGACAGTCAGAACAGTCAGCCTTCTTGCACTTAAGTCGGCATTGTGCTTTTTCTATATTATTCCGATGCAATTTCTGTGTTTCATCTTCAACAGGAAGGTCAGAGGGATACAGTAAACCTGAAGTGAAGCATCGGAATCTATAACTAGTGTCACAGGAATGGTTCAAAACATAGACAGCAAGAAGAGTCAGTCTTCTTGTACTTAAGTCGGCATTGTACTTATTTTTTTTTTAATTCCGATGCAATTTCTGTGTTTCATCGTCAATAAGAAGGTCAGAGGGATACAGTAAACCTGAAGTGAAGCATCGGAATCTATAACTAGTGTCACAGGAATGGTTCAAAACATAGACAATAGGAAGGGTCAGTCTTCTCGTACTTAAGTCGGCATTCTGCCTTTTCTATTTAATTCCGATGCAATTTCTGCATTTCATCGTCAATAAGAAGGTCCAAGGGATACAGTAAGCCTGAAATGAAGCATCGGAATCTATAACTAGTGTCACAAGAATGATTCAAAAAATACACAGTAAGAAGAGTCAGTCCTCTTGTACTTAAGTCGGCATTGTGCATTTTGTATCTAATTCTGGTGCAATTTCTGTGTTTCATCGTCAATTAGAAGGGCAGAGGGATACAGTAAACCTGAAGTGAAGCATCGGAATCCATAACTAGTGTCACAGGAATGGTTCAAAACATAGTCAGTAAGAAGAGTCAGTCTTCTTGTACTTAATTCGGCATTGTGCATTTTTATTTAATTCCGATGCTATCTCTGTGTTTCACCGTCAATAAGGAGATCAGAGGTATACTGTAAACCTGAAGTGAAGCATCGGAATCTATAACTAGTGTCACAGGAATGGTTCAAAGCATAGGCAGTAGGAAGAGTCTGTCTTCTTGTACTTAAGTCGGCATTGTGAGTTTTGTATTTAATTCCGATGCAATTTCTGTGTTTCATCGTCAATAAGGAGGTTCAAGGGATACAGTACACCTGAAGTGAAGCATCGGAATCTAAAACTAGTGTCACAGGAATGGTTCAAATCATAGACAGTAAGAAGAGTCAGTCTTCGTGTACTTAAGTGGCATTGTGCCTTTTGTATTTAATTCCGATGCAATTTCTGTGTTTCATCGTCAATAAGGAGGACCAAGGAATACAGTAAACATATTGTGAAGCATCGGAATCTAAAACTGGTCTCACAGGAAATGTTCACAACATAGTCAGTAAGAAGAGTCAGTCTTCTTGTACTTAAGTCGGCATTGTGCCTTTTGTATTTCATTCCGATGCAATATCTGTGTTTCATCGCCAATAAGAAGGTCAGAGGGAAACAGTAAACCTGAAGTGAAGCATCGGAATCTATACCTACTGTCACAGGAATGGTTCAAAACATAGACATTAGGTAGAGTCAGTCTTCTTGTATTTAAGTCGGCATTATCCCTCTTGTATTAAAATCCGATGAAATTTCTTTGTTTCATCGTCAATAAGAAGGTCCAAGGAATACAGTAAACCTGAAGTGAAGCATCGGAATCTATAACTAGTTTCACAGGAATGGTTCAAAACATAGACAGTCAGAACAGTCAGTCTTCTTGCACTTAAGTCGGCTTTGTGCCTTTTGTCTTTAATTTCGATGCAATATCTGTGTTTCATCGTCAATACGAAGGTCAGAGATATACAGTAAATCTGAAGTGAAGCATCGGAATCTATAACGAGTGTCACAGGAATGGTTCAAAACATACACTGTAAGAAGAATCAGTCTTCTTGTACTTAAGTCGGCATTGTGCCTTTTGTATTGAATTCCGATGCAATTTCTGTGTTTCATCGTCGGTAAGAAGGTTCAAGGGATACAGTAAACCTAAAGTGAAGCTACGGAATCTGTAACTAGTGTCACAGGAGTGGTTCAAAACATAGACAGTAAGAAGAGTCAGTCTTCTTGTACTTAATTCGGGATTGTGCCTTTTGTATTTAATTCCGATGCAATTTCTGTGTTTCATCGTCAATAAGAAGGTCAGAGGGATACAGTAAACCTGGATTGAAGCTTCGGAATCTATAACTAGTGTCACAGGAATGCTTCAAAACATACACAGTAAGATGAGACAGTCTTCTTGTACATAAGTCAGCAATGTGCCGTTTCTATTTAATTCCGATGCAATTGCTGTGATTCATCGTCAATAAGAAGGTACAAGGGATACAGTAAACCTGAAGTGAAGCATGGGAATCCATAACTAGTGTCACACTAATGGTTCAAAACATAGACAGTAAGTAGAGTCAGTCTTCTTGTACCTAAGTCAGCATTGTGCCTTTTCTATTTAATTCCGATGCAATCTCTGTGTTTCATCTTCAATTGGAAGGTCAGAGGGATACAGTAAACCTGAAATGAAGCATCGGAATGTATAACTTGTGTCACAGGAATGGTTCAAAACATAGACAGTAAGAAGAGTCAGTCCTCTTGAACTTAAGTCGGCATTGTGCATTTTGTATCTAATTCCGATGCAATTTCTGTGTTTCATCGTCAATTAGAAGTGCAGAGGGATACAGAAAACCAGAAATGAAGCATCGGAAACTAAAACTGGTCTCACAGGAAAGGTTCAAATGATATACAGTAAGAAGAGACAATCTTCTTGTACTTAAGTCGGCAGTGTCCCTTTTGTATTTAATTCCGATGCTATTTATGTGTTTCATCGTCAATATGTAGGTCCAAGGGATACAGTAGACATGAACTGTAGCATCGGAAACTAAAACTTGTGTCACAGGAAAGGTTCAATACATAGACAGTAACAAGAGTCAGTCTTCTTCTACTTAAGTCGGCATTGTGCCTTTTGTATTTAATTCCGAGCAATTTCTGTGTTTCTTCGTCAATATGAAGATCCAAAGGATACAGTAAACCTGAAGTGAAGCATCGGAATCAAAACTGGTCTCACAGGAAAAGTTCAAATCGTAGACAGTAAGAAGAGTCAGCCTTCTTGTACTTAAGTCGGCATCGTGCGTTTTGTATTTACTTCCGATGCAATTTCTGTGTATCATCTTCAATACGAAGGTCCAAGGGATACAGTAAACCTGAAGTGACGCATCGATATCTAAAACTGGTGCCGCAGCAAAGGCTTGAATCATAGACAGTAAGAAGAGTCAGACTTATTGTACTTATGTCAGCATTGTGCCTTTTGTATTTAATTCCTATGCAATTTCTGTGTTTCATCGTCAGTAAGCAGGTCCAAGCGAATCAGTAAACCTGAAGTGAAGCATCGGAATCTAAAACTGGTCTCACAGGAAGGGTTCATATCATAGAATGTAAGAAGAGTCAGTCCTCTTGTACTTAAGTCGGCATTGTGCCTTTTGTATTAAATTCCGATGCAATTTCTGTGTTTTATCGTCAATAAAAAGGTCCAAGGGATACAGTAAACCTGAAGTAAAACTTCGGAATCTAAAACTGGTCTCACAGGAAAGGTTCAAAACATAGACAGTAAGAAGATTCAGTCTTCTTGTTTTTAAGCGGACGTTGTGCCTTTTGTATTTAATTCCGATGCAATTTCTATGTTTCATCGTCAATTAGAAGGTCCAAGGGATACAGTAAACATGAAGTGAACCATCGGAATCTAATACTGGTCTCACAGGAAAGGTTCAATGCATAGACAGTAAGAAGAGTCGGTCTTCTCGTCTTTAAGTCGGCATTTTGACTTTTGAATATAATTCATCGTCAACAAGAAAGTCCAAGTTATACAGTAAGCCCGAACTAAAGCATCGGATTCAAAACTAATCTCACAGGAATGGATAAAACATAGACACTAAGAAGAGTCAGTCTTCTTGTTCTTAAGGCGGCATTGTGCCTTTTGTATTTAATTCCGATGCAATTTCTGTGTTTCATCGTCAATTAGAAGGACCAAGGGAGACAGTAAACCGCAAATAAAGCATAGGAATCTAACACTGGTCTCACAGGAAAGGTTCAAATCATAGACAGTAAGAAGTGTCAGACTTATTGTACTTTTGTCAGCATTGTGCCTTTTGTATTTAATTCCGATGCAATTTCTGTGTTTCATCGTCAATAACAAGATCAAAGGGATACAGTAATGCAGAGGTGAAGCATCGTAATCTAAAACTGGTCTCACAGGAAAGGTTCCAATCATAGAATGTACGAAGTGTCCGTCCACTTTTACTTAAGTCGGCATTGTGCCTTTAGAATTTCATTCCGATGCAATTTCTGTGTTTCATCGTCAATAAGAAGGTCCAAGGGATACAGCAAACCTGAATTGAAGCATCGGAAACTAACACTTGTGTCACAGGAAAGGTTCAAAACATAGACTGTAAGAAGAGTCGGTCTTCTTGTACTTAAGTCGGCATTGTGCATTTTATATTTAATTCCGATGAAATTTCTGTGTTTTATCGTCAATAATAAGGTCCAGGGGATACATGAAACCTGAAATGGAGCATCGGAATCTAAAACTGGTCTCACAGGAGAGGTTCAAAGTGTAGACCGTAAGAAAAGTCAGTCTTCTTGTACTTAAGTCGGCATTCTGCCATTTTTATATAATTCCGATGCAATATCTGTGTTTCATTGTCATTATGAAGGTCCAAGGGATACAGTAAACCTGAATTGAAGCATCGGAATCTAGAACTGGTCACATAGGAAAGGTTCAAATCAATGAATGTAAGAAGAGTCAGTCCTCTTGTACTTAAGTCGGCATTGTGCTTATTGTATTTACTTCCGATGCAATTTTCGGATTTTATCATCAATAAGAAGGTCCAAGGGATACAGTAAACCTGAAGTGAAGCATCGGAAATTAGAACTGGTCTCAAAGGACAGGTTCAAAACATAGACAGTAAAAAGAGTCAGTCTTCTTGCTTTTAAGTGGGCATTGTGCCTTTTGTATGTAATTCCGACGCAATCTCTGTGTTTCATCGTCAATAAGAAAGTCCAAGGGATACAGTGAACCTGAAGTGAAACATTGGAATCTAAAACTGGTCTCACAGGAAACTTTCAAAGCATATATAGTATGAAGAGCCAGTCTTCCTGTACTTAAATCGGCATTGTGCTTTTGTATTAAATTCCAATGCAATATCTGTGTTTTATCTTCAAAAAAAAGGTCCAAGGCGTGCAGTAAATTTGAAGTAGAGCTTCGAAATCTAAAATTGGTCTCACAGGAAAGGTTCAAAACATAGACAGTAAGAAGAGTCAGTCTTCTTGTACTTCACTCGGCAATGTGCCTTTTGTATTTACTTCCGATGTAATTTCTGTGTTTCTTCGTCAATACGAAGGTCCAAGGGATACAGCTAACCTGAAGTGAAGCATCGCGATCAAAACTGGTCTCACAGGAAAGATTCAAAACATAGACAGTAAGAAGAGTCAGTCTTCTTGTACTTAAGTCGGCAGTGTGCCTTTTGTATTTAAGGGGATACGGAATCACCTATCCCCGCAATGTTAATATATGCCTACTATAGGGAACATTTTCTCACAAACTACTGGAGACAGAGAGGTAAAAATTTTACTGTATGTGCATTCATATGTTACAACAATACTGAAACAACAGTTTATTGTCAAAGTATTTTCTTACAGAGATATTGTACATTTATTTTTAAGTAAATTTTTTCCATCGCTTTTTACTAGACTATCACCCCTAAGTCTTTTGTAAATCAAGTAATTAAAAAATCGTTGTTTCAGTATGTAATAGGGACCTATGTCACTACGTCATAAAAATTTCAGACTTCTAGGTTGACCAGTACCTGAGATAATGTTCCTAGATGAAGTAAAAAGTAAACTTACGGGAAACGGAGAAAGAAGATTAAAACATTCCTGATCCGTAGCTAATACCCCCTTCACAGTCTTCATAATCATCTTCAAGTCTTCTTTTGCCACCCCTCTGCACCCGTCTTGCTTTTTTCACTAATGTCTTGATTATATTATCAGCATGCCTTAGTCTGTGCTGATCTAAAAAGAACATAGTACGTACCGTACGGGAACCAACACACATACCCAACTTTTGAAGGACCTGGCATTTAGTTATATTTCCAAGATTGAAGGTTGCCACAGCATCATACACACCAAAATGTAGTGTATTAATTCCGACAAACACTGTTTTTGGGAGACGATGCCATATCACACTATTCAAGCACTCGTTGGGGTTCTGCGTTTTTCCGTGAAGACATTTCATCAGAAGACTTCTGTCAGCCAGATCTCTTAAAATGGGCTTTATTTCTGCCATGATGGATGATGGTAGACTGTGGTGGTGAATGTATTTCTCTCCTGTTGTTAGTCCCCTATTGTATTTACACCAGCTGTTTTCACCTTTGGGGCACAAACCATGTTGTGGATGCTCATCCGTGGATGCGGTGTGGAAATATAAAGCCCATATAGCTCTCCTCATTTCTTCAAGATTGCCTGTATTTTGCCTGATTGCAAGGCCATAGCAGTTCTGAATGTGGTCTATTATGGAATCAGTCAATCTTCCTCTGCCATCCAAGGTTTTCCCATCATCTAGTTTTTTCCCTTTCATAACTGATTTTAACCTTCTCAGCCTGGCACCCATTCTCTTCTGCACATGTCCTATACATTCAAGTTTGCTTATATTTACACTGTTCCCATATGGTTTGCTTTCCAAAACTTCTTTGAATGCTTTAGAGTCACCATCTCCCAGATATTTGACATAGCGAACATTATACCACTGTGAAGAGCGATGAAAAATTTTCTTCACCCCAGCAACCTCCATGCCACCACTACTACCATAATAATTAGCAATACAGTCATCACTGTGTTCATTTTTCAGCCTGCCTGTGCACCTACAGTATTTAGACATTATTGCAACATCAATAACCTTGCCAGTATCAACACTAGTTGCTGTTACAACACCATTGTTGGAGGTGTGGCCCCTTTTCTGCCACGTGCCATCAAACGCCACTGTGAGGTCACGACTGCCGTCATTTTCTTCCACTGCTTCTTCCACAGCAACCTGCATTGACTTCTGTGCTACATCTTCAACTGCAGATCCTAGTACATAATTGTAAGCTTCAAACTTTGAAGGTGCACTTGGAAGATTTAGAACACCACATAGCATATCACCAGCTGCTTTGCCCTTACCAATTGCTCGCAATCCATAAACTAACCTAATATTTACACTATAAAGTTCAGTTTTCTTGTATCCATTATTTACAGTTACTGAAACCGAACTTGGAAACTTACAGCTGTATTTACAAACACTGCATATTAAATTAAACTGGGCAGCCAGGCCAACATGGGATTCTACTTTCAGAGAAACGTTTCCATGACATTTTTTGCAGCACAAACTGTTTTCAAGAGCTTCACACAATATATTCGTATCAATGAGTTCAAAAACTTCATTCCCTCTATCAAGTAAATTATATTTCTCTTCCAAATCTCTTAGTTTTTTATGAGAAGCACTGTTTTCATTTGGTGTAAGTTCGTTCGGCAAATCAGTAATAAGTGGATTCACATTTTCCAACAGTGATGATGATGAACTGCTTTGCTTTGCTAATGAATCATTATTTCTTTTCTTTTGCCAGTTCACACGCTTTTTAAATACTTTTGCTTTAGCTCTAGGCATTTTCACTGCGAAAAATGAAGCACTAAATACGAAATAACTCAACAACAACTACTTTCTTATATCACACTGTTTACAAAACAGTCCCGCCACAAAGTCAAAGAGTAACTTGAGGAAACCAGAGAGAAACATTTTCGGGCAACTAGTGTATAAATAGTCGCTGGAAACCGGGATATTTGAATTCATGTCACTTTAAAGGTACTGCCAAAAAGTTCATGGTCAGCCACGAGAGACGTGTATAACTAAAGCGCAATACCCGATCTCACAAATATATAAAAATAAAATAGTTATAACTGTAGTAGAGCTATGTATGATACGTCATTTTAAAGAGGAAACATGGCAGAACATAATACGCCAATAAAAAAAAATTCGATTTTTTAACCCAAAATCCGATTCCGTATCCCCTTAATTCCGATGCAATTTATGTGTTCCATCGTTAATAAGACGATCCAAGGGATGCAGTAAACCTTAGGTGAAACATCGGAAACTAAAACTGGTCTCACAGGAAAGGTTCAAAACATAGACAGTAAGAAGGGTCAACCTTCTTGTAATTAAGTCGGCATTGTGCCTTTTGTATTTCATTCCGATGCATTTTCTGTGTTTCATTGTCAATAAGAAAGTCCTAGGGATACAGTAAACCTGAAGTATAACATCGGAATCTAAAACTGGTCACACAGGAAAGGTTCGAAACATAGACGGAAAGAAGAGTCAGTCTTCTTGTTATTAAGTGGGCATTGTGCCTTTTGTATATAATTCCATTGCAATTTCTGTGTTTCATCGCCAATAAGATAGTCCAAGGGATACAGTAAACCTGAAGTGAAGCATCGGAATCTAAAACTGGTCCCACAGTAAAGATTCAAATCATAGACAGTTAGAAGAGTCAGTCTTCATGTACTTAAATCGGCATTGTGCATTTTGTATATAATTCCGGTGCAATATCTGTGTTTCTTCGTCAATAAGAAGGTCCAATGGATACAGTAAACCGGATATGCAGCATAGGAGTCTGAAACTGGTCTCACAGGAAAGGTTCAAATCATAGACAGTAAGAACTGTCAGTCTTCTTGCACTTGAGTCGGCATTGTGCCTTTTGTATTTAAATCCGATGTAATTTCTGTGTTTCATCGTCAATAAGAATGTCCAAAGGATACAGTAAACTAGAAATGAAGCATAGGAATCTAAATCTGGTCTCACAGGAAAGGTTCAAATCATAGAATGAGAGAAGAGTCAGTCCTCTTGTACTTAAGTCGGCATTGTGCTTATTGTGTTTAATTCCGATGCAATTTCTGGGTTTTATCGTCAATAAGAAGGTCCAAGGGATACAGTAAACCTGAAGTAAATCATCGGAAACTAAAACTGGTCTCACAGGAAAGGTTCAAAACATAGACAGTAAGAAGAGTCAGTCTTCTTGTACTTAAGTCGGCAGTGTGCCTTTTGTATTTAATTCCGATGCAATTTATGTGTTTCATCGTTAATAAGAAGGTCCAAGGGATACGGTAAACCTGAAGTGAAGCATCGGAAACTAAAACTGGAGTCACAAGAAAGGTTCAAAACATAGACAGTAAGAAGAGTCAGTCTTCTTGTACTTAAGTCGGCATGGTGCTTTTGTGTATAATTCCGATGCAATTTCTGTGTTTCATCGTCACTATGAAGGTTCAACGGATACAGGAAACCTAAGATAAAGCATCGGAATCTATAACTGGTCTCAGAGGAAATGTTCAAAGTATAGACAGTAAGAAGAGTCAGTCTTCTTGTACTTATGTCGGCATTTTGATTTTGTATCTAATTCCGACGCAATTTCTGTGTTTCATCGTCAATAAGAATGTCCAAGGAATACAGTAAACCTGAAGTGAAGCATCGGAATCTAAAACTGGTCCCACAGTAAAGATTCAAATCATAGACAGTTAGAAGAGTCAGTCTTCATGTACTTAAATCGGCATTGTGCATTTTGTGTATAATTCCGGTGCAATATCTGTGTTTCTTCGTCAATAAGAAGGTCCAATGGATACAGTAAACCGGATATGCAGCATAGGAGTCTGAAACTGGTCTCACAGGAAAGGTTCAAATCATAGACAGTAAGAACTGTCAGTCTTCTTGTACTTCAGTCGGCATTGTGCCTTTTGTATTTAAATCCGATGTAATTTCTGTGTTTCATCGTCAATAAGAATGTCCAAAGGATACAGTAAACTAGAAATGAAGCATAGGAATCTAAATCTGGTCTCACAGGAAAGGTTCAAATCATAGAATGAGAGAAGAGTCAGTCCTCTTGTACTGAAATCGGCATTGTGCCTTTTTGTATTTAATTCAGATGCGATTTCTGGGTTTTATCGTCAATAAGAAGGTCCAAGGGACACAGTACACCTGAAGTAAAGCATCGGAATCTGAAACTGGTCACACAGGAAAGGTTCAAAACATAGGCAGTACGAAGAGTCAGTCTTCTTGTTTTTAAGTGGGCATTGTGCCTTTTGTACTTAATTCCGATGCAATTTCTGTGTTTCATCGTCAATAAGAATGTCCAAGGGATACGGTAAACCTGAAGTGAAGCATCGGAATCAAAACTGGTCTCACAGGAATGGCTCAAAACATAGACAGTAAGAAGAGTCAGCCTTCTTGTACTAAAGTCGGCATTGTGCCTTTTGTATTTAATTCCGATGCAATTTCTGTGTTTCATCGTCAATAAGAATGTCCAAGGGATACAGTAAACCGGAAGGTAAGCATCGGAAACTAACACTGGTCTCACAGGAAAGGTTCAAAACATAGACAATTAGAAGAGTCTCTCTTCTTGTACTTAAGTCGGCATTGTTTATTTTTTATTTAATTCCGATGCAATTTCTGTGTTTCGTCGTAATATGAAGGTCCAAGGCATACAGTAAACCTAAAGTGAAGCATTGGAATCTAAAACTGGTCTCACTGGAAAGGTTCAAATCATAGAATGTAAGAAGGGTCAATCCTCTTGTGCTCAAGCCTGCATTGTGCCTTTTTGTATTTAATTCCGATGCAATATCTGTGTTTCATCGTCAATAAGAAGGTCCAAGGCATACAGTAAACCTGAAGTAAAGCATCGGAATCTAAAACTGGTCTCACAGTAGAGATTCAAAACATAGACAATAAGAAGAGTCAGTCTTCTTGTACTTAAGTCGGAATTGTGCCTTTTGTATTTAATCCCGATGCAATATCTGTGGTTCATCGTCAATAAGAAGGCCCTAGGGATTCAGTAAACCTGAAGTGAAGCATCGGAAACTAAAACTGGTCTCAAAGTAAAGGTTCAAAGCATAGACAGTATGAAGAGTCTGTCTTCTTGTACTTAAGTCGGCATTGTGCCTTTTGTACTTAATTCCGATCCAATTTCTGTGTTTCATGGTCAATAAGAATGTCTGAGGGATACAGTGAACCTGAAGTAAAGCATCGGGATCTAAAACTGGTCTCACTTAAAAGGATCAGACCATAGTCAGCAAGAGGAGTCAGTCTTTTTGTATTTAAATCGGCATTGTGCCTTTTGTATTTAATTCCAATGCAATTTCTGTGTTTCATCGTCAACAAGAAGGTCCAAGGGATACAGTAAACCTGAAGTGAAGCTTCGGAATCAAAACTGGTCTCACAGCTAAGGTTCAAAACATAGACAGTAAGTAGAGTCAGTCTTCTTGTACTT
This sequence comes from Schistocerca americana, assembly GCF_021461395.2. Taxonomy (NCBI): domain Eukaryota; kingdom Metazoa; phylum Arthropoda; class Insecta; order Orthoptera; family Acrididae; genus Schistocerca; species Schistocerca americana. The sequence continues at coordinate 10,323,410 of NC_060125.1, read as the reverse complement.
AAGTTGGCATTGTGCCTTTTGTATTTAATTCCGATGCAATTTCTGTGTTTCATCGACAATAAGCAACATGGGATACAGTAAACCTGAAGTGAAGCATCGGAATCTAAAACTGGTCTCAGAGGAAACGTTCTAAATATAAACCGTAAGAAGAGTCAGTCCTCTTGTATTTAATTCGGCATTGTGCCTTTTGTATTTAATTCCGATGCAATTTCTGTGTTTCATCGTCAATTAGAAGGTATAAGGGATACAATAAAACTGAAGTGAAGCTTCGATTTATAAAACTGGTCTCACAGGAAAAGTTCATAACATAGACAGTAAGAAGAGTCAGTCTTCTTGTACTTAAGTTGGCATTGTGCCTTTTGTATTTAGTTCCGATGCAATTTCTGTGTTTCATCGTCAATAAGCAGGTACAAGGGATACAGTAAACCTGAAGTGAAGCATCGGAATCTAAAACTGGTCCTATTGGAAAGGTTCAAATCAAAGAATGTAAGAAGAATCAGTCCTCTTGTACTTAAGTCGGCATTGTGCTTATTGTGTTTAATTCCGATGCAATTTCTGGGTTTTATCGTCAATAAGAAGGTCCAAGGGATACAGTAAACCTGAAGTAAATCATCGGAATCTAAAACTTCTCTCACAGGAAAGGTTCAAAACATAGACAGTAAGTAGAGTCAGTCTTCTTGTACTTCAGCCGGCAATGTGATTTTTGCATTTAATTCCGATTCAATTTCAGTGTTTCATCGTCGATATGAAGCTTCAAGGGATACAGTAAACCTGAAGTGAAGCATCGGAATCGAAAACTGGTCTCACAGGAAAGGTTCAAAGCATACACAGTAAGAATAGTCAGTCTTCTTGTACTTAAGCCGGCATTGTGATTTTTGTATTTAATTCCGATGCGATTTCTGTGTTTCATCGTCAATTAGAAGGTCCAAGGGATACATTAAACCTGAAGTGAAGCATCGATATCTAAATCTGGTGTTACAGGAAAGGTTCAAATCATAGAAAGTAAGAAGAGTCAGTCCTCTTGTACTTAAGTCGGCATTGTGCCTTTTGCATATATATCTGATGCAATTTCAGTGTTTCGTCGTCAATAAGGTCCATGGAATACAGTAAACCGGCAGTGAAGCATCGGAATCTAAAACTGGTCTCACAGGAAACGTTTAAACTATAGACAGTAAGAGGAGTCAGTCTTCTTGTACTCATGTCAGCATTGAGCATTTTGTATTTAATTCCGATGCAATTTCTGTGTTTCATCATCACTTAGAAGGTCCAAATTATACAGTAAACCTGAAGTGAACTATCGGAATCTAAAACTGGTCTAACAGGTAAGGATCAAAACATAGACAGTAAGAAAAGTCAGTCTTCTTGTACTTATGTCGGCATTGTGCCTTATGTATTTAATTCCGATGCAATTTCTGTGTTTCATCGTCAATAAGAAGATCTAACTGATACAGTAAACCTATGGTGAAGCATCGGAATCAAAAACTGGTCTCACACGAAAGGTTCAAATCATAGACAGTAAGAAGAGTGAGTCTTCTTGTACTTAAGTCGGCATTGTGCCTTTTGTATTAAATTCCGATGCAATATCTGTGTTTCATCGTCCATAAAAAGGTCCAAGGGATACAGTAAACCTGAAGTGAAGCATCGATATCTAAAACTGGTCCCACAGGACAGGCTAATATCATACAATGTAAGAAGAGTCAGACCTCTTGTACTTAAGTCGACATTGTGCCTCTTGTATGTAATTCCAATGCCATTACTGTGTTTCATCGTCAACAAGAAGGTCCAAGGGATACAGTAAACCTGAAGTGAAGCATCGGAATCTAAAACTGGTGTCACAGGAAAGATTCAAAACATAGACTGTAAGAAGAGTCACTCCTCTTCTACTTAAGTCGCATTTGTGCCTTTTATATTTAATTCCGATGCAATTTCTGTGCTTCATCGTCAATAAGCAGGTCCAAGGGATACAGTAAACCTGAAGTGAAGCATCGGAATCTAAAACTGGTCTCACAGGAAAGGTTCACAACATAGACAGTAAAAAGTGTAAGTCTTCTTGTACTTAAGTCGGCATTGTGCCTTTTGTATTTAATTCCGATGCAATTTCTGAGTTTCATCGTCAATAAGAAGGTCCAAGGGATACAGTAAACCTGAAGTCAAGCATCAGAATCTAAAACTGGTCTCACAGGAAAGGTTCAAATCATAGACAGTAAGAAGAGTCAGTCTTCTTGTACTTAAGTTATCATTATGCCTTTTGAATTTAATTCCGATCCAATTCCTGTGTCTCATCGTCAATAAGAAGGTATAAGAAATACAGTAAACCTGAAGTGAAGCATCGGAATCTAAAACTGGTCTCACAGGAAAGGTTCAAATCTTAGAAAGTAAGAAGAGTCAGCCCTCTTTTACTTAAGTCGGCACTGTGCCTTTTGCATTTATATCCGATGCAATTTCACTGTTTCATCGTCAATAAGAAGGTCCAAGGGATACAGTAAACCGGCAGTGAAGCATCGGAATCTAAAACTGGTCTAACAGGAAAGGTTCAAAACATAGACAGTAAGAAGAGTCAGTCTTCTTGTACTTTAGTCGGCATTGTGCCTTTTGTATTTAATTCCGATGCAATTTCTGTGTTTCATCGTCAATAAGAAGGTCCAAGGGATACAGTAAACCTGAAGTGAAGCATCGGAATCTAAAACTGGTCTCACAGGAAAGGTTAAAACATAGAGAATAAGGAGAGTCAGTCTTCTTGCACTTAAGTCGTCATTATGCCTTTTGTATTTAATTCCGATGCAATTTCTGTGTTTCATCGTCAAAAGCAAGGTCCAAGGGATACAGTAAACCTGAAGTGAAGCATCGATATCTAAAACTGGTCTCACAGGAATGGCTAAAATCATAGAATGTAAGAAGAGCCAATCCTCTTGTATTTAATTGGCATTGTGCCTTTTGTATTTAAGTCCAATGCAATTTCTGAGTTTCATCGTCAATAAGAAGGTCCAAGGGCTACAGTAAACCTGAAGTGTAGCATCGGAATCTAACACTGGTCTCACATGAAAGGTTCAAATCATAGAAAGTAAGAGGAGTAAGATCTCTTGTACTTAAGTCGGCATTGTGCCTTTTGTATTTAATTCCGATGCAAATTATGTGTTTCATCGTTAATAAGTAGCTCCAAGGGATACAGTATACCTGAAGTGAAGCATCAGGATCTAAAACTTGTGTCACAGGAAAGCTTCAAAGCATAGACAGTAAGAGGAGTCAGTCTTCTTGTACTTAAGTCGGCATTGTGCCTTTTGTATTTAATTCCGATGCAATTTCTGTGCTTCATCGTCAATATGAAGATCCAAAGGATTTAGTAAACCTGAAGTGAAGCATCGGAATCAAAACTGGTCTCACAGGATAGGTTCAAATCATTGAATGTAAGAAGAGTCAGTACTCTTGTCCTTAAGTCGGCATTAAGCCTTTTGTATCTATTTCCGCTGCTATTTCTGTGTTTCATCGTCAATAAGAAGGTCCAAGGGATACATGAAAGCTGAAATGAAGCATCGGAATCTAAAACTGGTCTCACAGGAAAGGTTCACAATATAGACCGAAAGAAGAGTCAGTCTTCTTGTACTTAAGTCGCCATTGTGCCTCTTGTATTTAATTCCGTTGCAATTTCTGTGCTACATCGTCAAAACGAAGGTCCAAGGAACACAGTAAACCTGAAGTGAAGCACCGGAATCTAAAACTGATCTCACAGGAAAGGTTCACAACATAGACAGTAAAAAGAATCAGTCTTCTTGTACTTAAGTCGGCATTGTGAGTTTTGTATTTAATTCCGATGCAATTTCTGTGTTTCATCGTCAAAAAGAAGCTCCAAGGAATACAGTAAACCTGAAGTGAGGCATCGATATCTAAAACTGATCTCAGAGGTAAGGCTCAAATCGTAGAATGTAAGAAGGGTAATTCCTATTGTACTTATGTTGGCATCGTGCGTTTTGTATTTAATTCAGATGAAATTTCTGTGTTTCATCAACAATTAGAAGGTCCAAGGGATACAGTAAACCTGAAATAAAGCATCGGAATCGAAAACTAGTCTCACAGGAAAGGTTCAAATCATAGAATGTAAGAAGAGACAGTCCTCTTGTACTTAAGTCGGCATTGTGCATTTAGTATTAAATTCCGATGCAATTTCTGTGTTTTATCGTCAATAATAAGGTCCAAGGGATACAGTAAATTTGAAGTAAAGCTTCGGAATCTAAAACTGGTCTCACAGGAAAGGCTCAAATCATAGACAGTAAGAAGAGTCAGTCTTCTTGTTTTTAAGTGGGCATTGTGACTTTTGTATTTAATTCCGACGCAATTTCTGTGTTTCTTCATCAACAAGAAGGTCCAAGGGATACAGTAAATCTGAAGTAAAGCATCGGAATCTAAAACTGGTCTCACAGGAAGGGTTCAAAACATAGACGCTAAGAAGAGTCAGTCTTCATGTATTTAAGTCGGCATTGAGCCCTTTGTATTTAATTCCGGTGCAATTTCTTTGTTTCATCGTCAACAAGAAGGTCCAAGGGATACAGTAAACCTGAAATGAGGTATAGGAATCTGAATCTGGTCTCACAGGCAAGGTTCCAATCATATACAGTAAGATGTGTCAGTCTTCTTGTACTTCAGTCGGCATTGTGAGTTTTGTAATTAATTCCGATGTAACTTCTGTGTTTCATCGTCAATAAGAAGGACCAAGGGATACAGTAAACCTGAAGTGAAACACCGGGAACTAAAACTTGTGTCACAGGAAAGGTTCAAATCATAGAATGTAAGAAGAGTCAGTCCTCTTGTACTTAAGTCGGCATTGTGTCTTTTGTATTAAATTCCGATGCAACTTCTGTATTTCATCGTCAATAATGAGGTCCAAGGAATACAGTAAACTCAAAACATAGACAGTAAGAAGACTCAGTCTTCTTGTTTTTAAGTGGTCATTGTGCCTTTTGTATTTAATTCCGACGCAATTTCTGTGTTTCATCGTCAACAAGAAAGTCCAAGGGATACAGTAAACCCGAAGTAAAGCATCGGAATCAAAACTGGTCTCACAGGATGGTTCAAAAACATAGACACTAGAAGAGTCAGTCTTCTTGTACTTAAGTCGGCATTGTGCCTATTGTCTTTAATTCCGATGCATTTTCTGTGTTTCATCGTCAATAAGAAGGTCCAAGGGATACAGTAAACCTGGTATGAGGCATCGGAATCTAAAACTGGTCTCACACTAAAGGTTCAAATCACAGATAGTAAGAAGACTCAGTCTTCTTGTACTTAAGTCGGCATTGTGCTTTTTGTATTTAATTCCAACGCAATTTCTGTGTTTCATCGTCAGTCAGTAGGTCCAAGGGAATCAGGAAACCTGAAGAGAAGCATCGTAATCTAAAACAGGTCTCACAGGAAATGTTCAAAACATCGACTGTAAGAAGAGTCATTCTTCTTGTGCTTAAATCGGCATTGTGCATTTTGTATATAATTCCGATGCTATTTCTGTGTTTCATCGTCAATAAGAATACAGTAAACCTGAAGTTAAGCATCGGAAACTAAAACTGGTCTCACAGGAAAGGATCACAACATAGGCAGTAAAAAGAGTCAGTCTTCTTGTACTTAAGTCAGCATTGTGTGTCTTGTATTTAATTCCGAGCAATTTCTGTGTTTCTTCGTCAATATGAAGATCCAAAGGATACAGTAAACCTGAAGTGAAGCATCGGAATCAAAACTGGTCTCACAGGAAACGTTCAAATCGTAGACAGTAAGAAGAGTCAGCCTTCTTGTACTTAAGTCGGCATCGTGCGTTTTGTATTTACTTCCGATGCAATTTCTGTGTATCATCTTCAATACGAAGGTCCAAGGGATACAGTAAACCTGAAGTGACGCATCGATATCTAAAACTGGTGCCGCAGCAAAGGCTTGAATCATAGACAGTAAGAAGAGTCAGACTTTCTGTACTCATGTCAGCATTGTGCCTTTTGTATTTAATTCCGATGCAATTTCTGTGTTTCATCGTCAGTAAGCAGGTCCAAGCGATACAGTAAACCTGAAGTGAAGCATCGGAATCTAAAACTGGTCTCACAGGAAAGGTTCATATCATAGAATGTAAGAAGAGTCAGTCCTCTTGTACTTAAGTCGGCATTGTGCCTTTTGTATTAAATTCCGATGCAATTTCTGTGTTTTATCGTCAATAAAAAGGTCCAAGGGATACAGTAAACCTGAAGTAAAACTTCGGAATCTAAAACTGGTCTCACAGGAAAGGTTCAAAACATAGACAGTAAGAAGATTCAGTCTTCTTGTTTTTAAGCGGACGTTGTGCCTTTTGTATTTAATTCCGACGCAAATTCTGTGTTTCATCGTCAACAAGAAAGTCCAAGTTATACAGTAAGCCCGAACTAAAGCATCGGATTCGAAACTAATCTCACAGGAATGGATGAAACATAGACACTAAGAAGAGTCAGTCTTCTTGTTCTTAAGGCGGCATTGTGCCTTTTGTATTTAATTCTGATGCAATTTCTGTGTTTCATCGTCAATTAGAAGGACCAAGGGAGACAGTAAACCGGAAATAAAGCATAGGAATCTAACACTGGTCTCACAGGAAAGGTTCAAATCATAGACAGTAAGAAGAGTCAGACTTATTGTACTTATGTCAGCATTGTGCCTTTTGTATTTAATTCCGATGCAATTTCTGTGTTTCATCGTCAATAACAAGATCAAAGGGATACAGTAATGCAGAGGTGAAGCATCGTAATCTAAAACTGGTCTCACAGGAAAGGTTCCAATCATAGAATGTACGAAGTGTCCGTCCACTTTTACTTAAGTCGGCATTGTGCCTTTAGAATTTCATTCCGATGCAATTTCTGTGTTTCACCGTCAATAAGAAGGTCCAAGGGATACAGCAAACCTGAATTGAAGCATCGGAAACTAACACTTGTGTCACAGGAAAGGTTCAAAACATAGACTGTAAGAAGAGTCGGTCTTCTTGTACTTAAGTCGGCATTGTGCATTTTATATTTAATTCCGATGAAATTTCTGTGTTTTATCGTCAATAATAAGGTCCAGGGGATACATGAAACCTGAAATGGAGCATCGGAATCTAAAACTGGTCTCACAGGAGAGGTTCAAAGTGTAGACCGTAAGAAAAGTCAGTCTTCTTGTACTTAAGTCGGCATTCTGCCATTTTTATATAATTCCGATGCAATATCTGTGTTTCATTGTCATTATGAAGGTCCAAGGGATACAGTAAACCTGAATTGAAGCATCGGAATCTAGAACTGGTCACATAGGAAAGGTTCAAATCAATGAATGTAAGAAGAGTCAGTCCTCTTGTACTTAAGTCGGCATTGTGCTTATTGTATTTACTTCCGATGCAACTTTCGGATTTTATCATCAATAAGAAGGTCCAAGGGATACAGTAAACCTGAAGTGAAGCATCGGAAATTAGAACTGGTCTCAAAGGACAGGTTCAAAACATAGACAGTAAAAAGAGTCAGTCTTCTTGCTTTTAAGTGGGCATTGTGCCTTTTGTATGTAATTCCGACGCAATCTCTGTGTTTCATCGTCAGTAACAAAGTCCAAGGGATACAGTGAACCTGAAGTGAAACATCGGAATCTAAAACTGGTCTCACAGGAAACTTTCAAAGCATATATAGTATGAAGAGTCAGTCTTCCTGTACTTAAATCGGCATTGTGCTTTTGTATTAAATTCCGATGCAATATCTGTGTTTTATCTTCAAAAAAAAGGTCCAAGGCGTGCAGTAAATTTGAAGTAGAGCTTCGAAATCTAAAATTGGTCTCACAGGAAAGGTTCAAAACATAGACAGTAAGAAGAGTCAGTCTCCTTGTACTTAAGTCGGCAGTGTGCCTTTTGTATTTAATTCCGATGCAATTTATGTGTTTCATCGTTAATAAGAAGGTCCAAGGGATACGGTAAACCTGAAGTGAAGCATCGGAAACTAAAACTGGAGTCACAAGAAAGGTTCAAAACATAGACAGTAAGAAGAGTCAGTCTTCTTGTACTTAAGTCGGCATGGTGCTTTTGTGTATAATTCCGATGCAATTTCTGTGTTTCATCGTCACTATGAAGGTCCAACGGATACAGGAAACCTAAGATAAAGCATCGGAATCTATAACTGGTCTCAGAGGAAATGTTCAAAGTATAGACAGTAAGAAGAGTCAGTCTTCTTGTACTGATGTCGGCATTTTGATTTTGTATCTAATTCCGACGCAATTTCTGTGTTTCATCGTCAATAAGAATGTCCAAGGAATACAGTAAACCTGAAGTGAAGCATCGGAATCTAAAACTGGTCCCACAGTAAAGATTCAAATCATAGACAGTTAGAAGAGTCAGTCTTCATGAACTTAAATCGGCATTGTGCATTTTGTATATAATTCCGGTGCAATATCTGTGTTTCTTCGTCAATAAGAAGGTCCAATGGATACAGTAAACCGGATATGAAGCATAGGAGTCTGAAACTGGTCTCACAGGAAAGGTTCAAATCATGGACAGTAAGAACTGTCAGTCTTCTTGTACTTCAGTCGGCATTGTGCCTTTTGTATTTAAATCCGATGTAATTTCTGTGTTTCATCGTCAATAAGAATGTCCAAAGGATACAGTAAACTAGAAATGAAGCATAGGAATCTAAATCTGGTCTCACAGGAAAGGTTCAAATCATAGAATGAGAGAAGAGTCAGTCCTCTTGTACTGAAATCGGCATTGTGCCTTTTTGTATTTAATTCAGATGCGATTTCTGGGTTTTATCGTCAATAAGAAGGTCCAAGGGACACAGTACACCTGAAGTAAAGCATCGGAATCTGAAACTGGTCACACAGGAAAGGTTCAAAACATAGGCAGTACGAAGAGTCAGTCTTCTTGTTTTTAAGTGGGCATTGTGCCTTTTGTACTTAATCCCGACGGAAATTCTGTGTTTCATCGTCAATAACAAAGTCCAAGGGATACGGTAAACCTGAAGTGAAGCATCGGAATCAAAACTGGTCTCACAGGAATGGCTCAAAACATAGACAGTAAGAAGAGTCAGTCTTCTTGTACTAAAGTCGGCATTGTGCCTTTTGTATTTAATTCCGATGCAATTTCTGTGTTTCATCGTCAATAAGAAGGTCCAAGGGATACAGTAAACCTGAAGGTAAGCATCGGAAACTAACACTGGTCTCACAGGAAAGGTTCAAAACATAGACAATTAGAAGAGTCTCTCTTCTTGTACTTAAGTCGGCATTGTTTATTTTTTATTTAATTCCGATGCAATTTCTGTGTTTCGTCGTCAATATGAAGGTCCAAGGCATACAGTAAACCTAAAGTGAAGCATTGGAATCTAAAACTGGTCTCACTGGAAAGGTTCAAATCATAGAATGTAAGAAGGGTCAATCCTCTTGTGCTCAAGCCTGCATTGTGCCTTTTTGTATTTAATTCCGATGCAATATCTGTGTTTCATCGTCAATAAGAAGGTCCAAGGCATACAGTAAACCTGAAGTAAAGCATCGGAATCTAAAACTGGTCTCACAGTAGAGATTCAAAACATAGACAATAAGAAGAGTCAGTCTTCTTGTACTTAAGTCGGAATTGTGCCTTTTGTATTTAATCCCGATGCAATATCTGTGGTTCATCGTCAATAAGAAGGCCCTAGGGATTCAGTAAACCTGAAGTGAAGCATCGGAAACTAACACTGGTCTCACAGGAAAGGTTCAAAGCATAGACAGTATGAAGAGTCTGTCTTCTTGTACTTAAGTCGGCATTGTTTATTTTTTATTTAATTCCGATCCAATTTCTGTGTTTCATGGTCAATAAGAAAGTCTGAGGGATACAGTGAACCTGAAGTAAAGCATCGGGATCTAAAACTGGTCTCACTTAAAAGGATCAGACCATAGTCAGCAAGAAGAGTCAGTCTTCTTGTATTTAAATCGGCATCGTGCCTTTTGTATTTATTTCCAATGCAATTTCTGTGTTTCATCGTCAACAAGAAGGTCCAAGGGATACAGTAAACCTGAAGTGAAGCTTCGGAATCAAAACTGGTCTCACAGCTAAGGTTCAAAACATAGACAGTAAGTAGAGTCAGTCTTCTTGTACTTAAGTTGGCATTGTGCCTTTTGTATTTAATTCCGATGCAATTTCTGTGTTTCATCGACAATAAGCAACATGGGATACAGTAAACCTGAAGTGAAGCATCGGAATCTAAAACTGGTCTCAGAGGAAACGTTCTAAATATAGACCGTAATAAGAGTCAGTCCTCTTGTATTTAATTCGGCATTGTGCCTTTTGTATTTAATTCCGATGCAATTTCTGTGTTTCATCGTCAATTAGAAGGTATAAGGGATACAATAAAACTGAAATGAAGCTTCGATTTATAAAACTGGTCTCACAGGAAAAGTTCATAACATAGACAGTAAGAACAGTCAGTCTTCTTGTACTTAAGTTGGCATTGTGCCTTTTGTATTTAGTTCCTGATGCAATTTCTGTGTTTCATCGTCAATAAGCAGGTACAAGGGATACAGTAAACCTGAAGTGAAGCATCGGAATCTAAAACTGGTCCTATTGGAAAGGTTCAAATCCAAGAATGTAAGAAGAATCAGTCCTCTTGTACTTAAGTCGGCATTGTGCTTATTGTGTTTAATTCCGATGCAATTTCTGGGTTTTATCGTCAATAAGAAGGTCCAAGGGATACAGTAAACCTGAAGTAAATCATCGGAATCTAAAACTTCTCTCACAGGAAAGGTTCAAAACATAGACAGTAAGTAGAGTCAGTCTTCTTGTACTTAAGTCGGCAGTGTGCCTTTTGAATTTAATTCCGATTCAATTTATGTGTTTCATCGTTAATAAGAAGGTCCAAGGGATACAGTAAACCTGAAGTGAAGCATCGGAAACTAAAACTGGAGTCACAGGAAAGGTTCAAAACATAGACAGTAAGAAGAGTCAGTCATCTTGTACTTAAGTCGGCATTGTGCTTTTGTATATAATTCCGATGCAATTTCTGTGCTTCATCGTCAATATGAGGGTCCAACGGATACCGTAAACCTAAGGTAAAGCATCGGAATCTATAACTGGTCTCAGAGGAGATGTTCAAAGTATAGGCAGTAAGAAGAGTCAGTCGTCTTGTACTTATGTCGGCATTTTGATTTTGTATTTAATTCCGACGCAATTTCTATGTCTCATCGTCAAAACGAAGGTCCAAGGGATACAGTAAACCTGAAATGAAGCATCGGAATCTAAAACTGGTCCCACAGTAAAGATTCAAAACATAGACAGTTAGAAGAGACAGTCTTCTTGTACTTAAGTCGGCATTGTGCCTTTTGAATTTAATTCCGATGCGATTTCTGTGTTTCATTGTCAATAAGAAGGTCCAAGGGATACAGTAAACCTGAAGTGAAGCATCGGAAACTAAAACTGGTCTCACAGGAAAGGTTCAAAGCATAGCCAGTACGAAGAGTCCGTCTTCTTGTACTTAATTCGGAATTGTACCTTTTGTGTTTAATTCGGATGCAATTTCTGTGATTCATCGTCAATGAGAAGGTCCAAGGGATACAGTAAACCTGAAGTGAAGCATCGGAATCTAAAACTGATCTCACAGGAAAGGTTCAAGTCATAGAATGTAAGAAGAGTCAGTCTTCTTGTTTTTAAATCGGCATTGTGCCTTTTGTATTTAATTCCAACGCAATTTCTGTGTTTCATCGTCAATAAGACGGTCCAAGGGATACAGTAAACCTGAAGTGAAGCTTCGGAATCAAAACTGGTATCACAGCAAAGGTTCAAGACGTAGACAGTAAGAAGAGTCAGTCTTCTTGTACTTAAGTCGGCATAGTGCCTTTTGTATTTAATTCCGATGCAATTTCTATGTTTCATCGTCAATTAGAAGGTCCAAGGGATACAGTAAACATGAAGTGAACCATCGGAATCTAATACTGGTCTCACAGGAAAGGTTCAAATCATAGACAGTAAGAAGAGTCGGTCTTCTCGTCTTTAAGTCGGCATTTTGACTTTTGAATTTAATTCCTATGCAATTTCGGTGTTTCATCGTCTACAAGAAGGTCCAAGGGATACTGTAAACCTGAAGTGAAGCATCGGAATCTAAACCTGGTCTCACAGTAAAGGTTCAAACATTGACTGTAAGAAGAGTCTGTCTTCTTGTACTTAAGTCGGCTTTGTGAGTTTTGTATTTCATTCCGATGCATTTTCTGTGTTTCATCGTCATTAGGAATGCCCAAGGGATACAGCAAACCTGAAGTGAAGCATCGGAATCTAATACTGGTCTCACTGGAAAGGTTCAAATCATAGAATGTAAGAAGATTTAGTCTTCTTGTACTTAAGACGGCATTGTGCCTTTTGTATTTAATTCCGATGCAATTTCTGTGTTTCATCGTCAATAAGAAGGTCCAAGGGATACAGTAAACCTGAAGTGAAGCATCGAAATGGAAACTGGTCACACAGGAATGGTTCAAAACATAGACTGTAAGAAGAGTCAGTCCTCTTGTACTTAAGTCGGCATTGTGCTGTTTGTATTTATTTCCGACGCAATTACTGTGTATCATCGTCAATAAGAAAGGCCAAAGGATACAGTAAACCTGATGTGAAGCATCGGAATCGAAAATGGTCTCACAGGAAACATTCCAATCATAGACAGTAAGGAGAGTCAGTCTTCTTGTACTTAAGTCGGCATCGTGCTTTTGTATTCAATTCCGATGCAATTTCTGTGTTTCATCGTCAATAAGCAGATCCAAAGGATACAGTAATCCTGAAGTGAAGAAGTGGAATCTAAAACTGGTCTCGCAGGAAAGGTTCAAATCATAGAATGTAAGAAGAGTCATTCCTCTTGAACTTAAGTCGGCATTGCGCTTTTTGTATTTAATTCCGATGTAATTTCTGTGTTTTATCGTCAGTAAGAAGGACCAAGGGATACAGTAAACCTGAAGTGGAGCATCGGTATCAAACCTGGTCTCACAGGATAGGTTAAATCATAGAATGTAAGAAGAGTCAGTCCTCTTGTACTTAAGTCGGCATTGTGCTTTTGTATATAATTCCGATGCAATTTCTGTGCTTCATCGTCAATATGAGGGTCCAACGGATACCGTAAACCTAAGGTAAAGCATGGGAATCTATAACTGGTCTCAGAGGAGATGTTCAAAGTATAGACAGTAAGAAGAGTCAGTCGTCTTGTACTTATGTCGGCATTTTGATTTTGTATTTAATTCCGACGCAATTTCTGTGTCTCATCGTCAAAAAGAAGGTCCAAGGGATACAGTTAACCTGAAATGAAGCATCGGAATCTAAAACTGGTCCCACAGTAAAGATTCAAAACATAGACAGTTAGAAGAGACAGTCTTCTTGTACTTAAGTCGGCATTGTGCCTTTTGAATTTAATTCCGATGCGATTTCTGTGTTTCATTTTCAATAAGAAGGTCCAAGGGATACAGTAAACCTGAAGTGAAGCATCGGAAACTAAAACTGGTCTCACAGGAAAGGTTCAAAGCATAGACAGTAAGAAGAGTCCGTCTTCTTGTACTTAATTCGGAATTGTGCCTTTTGTGTTTAATTCGGATGCAATGTCTGTGATTCATCGTCAATGAGAAGGTCCAAGGGATACAGTAAACGTGAAGTGAAGCATCGGAATCTAAAACTGATCTCACAGGAAAGGTTCAAGTCATAGAATGTAAGAAGAGTCGGTCTTCTTGTTTTTAAATCGGCATTGTGCCTTTTGTATTTAATTCCAACGCAATTTCTGTGTTTCATCGTCAATAAGACGGTCCAAGGGATACAGTAAACCTGAAGTGAAGCTTCGGAATCAAAACTGGTATCACAGCAAAGGTTCAAGACGTAGACAGTAAGAAGAGTCAGTCTTCTTGTACTTAAGTCGGCATAGTGCCTTTTGTATTTAATTCCGATGCAATTTCTGTGTCTCATCGTCAACACGAAGGTCCAAGGGATACAGTAAACCTGAAGTGAAGCATCGGAATCTAACCCTGGTCTCACAGTAAAGGTTCAAACATAGACTTTAAGAAGAGTCTGTCTTCTTGTACTTAAGTCGGCTTTGTGCCTTTTGTATTTAATTCCGATGCATTTTCTGGGTTTTATCGTCCATAACAAAGTCCAAGGGATACAGTAAACCTGAAGTGAAGCATCGGAATCTAAAACTGGTCAAATAGGAAAGGTTCAAATCAAAGAATGTAAGAAGAGTCAGTCTTCTTGTATTTACATTGTCATTGTGCCTTTTGTATTTAATTCCATTGCATTTTCTGTGTTTCATCGTCAATAAGAAGGTCCAAGGGATACAGTAAACCTGAAGTGAAGCCTCCGAATCAAAAATGGTCTCACAGCTAAGGTTCAAAACATAGACAGGAAGAAGAGTCAGTCTCCTTGTACTTAAGTAGGCATTTAGATTTTGTATTTAATTCCGATGCAATTTCTGTGTTTCATCGTCAATAAGAAGGTCCAAGGGATACAGTAAACCTGAATTCAAGCATAGGAATCTAAAACTGGTCTCACAGGGGTGGTTCAAAACATAGACAGTAAGAAGAGTCAGTCTTCTTGTACTTAAGTTGGCATTGTGCCTTTTGTATTTAATTCCAATGCAATTTCTGTGTTTCATCGTCAATAAGCAACAAGGGATACAGTAAACCTGAAGTGAAGCATCGGAACCTAAAACTGCTCAAATAGGAAAGGTTCAAATCAAAGAATGTAAGAAGAGTCAGTCCTCTTGTACTTAAGTCGGCATTGTGCTTATTGTGTTTAATTCCGACTCAATTTCTGAGTTTTATCGTCAATAACAAAGTCCAAGGGATACAGTAAACCTGAAGTGAAGCATCGGAATCTAAAACTGGTCAAATAGGAAAGGTTCAAGTCAAAGAATGTAGGAAAAGTCAGTCTTCTTGTACTTAAGTCGGCATTGTGCCTTTTGTATTTAATTCCGATGCAAATTCTGTGCTTCATCGTTAATTTGAAGGGCCAAGGGATACAGTATACCTGAAGTGAAGCATCGGAATCTAAAAATGGTCTCAGAGGAAACGTTCTAAATATAGACCGTAAGAAGAGTCAGTCCTCTTGTATTTAAGTCGGCATTGTGCCTTTTGTATTTAATTCCGATGCAATTTCTGTGTTTCATCGTCAATTAGAAGGTATAAGGGATAAGGTAAAACTGAAGTGAAGCTTCGATTTATAAAACTGGTCTCACAGGAAAAGTTCATAACATAGACAGTAAGAAGAGTCAGTCTTCTTGTACTTAAGTTGGCATTGTGCCTTTTGTATTTAATTCCGATGCAATTTCTGTGTTTCATCGTCAATAAGCAGGTACAAGGGATACAGTAAACCTGAATTGAAGCATCGGAATCTAAAACTGGTCCTATTGGAAAGGTTCAAATCAAAGAATGTAAGAAGAGTCAGTGCCCTTGAACTTAAGTCGGCATTGTGCATTTGTATATAATTCCGATGCAATTTCTGTGTTTCATCGTCAATATGAGGGTCCAACGGATAAAGTAAACCTAAGGTAAAGCATCGGAATCCATAACTGGTCTCAGAGGAGATGTTCAAAGTATAGACAGTAAGAAGAGTCAGTCGTCTTGTACTTATGTCGGCATTTTGATTTTGTATTTAATTCCGACGCAATTTCTGTGTTTCATCGTCAAAAAGAAGGTCCAAGGGATACAGTAAACCTGAAGTGGAGCATCGGTATCAAACCTGGTCTCACAGGATAGGTTCAAATCATAGAATATAAAATGAGTCAGTCCTCTTGTACTTAAGTCGGCATTGTGCATTTGTATATAATTCCGATGCAATTTCTGTGTTTCATCGTCAATATGAGGGTCCAACGGATACCGTAAACCTAAGGTAAAGCATAGGAATCCATAACTTGTCTCAGAGGAGATGTTCAAAGTATAGACAGTAAGAAGAGTCAGTCGTCTTGTACTTATGTCGGCATTTTGATTTTGTATTTAATTCCGACGCAATTTCTGTGTTTCATCGTCAAAAAGAAGGTCCAAGGGATACAGTAAACCTGAAGTGAAGCATCGGAATCTAAAACTGGTCCCACAGTAAAGATTCAAAAGATAGACAGTTAGAAGAGACAGTCTTCTTGTACTTAAGTCGGCATTGTGCATTTTGAATTTAATTCCGATGCGATTTCTGTGTTTCATTGTCAATAAGAAGGTACAAGGGATACAGTGAACCTGAAGTGAAGCATCGGAAACTAAAACTGGTCTCACAGGAAAGGTTCAAAGCATAGACAGTAAGAAGAGTCCGTCTTCTTGTACTTAATTCGGAATTGTGCCTTTTGTGTTTAATTCGGATGCAATTTCTGTGATTCATCGTCAATGAGAAGGTCCAAGGGATACAGTAAACCTGAAGTGAAGCATCGGAATCTAAAACTGATCTCACAGGAAAGGTTCAAGTCATAGATTGTAAGAATTGTCGGTCTTCTTGTTTTTAAATCGGCATTGTGCCTTTTGTATTTAATTCCAACGCAATTTCTGTGTTTCATCGTCAATAAGACGGTCCAAGGGATACAGTAAACCTGAAGTGAAGCGTCGGAATCAAAACTGGTATCACAGCAAAGGTTCAAGACGTAGACAGTAAGAAGAGTCAGTCTTCTTGTACTTAAGTCGGCATAGTGCCTTTTGTATTTAATTCCGATGCAATTTCTATGTTTCATCGTCAATTAGAAGGTCCAAGGGATACAGTAAACATGAAGTGAACCATCGGAATCTAATACTGGTCTCACAGGAAAGGTTCAAAGCATAGACAGTAAGAAGAGTCGGTCTTCTCGTATTTAAGTCGGCATTTTGACTTTTGAATTTAATTCCTATGCAATTTCGGTGTTTCATCGTCTACAAGAAGGTCCAAGGGATATTGTAAACCTGAAGTGAAGCATCGGAATCTAACCCTGGTCTCACAGTAAAGGTTCAAACATAGACTTTAAGAAGAGTCTGTCTTCTTGTACTTAAGTCGGCTTTGTGCCTTTTGTATTTAATTCCGATGCATTTTCTGTGTTTCATCGTCAATAGGAAGGCCCAAGAGATACAGCAAACCTGAAGTGAAGCATCGGAATCTAATACTGGTCTCACAGGAAAGGTTCAAATCATAGAATGTAAGGAGATTTAGTCTTCTTGTACTTAAGACGGCATTGTGCCTTTTGTATTTAATTCCGATGCAATTTCTGTGTTTCATCGTCAATAAGAAGGTCCAAGGGATACAGTAAACCTGAAGTGAAGCTTTGAAATGGAAACTGGTCTCACAGGAATGGTTCAAAACATAGACAGTAAGAAGAGTCAGTCTTCTTGTACTTAAGTCGGCATTGTGCTCTTTGTATTTATTTCCGACGCAATTACTGTGTATCATCGTCACTAAGAAAGGCCAAAGGATACAGTAAACCTGAAGTGAAGCATCGGAATCAAAAATGGTCTCACAGGAAACATTCCAATCATAGACAGTAAGGAGAGTCAGTCTTCTTGTACTTAAGTCGGCATTGTGCCTTTTGTATTTAATTCCGATGCAATTTCTGTGTTTCATCGTCAATAAGAAGGTCCAAGGGATACAGAAAACCTGAAGTAAAGCATCGGAATCTGAAACTGGTCTCACAGGAAAGGTTCAAAACATAGACAGTAAGAAGAGTCGGTCTTCTTGTTATTAAGTCGGCATTGTGCCTGTTGCATTTCATTCCGACGCAATTTCTGTGTTTCATCGTCAATAAGAAGGTCCAAGGGATACAGTAAACCTGAAGTGAAGCATCGGAATCTAAACCTGGTCTCACAGTAAAGGTTCAAATCATAGACAGTAGGAAGGGTCTGTCTTCTTGTACCTAAGATGGCATTGTGCCTTTTGTATTTAATTCCAATGCAATTTCTGTGTTTCATCGTCAATAAGAAAGTCCAAGGGATACGGTGAACCTGAAGTGAAGCATCGGAATCAAAACTGGTCTCACAGGAATGGCTCAAAACATAGACAGTAAGAAGAGTCAGTCTTCTTGTACTAAAGTCGGCATTGTGCCTTTTGTATTTAATTCCGATGCAATTTCTGTGTTTCATCGTCAATAAGAAGGTCCAAGGGATACAGTAAACCTGAAGGTAAGCATCGGAAACTAACACTGGTCTCACAGGAAAGGTTCAAAACCTAGACAATTAGAAGAGTCTATCTTCTTGTACTTAAGTCAGCATTGTGGATTTTTTATTTAATTCCGATGCAATTTCTGTGTTTCGTCGTCAATATGAAGGTCCAAGGCATACAGTAAACCTAAAGTGAAGCATTGGAATCTAAAACTGGTCTGACAGGAAAGGTTCAAATCATAGAATGTAAGAAGGGTCAATCCTCTTGTGCTCAAGCCTGCATTGTGCCTTTTTGTATTTAATTCCGATGCAATATCTGTGTTTCATCGTCAATAAGAAGGTCCAAGGCATACAGTAAACCTGAAGTAAAGCATCGGAATCTAAAACTGGTCTCACAGTAGAGATTCAAATCATAGACAGTAAGAAGAGTCAGCCTTCTTGTACTTAAGTTGGAATTGTGCCTTTTGTATTTAATCCCGATGCAATATCTGTGATTCATCGTCAATAAGAAGGCCCTAGGGATTCAGTAAACCTGAAGTGAAGCATCGGAAACTAAAACTGGTCTGAAAGTAAAGGTTCAAAACATAGACAGTATGAAGAGTCTGTCTTCCTGTACTTAAGTCGGCATTGTGCCTTTTGTACTTAATTCCGATCCAGTTTCTGTGTTTTATGGTCAATAAGAAAGTCTGAGGGGTACAGTGAACCTGAAGTGAAGCTTCGGAATCAAAACTGGTCTCACAGCTAATGTTCAAAACATAGACAGTAAGAAGAGTCAGTCTTCTAGTACTTAAGTTGGCATTGTGCCTTTTGTATTTCATTCCGATGCAATTTCTGTGTTTCATCGTCAATAAGCAACAAGGGATACAGTAAACCTGAAGTAAAGCATCGGAATCTAAAACTGGTCAAATAGGAAAGGTTCAAATCAAAGAATGTAAGAAGAGTCAGTCCTCTTGTACTTAAGTCGGCATTGTGCTTATTGTGTTTAATTCCGATGCAATTTCTGGGTTTTATCGTCCATAACAAAGTCCAAGGGATACAGTAAACCTGAAGTGAAGCATCGGAATCTAAAACTGGTCAAATAGGAAAGGTTCAAATCAAAGAATGTAAGAAGAGTCAGTCTTCTTGTATTTACATTGTCATTGTGCCTTTTGTATTTAATTCCTTTGCATTTTCTGTGTTTCATCGTCAATAAGAAGGTCCAAGGGATACAGTAAACCTGAAGTGAAGCCTCGGAATCGAAAATGGTCTCACAGCTAAGGTTCAAAACATAGACAGGAAGAAGAGTCAGTCTCCTTGTACTTAAGTAGGCATTTAGATTTTGTATTTAATTCCGATGCAATTTCTGTGTTTCATCGTCAATAAGAAGGTCCAAGGGATACAGTAAACCTGAATTCAAGCATAGGAATCTAAAACTGGTCTCACAGGGGTGGTTCAAAACATAGACAGTAAGAAGAGTCAGTCTTCTTGTACTTAAGTTGGCATTGTGCCTTTTGTATTTAATTCCGATGCAATTTCTGTGTTTCATCGTCAATAAGCAACAAGGGATACAGTAAACCTGAAGTGAAGCATCGGAACCTAAAACTGCTCAAATAGGGAAGGTTCAAATCAAAGAATGTAAGAAGAGTCAGTCCTCTTGTACTTAAGTCGGCATTGTGCTTATTGTGTTTAATTCCGACTCAATTTCTGAGTTTTATCGTCAATAACAAAGTCCAAGGGATACAGTAAACCTGAAGTGAAGCATCGGAATCTAAAACTGGTCAAATAGGAAAGGTTCAAGTCAAAGAATGAAGGAAAAGTCAGTCTTCTTGTACTTAAGTCGGCATTGTGCCTTTTGTATTTAATTCCGATGCAAATTCTGTGCTTCATCGTTAATCTGAAGGGCCAAGGGATACAGTATACCTGAAGTGAAGCATCGGAATCTAAAAATGGTCTCAGAGGAAACGTTCTAAATATAGACCGTAAGAAGAGTCAGTCCTCTTGTATTTAAGTCGGCATTGTGCCTTTTGTATTTAATTCCGATGCAATTTCTGTGTTTCATCGTCAATTAGAAGGTATAAGGGATAAGGTAAAACTGAAGTGAAGCTTCGATTTATAAAACTGGTCTCACAGGAAAAGTTCATAACATAGACAGTAAGAAGAGTCATTCTTCTTGTACTTAAGTTGGCATTGTGCCTTTTGTATTTAATTCCGATGCAATTTCTGTGTTTCATCGTCAATAAGCAGGTACAAGGGATACAGTAAACCTAAATTGAAGCATCGGAATCTAAAACTGGTCCTATTGGAAAGGTTCAAATCAAAGAATGTAAGAAGAGTCAATCCCCTTGGACTTAAGTCGGCATTGTGCATTTGTATATAATTCCGATGCAATTTCTGTGTTTCATCGTCAATATGAGGGTCCAACGGAGATCGTAAACCCAAGGTAAAGCATCGGAATCCATAACTGGTCTCAGAGGAGATGTTCAAAGTATAGACAGTAAGAAGAGTCAGTCGTCTTGTACTTATGTCGGCATTTTGATTTTGTATTTAATTCCGACGCAATTTCTGTGTTTCATCGTCAAAAAGAAGGTCCAAGGGATACAGTAAACCTGAAGTGGAGCATCGGTATCAAACCTGGTCTCACAGGATAGGTTCAATTCATAGAATATAAGATGAGTCAGTCCTCTTGTACTTAAGTCGGCATTGTGCATTTGTATTTAATTCCGATGCAATTTCTGTGTTTCATCGTCAATAACAAGGGCCAAGGGATATAGTAAACCTGAAGTGAAGCATCGGAATCTAAAACTGATCTCACAGGAAAGGTTCAAGTCATAGAATGTAAGAAGAATCAGTCTTCTTGTTTTTAAATCGGCATTGTGCCTTTTGTATTTAATTCCAATGCAATTTCTGTGTTTCATCGTCAATAAGACGGTCCAAGGGATACAGTAAACCTGAAGTGAAGCTTCGGAATCAAAACTGGTATCACAGCATAGGTTCAAGACGTAGACAGTAAGAAGAGTCAGTCTTCTTGTACTTAAGTCGGCATAGTGCCTTTTGTATTTACTTCCGATGCAATTTCTATGTTTCATCGTCAATTAGAAGGTCCAAGGGATACAGTAAACATGAAGTGAACCATCGGAATCTAATACTGGTCTCACAGGAAAGGTTCAAAGCATAGACAGTAAGAAGAGTCGGTCTTCTCGTCTTTAAGTCGGCATTTTGACTTTTGATTATAATTCCTATGCAATTTGGGTGTTTCATCGTCTACAAGAAGGTCCAAGGGATACTGTAAACCTGAAGTGAAGCTTCGGAATCTAAACCTGGTCTCACAGGAAAGGTTCAAAACATAGACAGTAAGAAGAGTCTGTCTTCTTGTACTTAAGACGGCATTGTGCCTTTTGTATTTAATTCCAATGCAATTTCTGTGTTTCATCGTCATTAACAAGGGCCAAGGGATATAGTAAACCTGAAGTGAAGCATCGGAATCTAAAACTGGTCTCACAGGAAAGGTTCTAAACATAGACAGTAAGAAGATTTAGTCATCTTGTACTTAAGTCGGCATTGTGCCTTTTGTATTTAATTCGGATCGCAATTTCTGTGTTTCGTCGTCAATGAGAAAGTCCAAGGGATACAGTAAACCTGAAGTGAAGCATCGGAAACTAAAACTGGTCTCACAGGGTAGGTTCACAACATAGACAGTAAAAAGAGTCAGTCTTCTTGTACCTAAGTCGGCTTTGTGCCTTTTGTATTTAATTCCCATGCATTTTCTGTGTTTCATCGTCAATAGGAAGGCCCAAGGGATACAGCAAACCTGAAGTGAAGCATCGGAATCTAATACTGGTCTCACAGGAAAGGTTCAAATCATAGAATGTAAGAAGAGTCAGTCTTCTTGTACTTAAGACGGCATTGTGCCTTTTGTATTTATTTCCGACGCAATTACTGTGTATCATCGTCAATAAGAAAGGCCAAAGGATACAGTAAACCTGAAGTGAAGCATCGGAATCAAAAATGGTCTCACAGGAAACATTCCAATCATAGACAGTAAGGAGAGTCAGTCTTCTTGCACTTAAGTCGGCTTTGTGCCTTTTATATTTAATTCCGATGCAATTTCTGTGTTTCATCGTCAATAAGAAGGTCCAAGGGATACAGTAAACCTGAAGTAACCCATCGGAATCTAAAATTGGTCTCACAGGAGAGGTTCAAAACATAGACAGTATGAAGAGTCAGTCTTCATGTACTTAAGTCGGCATTGTGCCTTTTGTATTTAATTCCGATGCAATTTCTGTGTTCATCATCAATAAGAAGGTCCACGGGTTACAATACACCTGAAATGAAGCGTAGGAATCTGAAACTGGTCTCACAGGAAAGCTTCAAATCATAGACAATAAGAAGTGACAGTCTTCTTGTACTTCAGTCGGCATTGTTCCTTTTGTATTTAAATCCGATGTAATTTCTGTGTTTCATCGTCGATAAGAAGGTCCAAGGGATACAGTAAACCTGAAATGAAGCATCGGAATCAAAATTGGTCTCAAAGGAAAGTTTCGAAACATAGACAGTAAGAAGAATCAGTCTTCCTGTACTTAAGTTGGCATTGTGCATTTTGTATTTAATTCCGATGCAATTTCTGTGTTACATCGTCAATAAGATGGTCCAAGGGATACAGTAAAACAGAAACGAAGCATCGGAAACTAAAACTGGTCTCACAGGAAAGGTTCTAATCATAGACAGTAAAAAGGGTCAGTCTTCTTGAATTTAAGTCGGCAGTGTGCCTTTTGTATTTAATTCTGATGCAATTTCTGTGTTTCATCGTCAATAAGCAGGTACAAGGGATACAGTAAACCTGAAGTGAAGCATCGGAATCTAAAACTGGTCCTATTGGAAAGGTTCAAATCAAAGAATGTAAGAAGAGTCAGTCCTCTTGTACTTAAGTCGGCATTGTGCTTATTGTGTTTAATTCCGATGCAATTTCTGGGTTTTATCGTCAATAAGAAGGTCCAAGGGATACAGTAAACCTGAAGTAAATCATCGGAATCTAAAACTTCTCTCACAGGAAAGGTTCACAACATAGACAGTAAGTAGAGTCAGTCTTCTTGTACTTAAGTCGGCAGTGTACCTTTTGTATTTAATTCCGATGCAATTTATGTGTTTCATCGTTAATAAGAAGGTCCAAGGGATACAGTAAACCTGAAGTGAAGCATCGGAAACTAAAACTGGAGTCACAGGAAAGGTTCAAAACATAGACAGTAAGAAGAGTCAGTCATCTTGTACTTAAGTCGGCATCGTGCTTTTGTATTTAATTCCGATGCAATTTCTGTGTTTCATCGTCAATAAGCAGATCCAAAGGATACAGTAATCCTGAAGTGAAGAATCGGAATCTAAAACTGGTCTCGCAGGAAAGGTTCAAATCATAGAATGTAAGAAGAGTCATTCCTCTTGAACTTAAGTCGGCATTGCGCTTTTTGTATTTAATTCCGATGTAATTTCTGTGTTTTATCGTCAGTAAGAAGGACCAAGGGATACAGTAAACCTGAAGTGGAGCATCGGTATCAAACCTGGTCTCACAGGATAGGTTCAAATCATAGAATGTAAGAAGAGTCAGTCCTCTTGTACTTAAGTCGGCATTGTGCATTTGTATATAATTCCGATGCAATTTCTGTGTTTCATCGTCAATATGAGGGTCCAACGGATACCGTAAACCTAAGGTAAAGCATCGAAATCTTTAACTGGTCTCAGAGGAGATGTTCAAAGTATAGACAGTGAGAAGAGTCAGTCGTCTTGTACTTATGTCGGCATTTTGATTTTGTATTTAATTCCGACGCAATTTCTGTGTTTCATCGTCAAAAAGAAGGTCCAAGGGATACAGTAAACCTGAAGTGAAGCATCGGAATCTAAAACTGGTCCCACAGTAAAGATTCAAAGGATAGACAGTTAGAAGAGACATTCTTCTTGTACTTAAGTCGGCATTGTGCCTTTTGAATTTAATTCCGATGCGATTTCTGTGTTTCATTGTCAATAAGAAGGTCCAAGGGATACAGTGAACATGAAGTGACGCATCGGAAACTAAAACAGGTCTCACAGGAAAGGTTCAAAGCATAGACAGTAAGAAGAGTCCGTCTTTATGTACTTAATTCGGAATTGTGCCTTTTGTGTTTAATTGCGATGCAACTTCTGTGATTCATCGTCAATGAGAAGGTCCAAGGGATACAGTAAACCTGAAGTGAAGCATCGGAATCTAAAACCGATCTCACAGGAAAGGTTCAAGTCATAGAATGTAAGAAGAGTCAGTCTTCTTGTTTTTAAATCGGCATTGTGCCTTTTGTATTTAATTCCAATGCAATTTCTGTGTTCCATCGTCAATAAGACGGTCCAAGGGATACAGTAAACCTGAAGTGAAGCTTGGGAATCAAAACTGGTATCACAGCAAGGGTTCAAGGCGTAAACAGTAAGAAGAGTCAGTCTTCTTGTACTTAAGTCGGCATAGTGCCTTTTGTATTTAATTCCGATGCAATTTCTATGTCTCATCGTCAATTAGAAGGTCCAAGGGATACAGTAAACATGAAGTGAACCATCGGAATCTAATACTGGTCTCACAGGAAAGGTTCAAAGCATAGACAGTAAGAAGAGTCGGTCTTCTCGTCTTTAAGTCGGCATTTTGACTTTTGAATATAATTCCTATGCAATTTGGGTGTTTCATCGTCTACAAGAAGGTCCAAGGGATACAGTAAACATGAAGTGAACCATCGGAATCTAATACTGGTCTCACAGGAAAGGTTCAAAGCATAGACAGTAAGAAGAGTCGGTCTTCTCGCCTTTAAGTCGGCATTTTGACTTTTGAATATAATTCCTATGCAATTTGGGTGTTTCATCGTCTACAAGAAGGTCCAAGGGATACAGTAAACCTGAAGTAAATCATCGGAATCTCAAACTTCTCTCACAGGAAAGGTTCAAAACATAGACAGTAAGTAGAGTCAGTCTTCTTGTACTTAAGTCGGCAGTGTGCCTTTTGAATTTAATTCCGATGCAATTTATGTGTTTCATAGTTAATAAGAAGGTCCAAGGGATACAGTAAACCTGAAGTGAAGCATCGGAAACTAAAACTGGAGTCACAGGAAAGGTTCAAAACATAGACAGTAAGAAGAGTCAGTCATCTTGTACTTAAGTCGGCATTGTGCATTTGTATATAATTCCGATGCAATTTCTGTGTTTCATCGTCAATATGAGGGTCCAACGGATACCGTAAACCTAAGGTAAAGCATCGGAATCTATAACTGGTCTCAGAGGAGATGTTCAAAGTACAGACAGTAAGAAGAGTCAGTCGTCTTGTACTTATGTCGGCATTTTGATTTTGTATTTAATTCCGACGCAATTTCATTGTTTCATCGTCAAAAAGAAGGTCCAAGGGATACAGTAAACCTGAAGTGAAGCATCGGAATCTAAAACTGGTCCCACAGTAAAGATTCAAAGGATAGACAGTTAGAAGAGACAGTCTTCTTGTACTTAAGTCGGCATTGTGCCTTTTGAATTTAATTCCGATGCGATTTCTGTGTTTCATTGTAATAAGAAGGTCCAAGGGATACAGTAAACCTGAAGTGAAGCATCGGAAACTAAAACTGGTCTCACAGGAAAGGTTCAAAGCATAGACAGTAAGAAGAGTCCGTCTTCTTGTACTTAATTCGGAATTGTGCTTTTGTGTTTAATTCCGATGCAATTTCTGTGATTCATCGTCAATGAGAAGGTCCAAGGGATACAGTAAACCTGAAGTGATGCATCGGAATCTAAAACTTATCTCACAGGAAAGGTTCAAGTCATAGAATGTAAGAAGAATCAGTCTTCTTGTTTTTAAATCGGCATTGTGCCTTTTGTATTTAATTCCAATGCAATTTCTGTGTTTCATCGTCAATAAGACGGTCCATGGGATACAGTAAACCTGAAGTGAAGCTTCGGAATCAAATCTGGTATCACAGCAAAGGTTCAAGACGTAGACAGTAAGAAGAGTCAGTCTTCTTGTACTTAAGTCGGCATAGTGCCTTTTGTATTTAGTTCCGATGCAATTTCTATGTTTCATCGTCAATTAGAAGGTCCAAGGGATACAGTAAACATGAAGTGAACCATCGGAATCTAATACTGGTTTCACAGGAAAGGTTCAAAGCATAGACAGTAAGAAGAGTCGGTCTTCTCGTCTTTAAGTCGGCATTTTGACTTTTGAATATAATTCCTATGCAATATGGGTGTTTCATCGTCTACAAGAAGGTCCAAGGGATACTGTAAACCTGAAGTGAAGCATCGGAATCTAAACCTGGTATCACAGGAAAGGTTCAAAACATAGACAGTAAGAAGAGTCTGTCTTCTTGTACTTAAGACGGCATTGTGCCTTTTGTATTTAATTCCAATGCAATTTCTCTGTTTCATCGTCAATAACAAGGACCAAGGGATATAGAAAACCTGAAGTGAAGCATCGGAATCTACAACTGGTCTCACAGGAAAGGTTCTAAACATAGACAGTAAGAAGATTTAGTCATCTTGTACTTAAGTCGGCATTGTGCCTTTTGTATTTAATTCGGATGCGATTTCTGTGTTTCATCGTCAATGAGAAAGTCCAAGGGATACAGTAAACCTGAAGTGAAGCATCGGAAACTAAAACTGGTCTCACAGTGAAGGTTCACCACATAGACAGTAAGAAGAGTCAGTCTTCTTGTACTTAAGTCGGCTTTGTGCCTTTTGTATTTAGTTCCCATGCATTTTCTGTGTTTCATCGTCAATAGGAAGGCCCAAGGGATACAGCAAACCGGAAGTGAAGCATCGGAATCTAATACTGGTCTCACAGGAAAGGTTCAAATCATAGAATGTAAGAAGAGTCAGTCTTCTTGTACTTAAGACGGCATTGTGCCTTTTGTATTTATTTCCGACGCAATTACTGTGTATCATCGTCAATAAGAAAGGCCAAAGGATACAGTAAACCTGAAGTGAAGCATCGGAATCAAAAATGGTCTCACAGGAAACATTCCAATCATAGACAGCAAGGAGAGTCAGTCTTCTTGTACTTAAGTCGGCATTGTGCCTTTTATATTTAATTCCGATGCAATTTCTGTGTTTCATCGTCAATAAGCAACAAGGGATACAGTAAACCTGAAGTGAAGCATCGGAATCTAAAACTGGTCAAATTGGAAAGGTTCAAATCAAAGAATGTAAGAAGAGTCAGTCTTCTTGTACTTAAGTCGGCATTTGCTTTTGTATTTAATTCCGATGCAATGTCTGTATTTAATCGTCAATAAGAAGGTCCGAGGTATACAGTAACCCTGAATTTAAGCATTGGAATCTGAGACTGGTCTCACAGGGAAGGTTTAAAACATAGACAGCAAGAAGAGTCAGTCTTCTTGTATTTACATTGTCATTGTGCCTTTTGTATTTAATTCCATTGCAATTTCTGTGTTTCATCGTCAATAAGAAGGTCCAAGGGATACAGTAAACCTGAAGTGAAGCCTCGGAATCAAAAATGGTCTCACAGCTAAGGTTCAAAACATAGACAGGAAGAAGAGTCAGTCTCCTTGTACTTAAGTAGGCATTTAGATTTTGTATTTAATTCCGATGCAATTTCTGTGTTTCATCGTCAATAAGAAGGTCCAAGGGATACAGTAAACCTGAATTCAAGCATAGGAATCTAAAACTGGTCTCACAGGGATGGTTCAAAACATAGACAGTAAGAAGAGTCAGTCTTCTTGTACTTAAGTTGGCATTGTGCCTTTTGTATTTAATTCCGATGCAATTTCTGTGTTTCATCGTCAATAAGCAACAACGGGTACAGTAAACCTGAAGTGAAGCATCGGAATCTAAAACTGGTCAAAGAGGAAAGTTTCAAATCAAAGAATGTAAGAAGAGTCAGTCCTCTTGTACTTAAGTCGGCATTGTGCTTATTGTGTTTAATTCCGATGCAATTTCTGGGTTTTATCGTCAATAACAAAGTCCAAGGGATACAGTAAACCTGAAGTGAAGCATCGGAATCTAAAACTGGTCAAATAGGAAAGGTTCAAGTCAAAGAATGTAAGAAGAGTCAGTCTTCTTGTACTTAAGTCGGCATTGTGCTTTTGTATTTAATTCCGATGCAAATTCTGTGCTTCATCGTTAATTTGAAGGGCCAAGGGATACAGTATACCTGAAGTGAAGCATCGGAATCTAAAAATGGTCTCAGAGGAAACGTTCTAAATATAGACCGTAAGAAGAGTCAGTCCTCTTGTATTTAAGTCGGCATTGTGCCTTTTGTATTTTATTCCGATGCAATTTCTGTGTTTCATCGTCAATAAGCAGGTACAAGGGATACAGTAAACCTGAAGTGAAGCATCGGAATCTAAAACTGGTCCTATTGGAAAGGTTCAAATCAAAGAATGTAAGAAGAGTCAGTCCTCTTGTACTTAAGTCGGCATTGTGCTTATTGTGTTTAATTCCGATGCAATTTCCGGGTTTTATCGTCAATATGAAGGTCCAAGGGATACAGTAAACCTGAAGTAAATCATCCGAATCTCAAACCTCTCTCACAGGAAAGGTTCAAAACATAGACAGTAAGTAGAGTCAGTCTTCTTGTACTTACGTCGGCAGTGTGCCTTTTGTATTTAATTCCGATGCAATTTATGTGTTTCATCGTTAATAAGAAGGTCCAAGGGATACGGTAAACCTGAAGTGAAGCATGGGAAACTAAAACTGGAGTCACAGGAAAGGTTCAAAACATAGACAGTAAGAAGAGTCAGTCATCTTGTACTTAAGTCGGCATCGTGCTTTTGTATTTAATTCCGATGCAATTTCTGTGTTTCATTGTCAATAAGCAGATCCAAAGGATACAGTAATCCTGAAGTGAAGAATCGGAATCTAAAACTGGTCTCGCAGGAAAGGTTCAAATCATAGAATGTAAGAAGAGTCATTCCTCTTGAACTTAAGTTGGCATTGCGCTTTTTGTATTTAATTCCGATGTAATTTCTGTGTTTTATCGTCAGTAAGAAGCACCAAGGGATACAGTAAACCTGAAGTGGAGCATCGGTATCAAACCTGGTGTCACAGGATAGGTTCAAATCATAGAATGTAAGAAGAGTCAGTCCTCTTGTACTTAAGTCGGCATTGTGCTTTTGAATATAATTCCGATACAATTTCTGTGTTTCATCGTCAATATGAGGGTCCAACGGATACCGTAAACCTAAGGTAAAGCATCGGAATCTATAACTGGTCTCAGAGGAGATGTTCAAAGTATAGACAGTAAGAAGAGGCAGTCGTCTTGTACTTATGTCGGCATTTTGATTTTGTATTTAATTCCGACGCTATTTCTGTGTTTCATCGTCAAAAAGAAGGTTCAAGGGATACAGTAAACCTGAAGTGAAGCATCGGAATCTAAAACTGGTCTCACAGTAAAGATTCAAAACATAGACAGTATGAAGAGTCAGCCTTCTTGTACTGAAGTCGGCACTGTGCCTATTGTACTTGATTCCGATGCAATTTCTGTGGTTCATCGTCAATAAGAAGGTCCAAGGGATACAGTAAACCTGAAGTAAAGCATCGGAATCTAAAACTGGTCTCACTGAAAAGGATCAAACCATAGTCAGCAAGAAGAGTCAGTCTTCGTGTATTTAAATCGGCATTGTGCCTTTTGTATTTAATTCCAATGCAATTTCTGTGTTTCATCGTCAATATGAAGATCCAAGAGATACAGTAAACCTGATGTGAAGCATCGGAATCAGAACTGGTCTCACACGAAAGGTACAAATCGCAGAATGTAACAAGGGTTAGTCCTCCTGTACTTAAGTCGGCATTGTGCCTTTTGTATTTAATTCCGATGCAATTTCTGTGTTTTATCGTCAGTAAGAAGGTTTAAGGGATACAGTAAAGCTGAAGTGAAGCATCGGAAACTAAAACTGGTCTCACAGGAAAGGTTCATAGCATAGACAGTGAGAAGTGTCAGACTTCTTGTACTTAAGTCGGAATTGTGTTTTTCGTATTTAATCCCGATGCAATATCTGTGTTTCATAGTCAATAAGAAGCTCCAAGGGATACATTAAACCTGAGATGAACCATCGGAATCTAAAACTGGTCTCACAGGAATGGGTCAAAACATAGACCGTAAAAGAGTCAGTCATCTTCTACTTAAGTCGGCATTGTGCCTTTTGTATATAATTCCGATGCAATTTCTGTGTTTCATCGTCAATATGAAAGTCCAACGGATACAGTAAACCTAAGGTAAAGCATCGGAATCTATAACTGGTCTCAGAGGAAATGTTCAATATATAGGCAGTAAGATGAGTCAGTCTTCCTGTACTTATGTCGGCATTTTGATTTTGTATTTAATTCCGACGCAATTTCTGTGTTTCAACGTCAATAAGAAGGTCCAAGGGATACAGTAAACCTGAAGTGAAGCATCAGAATCTAAAACTGGTCCCACAGTAAAGATTCAAAACAAAGACAGTTAGAAGAGTCAGTCTTCATGTACTTAAATCGGCATTGTGCTTTTTGTATTTAATTCCGGTGCAATTTCTGTGTTTCTTCGTCAATAAGAATGTCCAATGGATACAGTAAACCGGGAAGAAGCACAGGAATCTGAAACTGGTCTCACAGGAAAGGTTCAAATCATAGACAGTAAGAAGTGTCAGTCTTCTTGTACTTCAGTCGGCATTTTGCATTTTGTATTTAATTCCGATGTAATTTCTGTGTTTCAACGTCAATAAGAAGGTCCAAGGGATTAAGTAAATCTGAAGTGAAGTATCGGAATCAAAACTGGTCTCACAGGAAACGTTCAAAGCATAGACTGTAAGAAGAGTCAGTCTTCTTTTACTTAAGTCGGCATTTTGCATTTTGTATTTAATTCCGATCCAATTTCTGCGTTTCATCGTCAATAAGAAGATCCAAGGGATACAGTAAACCTGAAGTGAAGCATCGGAATCTAAAACTGATCCCACAGGAAAGGTTCAAGTCATAGAATGTAAGAAGAGTCAGTCTTCTTGTTTTTAAATCGGCATTGTGCCATTTGTATTTAATTCCAATGCAATTTCTGTGTTTCATCGTCAATAAGACGGTCCAAGGGATATAGTAAACCTGAAGTGAAGCTTCGGAATCAAATTTGGTATCACAGCAAAGGTTCAAGACGTAGACAGTAAGAAGAGTCAGTCCTCTTGTACTTAAGTCGGCATAGTGCCTTTTGTATTTAATTCCGATGCAATTTCTATGTTTCATCGTCAAGTAGAAAGTCCAAGGGATACAGTAAACCTGAAGTGAAGCATCGGAATCTAAAACTGGTCTCACAGGAAAGGTTCTAAACATAGACAGTAAGAAGATTTAGTCATCTTGTACTTAAGTCGGCATATTGCCTTTTGTATTTAATTCGGATACAATTTCTGTGTTTCATCGTCAATGAGAAAGTCCAAGGGATACAGTAAACCTGAAGTGAAGCATCGGACTCTAAAACTGGTCTCACAGGGATGGTTCACAACATAGACAGTAAGAAGAGTCAGTCTTCTTGTACTTAAGTCTGCTTTGTGCCTTTTGTATTTAATTCCGATCCATTTCCTGTGTTTCATCGTCAATAAGAAGGCCCAAGGGATACAATAAACCTGAAGTGAAGCATCGGAATCTAATACTGGTCTCACAGGAAAGGTTCAAATCATAGAATGTAAGAAGAGTCAGTCTTCTTGTCCTTAAGACGGCATTGTGCCTTCTGTATTTAATTCTGATGCAATTTCTGTGTTTCATCGTCAATAAGAAGGTGCAAGGGATACAGAAAACCTGAAGTAAAGCATCGGAATCTGAAACTGGTCTCACAGGAAAGGTTCAAAACATAGACAGTAAGAAGAGTCCGTCTTCTTGTTATTAAGTCGGCATTGTGCCTGTTGCATTTCATTCCGACGCAATTTCTGTGTTTCATCGTCAATAAGATGGTCCAAGGGATACAGTAAACCTGAAGTGAAGCATCGGAATCAAAATTGGTCTCACAGGAAAGGTTCAAAACATAGACAGTAAGAAGAATCAGTCATCTTGTACTTAGGTCGGCATTGTGCATTTTGTATTTAATTCCGATGCAATTTCTGTGTTTCATCGTCAATAAGATGGTCCAAGGGATACAGTAAAACAGAAATGAAGCATCGGAAACTAAAACTGGTCTCACAGGAAAGGCTCTAATCATAGACAGTAAAAAGGGTCAGTCTTCTTGAATTTAAGTCGGCAGTGTGCCTTTTGTATTTAATTCCGATGCAATTGCTGTGTTTCATCATCAATTAGCAGGTGAAAGGGATTCAGTAATCCTGTAGTAAAGCATCGGAATCTAAAACTGGTCTCACAGGAAAGGTTCAAATCATAGAATGTAAGAAGAGTCATTCCTCTTGTACTTAAGTCGGCATTGTGCCTTTTGTATTTAATTCCGATGCAATTTCTGTGTTTCATCGTCGATATGAAGATGCAAAGGATACAGTAAACCTGAAGTGGAGCATCGGAATCAAAACTGGTCTCACAGGATAGATTCATATCTTAGAACGTAAGAAGAGTCACTCCTCATGTACTTAAGTCGGCATTATGCATTTTGTATTTAATTCCCATGCAATATCTGTGTTTCATCGTCAATAAGAAGGTCTAAGGGATACATTGAACCTGATATGAAACATCGGAATCTAAAACTGGTCTCATATGAAACGTTCAAAACATAGACCGCAAGAAGAGTCAGTCTTCTTGTACTTAAGTCGGCAGTGTGCCTTTTGTATATAATTCCGATGCAATTTCTGTGTCATCGTCAATATGAAGGTCCAAGGGATACAGTAAACCTGAAGTGAAGCATCGGAATCTAAAACTGGTCTCACAGTAAAGATTCAAACCATAGACAGTAAGAAGAGTCAGTCTTCTTGTACTTAAGTCGGCATTGTAACTTTTGAATTTAATTCCGATGCAATTTCTGTGTTTCATCGTCAATAACAAAGTCCAAGGGATACAGTAAAACTGAAGTGAAATATCGGAATCTAAAACTGGTCTCACAGGAAAGGTCCAAAACTTACCCAGTAAGAAGAGTCAACCTTCTTGGACTTAAGTCGGCATTGTGCTTTTTGTATTTAATTCCGATGCGTTTCTGTGTTTTATCGTCATCAAGTAAGTCTGAGGGATACAGTAAACCTGAAGTGAAGCTTCGGAATCAAAACTGGTCTCAGAGGAAGGGTTCAAAACATAGACTTTAAGAAGAGTCAGTCTTCTTGTACCTAAATCGACATTGTGCGTTTTGTATTTAACTCCGATGTAATTTCTATGTTTCACCGTCAATATGGAAGTCCAAGGGATACTGCAAACCTGAAGTGACGCATCGGAATCTAAAACTGGTCTCACAGGAAAAGTTCAAATCATAAACAGTAAGAAGAGTCGGTCTTCTTCTACTTAAGACGGCATTTTGACATTTGAATTTAATTCCGATGCAATTTCTGTGTTGCATCGTCAATAAGAAGGTCCAAGGGATACAGTAAACTTGAAGTAAAGCATCGGAATCTAAAACTGGTCTCACTGGAAAGGTTCAAATCATAGAATGTAAGAAGAGTCAGTCCTCTTGTACTTGAATCGGCATTGTGCCTTTTGTATTTTATTCCGACGCAATTTCTGTGTTTCATCGTCAATATGAAGGTCCAAAGGATACAGTAAACCTGAAGCGAAGCATCGGATCCAAACTGGTCTGACAGGAATGGTTCGAAACATAGACAGTAACAAGAGTCAGTCTTCTTGTACTTAAGTCGGCATTGTGCCTTTTGTATTTAATTCCGATGCTAATTCTGTGTTTCATCGTTAGTCTGAAGGGCCAAGGGATACAGTATACCTGAAGTGAAGCATCGGAATCTAAAACTCGTCTCAAAGGAAACGTTCTAAATATAGACCGTAAGAAGAGTCACTCCTCTTGTATTTAAGTCGGTATTGTGACTCTTGTATTTAATTCCGATGCGATTTCTGTGTTTCATCGTCAATAAGAAGGTCCAAGGGATACAGTGAACCTGAAGTGAAGAATCGGAAACTAAAACTGGTCTCACAGGAGAGGTTCAAAGCATAGACAGTAAGAAGAGTCCGTCTTCTTGTACTGAAGTCGGAATTGTGCCTTTTGTGTTTAATTCCGATGCAATTTCTGTGATTCATCGACAATGAGAAGGTCCAAGGGATACAGTAAAGCTGAAGTGAAGCATCGGAGTCTAAAACTGGTCTCACAGGAAAGGTTCAAGTCATAGAATGTAGGAAGAGTCAGTCCTCTTGTACTTAAGTCGGCATTGTGCCTTTTGTATTTAATTCCGATGCAATTTCTGTGCTTCATCGTCAATAAGAAGGTCCAAGGCATACAGTAAACCTAAAATACAGCTTCGTAATCTAAAACTGGTCTCACAGTAAAGATTCAAAACATAGACAGTAAGAAGAGTCAGTCTTCTTGTACTTAAGTCGGCATTGTGCCTTTTGAATTGAATTCCGATGCAATATCTGTGTTTCATCGTCAATAATGAGGACCATGGAATACAGTAAACCAGAAGTGAAGCATCGGAATGTAAAACTGGTCTCACAGAAGAGGTTCAAAACATAGACAGTAAGAAGAGTCAGTCTTCTTGTACTTATGTCGGCATTGTGCCTTTTGTATTTAATTCCGATGCAATTTCTATGTTTCATCGACAATAAGAAAGTCCGAGGGATACAGTAAACCTGAAGTAAAGCATCGGAATCTGAAACTGGTCTCACTGGACAGGTTCAAAACTTAGACAGCAAGAAGAGTCAGTCTTCTTGTTTTTAAATCGGCATTGTGCCTTTTGTATTTAATTCCAGTGCAATTTCTTTGTTTCATCGTCAATTAGAAGGTCCATGGGATACACTAAACATGAAGTGAACCATCGGAATCTAAAAATGGTCTCACAGGAAAGGTTCAAATCATAGATAGTAAGAAGAGTCGGTCTTCTCGTCTTTAAGTCGGCATTTTGACTTTAGAAGTTAATTCCGATGCAATTTCGGTGTTTCATCGTCAACAAGAAGGTCCAAGGGATACTGTAAACCTGAAGTTAAACATCGGAATCTAAAACTGGTCTCACAGTAAAGGTTCAAACATAGACAGTAAGAAGAGTCTGTCTTCTTGTACTTAAGACGGCATTGAGCCTTTTGTATTTAATTCCGATCCAATTTCTGTGTTTCATCGCCAATAAGAAGATCCAAGGGATACAGTAAACCTGAAGTGAAGCATCGGAATCTAATACTGGCCTCACAGGATAGGTTCATATCTTAGTATGTAAGTAGAGTCAGTCTTCTTGTACATTAGTCGGCATTGCGCCTTTTGTATTTAAGTCTGATGCAATTTCTGTGTTTCATCGTCAATAAGAAGGTCCAAGGGATACAGAAAACCTGAAGTAAAGCATCGGAATCTAAACTGGTCTCACAGGAAAGGTTCAAAACGAAAACAGTAAGAAAAGTCGGTCTTCTTGTTTTTAAGTCGGCATTGTGCCTTTTGTATTTCATTCCGACGCAATTTCTGTGTTTCATCGTCAATAAGAAGGTCCAAGGGATACAGTGAACCTGAAGTGAAGCATCGGAATGGAAACTGGTCTCACGGGAATGGTTCAAAATATAGACAGTAAGAAGAGTCAGTCTTCTTGTACTTAAGTCGGCATTTTGGTTTTGTATTTAATTCCGCTGCAAATTTCTGTGTTTCATCGTCAATAAGAAGGTCCAAGGGATACAGTATACCTGAAGTGAAGCATCGGAATCTAAAACTGGTCTCACAGTAAAGATTCAAACCATAGACAGTAATAAGAGTCAGTCTTCTTGTAATTACGTCGGCATTGTGCCTTTTGTATTTAATCCGTTGCAATTTCTGTGTTTCATCGTCAATATAAACGTCCAAGGGATACAGTAAACCTGAAGTGAAGCATCGGAAACTAAAACTGGTCTCACAGGAAAGGTTCTAATCATAGAATGTAAGAAGAGTCATTCCTCTTGTACATAAGTCGGCATTGTGGCTTTTGTATTTAATTCCGATGCAATTTCTGGGTTTTATTGTCAATAAAGTCTAGGGGATACAGTAAACCTGAAGTAAAGCATCGGAATCTAAAACTGGTCACACAGGAATGGTTCAATCATAGACAGTAAGAAGGGTCAGTCTTCTTGTTTTTAAGTGGGAATTGTGCCTTTTGTATTTAATTCCGACGCAATTTCTGTGTTTCATCGTCAATAAGAAAGTCCAAGGGATACATTGAACCTGAAATGAAACATCGGAATCTATAACTGGCCTCACAGTAAAGATTCAAACCATAGACAGTAAGAAGAGTCAGTCTTCTTGTACTTAGGTCGGCATTGTAACTTTTGTACTTAATTCCGATGCAATTTCTGTGTTTCATCGTCAATAACAAAGTCCAAGGGATACAGTAAACCTGAAGTGAAACATCGGAATCTAAAACTGGTCTCACAGGAAAGGTTCGAGTCATAGAATTTAAGAAGCGTCAGTCCTCTTGTACTTAGGTCGGCATTGTAACTTTTGTATTTAATTCCGATGCAATTTCTGTGTTTCATCGTCAATAACAAAGTCCAAGGGATACAGTTAACCTGAAGTGAAACATCGGAATCTAAAACTGGTCTCACAGGAAAGGTTCGAGTCATAGAATGTAAGAAGCGTCAGTCCTCTTGTACTTAAGTCGGCATTGTGTCTTTTGTAATTAATTCCGATGCAATTTCTGTGTTTCATCGACAATAAGAAGGTCCAATTCATACAGTAAACCTGAAGTAAAGCATCGGAATCTAAAACTGGTCTCACAGTAAATATTCAAATCATAGACAGTAAAAACAGACCGTCTTCTTGTACTCAAGTTGCGCATTGTGCATTTTGTATTTAATTCCGATGCAATTTCTGTGTTTCATCGTCAATAAGAAGGTCCGAGGGATACATTAAACCTGAAGTGAAGCATCCAAGACTAAAACTGGTCTCACAGGAGAGGTCCAAAACTTAGCCAGTAAGTAGAGTCAGTCTTCTTGGACTTAAGTCGGCATTGTGCCTTTTGTATTTCATTCCGATGCAATTTCTGTGTTTTATCGTCATCAAGTAAGTCTGAGGGCTACAGTAAACCTATAGTGAAGCATCGGAATCAAAACTGGTCTCACAGGAAAGGTTCAAAACATAGACCTTAAGAAGAGTCAGTCTTCTTGTACCTAAGTCGACATTGTGCCTTTTGTATTTAATTCCGATGCAATTTCTATGTTTCAACGTCAATATGGAAGTCCAAGAGATACAGCAAACCTGAAGTGACGCATCGGAATCTAAAACTGGTCTCACAGGAAAGGTCCAAATCATAGACAGTAAGAAGAGTCGGTCTTCTTGTACTTAAGACGGCATTTTGACTTTTGAATTTAATTCCGATGCAATATCTGTGTTTCATCGTCAATAAGAAGGTCAAAGGGATACAGTCAACTTGAAGTGAAGCATCGGAACCTAAAACTGGTCTCACAGGAATGATTCAAAACATAGACAGTAACAAGAGTCAGTCTTCTTGTACTTAAGTCGGCATTGCGCCTTTTGTACGTAATTCCGATGCAATTTCTGTGTTGCATCGTCAATAAGTAAGTCTGAGGGATACAGTAAACCTGAAGTGAAGCAGCGCAATCAAAACTGGTCTCACAGCAAAGGTTCAAAACATAGACGGTAAGAAGAGTCAGTCGTCATGTACTTATGTCGGCATTGTGCCTTTTGTATTTAATTCCGATGCAAATTCTGAGTTTCATAGTTAATTTGAAGGGCCAAGGGATACAGTATACCTGAAGTGAAGCATCGGAATCTAAAACTGGTCTCAGAGGAAACGTTCTAAATATAGACCGTAAGAAGAGTCAGTCCACTTGTATTTAAGTCGCCATTGTGCCTTTTGTATTTAATTCCGATGCAATTTCTGTGTTTCATCGTCAATTAGAAGGTATAAGGGATATATTAAAACGGAAGTGAAGCTTCGATTTATAAAACTGGTCTCACAGGAATGGTTCATAACATGGACAGTAAGAAGAGTCAGTCATCTTCTACTTAAGTCGGCATTGTGCCTTTTGTATATAATTCCGATGCAATTTCTGTGTTTCATCGTCAATAGGAAGGTCCAACGGATACAGTAAACCTAAGGTAAAGCATCGGAATCTGTAACTGGTCTCAGAGGAAATGTTCAAAGTATAGACAGTAAGAAGAGTCAGTCTTCTTGTACTTATGTCGGCATTTTGATTTTGTATTTAATTCCGACGCAATTTCTGTGTTTCATCGTCAATAAGAAGGTCCAAGGGACACAGCAAACCTGAAGTAAAGCATCGGAATCTGAAACTGGTCTCACAGGGAAGGTTCAAAACATAGACAGCAAGAAGAGTCAGTCTTCTTGTATTTACATCGTCATTGTGCCTTTTGTATTTAATTCCATTGCAATTGCTGTGTTTCGTCGTCAATAAGAAGGTCCAAGGGATACAGTAAACCTGAAGTGAAGCTTCGGAATCAAAAATGGTCTCACAGCTAAGGTTCAAAACATAGACAGGAAGAAGAGTCAGTCTCCTTGTACTTAGGTAGGCATTTAGATTTTGAATTTAATTCCGGTGCAATTTGTGTGTTTCATCGTCAATAAGAAGGTCCAAGGGATACAGTAAACCTGAATTCAAGCATAGGAATCGAAAACTGGTGTCACAGGGATGGTTCAATACATAGACAGTAAGAACAGTCAGTCTTCTTGTACTTAAGTTGGCATTGTGCCTTTTGTATTTAATTCCGATGCAATTTCTGTGTTTCATCGTCAATTAGAAGGTATAAGGGATATATTTAAACGGAAGTGAAGCTTCGATTTATAAAATTGGTCTCACAGGAAAGGTTCATAACATGGACAGTAAGAAGAGTAAGTCTTCTTGTACTTAAGTTGGCATTGTGCCTTTTGTATTTAATTCCGATGCAATTTCTGTTTTTCATCGTCAATAAGCAGGTACAAGGGATACAGTAAACCTGAAGTGAAGCATCGGAATCTAAAACTGGTCAAATAGGAAAGGTTCAAATCAAAGAATGTAAGATGAGTCAGTCCTCTTGTACTTAAGTCGGCATTGTGCCTATTGTGTTTAATTCCGATGCAATTTCTGGGTTTTGTCGTCAATAAGAAGGTCCAAGGGATACAGTAAACCTGAAGTAAAGCATCGGAATCTAAAACTGGTCTCACAGGAAAGGTTCAAAGCATAGACAGTAAGAAGAGTCAGTCTCCTTGTACTTAAGTCGGCAGTGTGCCTTTTGTATTTAATTCCGATGCAATTTATGTGTTTCATCGTTAAAAAGAAGGTCCAAGGGATACAGTAAACCTGAAGTGAAGCATCGGAAACTAAAACTGGAGTCACAGGAAAGGTTCAAAACATAGACAGTAAGAAGAGTCAGTCTTCTTGTACTTAAGTCGGCATGGTGCTTTTGTATTTAATTACGATGCAATTTCTGTGTTTCATCGTCAATAAGCAGATCCAAAGGATACAGTAATCCTGAAGTGAAGAATCGGAATCAAAAACTGGTCTCACAGGAATGGTTCAAAACATAGACCGTAAGATGAGTCAGTCATCTTCTACTTAAGTCGGCATTGTGCCTTTTGTATATAATTCCGATGCAATTTCTGTGTTTCATCGTCAATATGAAGGTCCAACGGATGCAGTAAACCTAAGGTAAAGCATCGGAATCTATAAATGGTCTCAGAGGAAATGTTCAAAGTACAGACAATAAGAAGAGTCAGTCTTCTTGTACTTATGTCGGCATTTTGATTTTGTATTTAATTCCGACGCAATTTCTGTGTTTCATCGTCATTAAGAAGGTCCAAGGGATACAGTAAACCTGAAGTGAAGCATCTGAATCTAAAACTGGTCCCACAGTAAAGATTCAAAACATAGACAGTTAGAAGAGACAGTCTTCTTGCACTTAAGTTGGCATTGTGCCTTTTGTATTTAATTCCGATGCGATTTCTATGTTCCATCGTCAATAAGAATGTCCAAGGGATACAGTAAACCTGAAGTGAAACATCGGAAACTAAAACTGGTCTCACAGGAAAGGTTCAAAGCATAGACAGTAGGAAGAGTCCGTCTTCTTGTACTTAAGTCGGCATTGTGCCTTTTGAATTGAATTTCGATGCAATTTCTATGTTTCATCGCCAATAAGAAAGTCTGAGGGATACAGTAAACCTGAAGTAAAGCATCGGAATCTGAAACTGGTCTCTCTGGAAAGGTTCAAGACATAGACAGCAAGAAGAGTCAGTCTTCTTGTTTTTAAATCGGCATTGTGTCTTTTGTATTTAATTCCAATGCAATTTCTGTGTTTCATCGTCAATAAGAAAGTCCACGGGATACAGTAAACCTGAAGTGAAGCTTCGGAATCAAAACTGGTATTACAGCAAAGGTTCAAGACGTAGACAGTAAGAAGAGTCAGTCTTCTTGTACTTAAGTCGGCATTGTGCCTTTTGTATTTAATTCCGATGCAATTTCTTTGTTTCATCGTC
The DNA here is from genome assembly GCF_021461395.2 of Schistocerca americana. Lineage (NCBI taxonomy): Eukaryota > Metazoa > Arthropoda > Insecta > Orthoptera > Acrididae > Schistocerca > Schistocerca americana. The sequence goes on along the minus strand of NC_060125.1, from coordinate 10,282,935 downwards.
AATTACAAGGTCCAAGGGATACAGTAAACATGAAGTGAACCATCGGAATCTAAAACTGGTCTCACAGGAGAGGTTCAAAGAATAGACAGTAACAAGAGTCGGTGTTCTCGTCTTTAAGTCGGCATTTTGACTTTTCAATGTAATTCCGATGCCATTTCGGTGTTTCATCGTCAACAAGAAGGTCCAAGGGATACTGTAAACTTGAAGTGAAGCATCGGAATCTAAAACTGGTCTCACAGTAAAGGTTCAAACTTAGTTAGTAAGAAGAGTCTGTCTTCTTGTACTTAAGACGGCACTGTGCCTTTTGTATTTAATTCCAATGCAATTTCTGTGTTTCATCGTCAATAACAAGGTCCAAGAGATACAGTAAACCTGAAGTGAAGAATCGGAATCTAAAACTGGTCTCACAGGAAAGGTTCAAAACATACACAGTAAGAAGATTTAGTCTTCTTGTACTTAAGTCGGCATTGTGCCTTTTGTATTTAATTCGGATGCAATTCCTGTGTTTAATCGTCAATCAGAAAGTCCAAGGGATACAGTAAACCTGAAGTGAAGCATCGGAAACTAAAAGTGGTCTCACACAGAAGGTTCACAACATAGACAGTAAGAAGAGTCAGTCTTCTTGTACTTAAGTCGGCTTTGTGCCTTTTGTATTTAATTCCGCTGCATTTTCTGTGTTTCATCGCCATTAAGAAGGCCCAAGGGATACAGTAAACCTGAAGTGAAGCATCGGAATCTAATACTGGTCTCACAGGAAAGGTTCAAATCATAGAATGTAAGAAGAGTCAGTCTTCTTGTACTTAAGTCTGCATTGTGCCTTTAGTATTTAATTCTGATGCAATTTCTGTGTTTCATCGTCAATAAGAAGGTCCAAGGGATACAGAAAACCTGAAGTGGAGCATCGGAATCAAAACTGGTCTCACAGGATAGGTTCATATCTTAGAAAGTAAGAAGCTCCAAGGTATACATTAATCCTGAAATGAAGAATCGGATTGAAAAACTGGTCTCACAGGAAAAGTTCAAAGGATAGACCGTAAGAAGAGTCAGTCATCTTCTACTTAAGTCGGCATTGTGCCTTTTCTATATAATTACGATGCAATTTCTGTGTTTCATCGTCAATATGAAGGTCCAACGGATACAGTAAACCTAAGGTAAAGCATCGGAATCTATAAATGGTCTCAGAGGAAATGTTCAAATTATACACGGTAAGAAGAGTCAGTCGTCTTGTACTTATGACGGCATTTTTATTTTGTATTTATTTCCGACGCAATTTCTGTGTTTCATCGTCAATAAGAAGGTCCAAGGGATACAGTAAACCTGAAGTGAAGCATCGGAATCTAAAATTGGTCTCACAGGAAAGGTTCAAAACATAGACAGTAAGAGGAGCCAGTCTTCATGTACTTAAGTCGGCATTGTGCCTTTTGTATTTAATTCCGATGCAATTTCTGTGTTTCATCGTCAATAAGAATGTCCAAGGGTTACAATACACCTGAAATGAAGCATAGGAATCTGAAACTGGTCTCACAGGAAAGCTTCAAATCATAGACAATAAGAAGTGACAGTCTTCTTGTACTTCAGTCGGCATTGTTCCTTTTGTATTTAAATCCGATGTAATTTCTGTGTTTAATCGTCAATAAGATGGTCCAAGGGATACAGTAAACCTGAAGTGAAGCTTCAGAATCAAAACTGGTATCACAGCAAAGGTTCAAGACGTAGACAGTAAGAAGAGTCAGTCTTCTTGTACTTAACTCGAGATTGTGTCTTTTGTAATTAATTGCGATGCAACTTCTGTGTATCATCGTCAATAAGAAGGTCCAAGGCATACAGTAAACCTAAAGTAAAGCATCGGAATCTATAACTGGTCTCACACTAAATATTCAAATCATAGACAGTAAGAACAGACCGTCTTCTTGTACTTAAGTCGGCATTGTGCCTATTGTATTTAATTCCGATGCAATTTCTGTGTTTCATCGTCAATAAGAAGGTCCACGGGATACATTAAACCTGAAGTGAAGCATCTGAGACTAAAACTGGTCTCACAGGAGAGGTCCAAAACTTAGACAGTAAGAAGAGTCAGTCTTCTTGTACTTAAGTCGGCATTGTGCCTTTTGCATTTAATTCTGATGCAATTTCTGTGTTTCATCGTCATCAAGTAAGTCTGAGATATACAGTAAACCTAAAGTGAAGCATCGGAATCAAAACTGGTCTCACAGGAAAGGTTCAAAACATAGACAGTAAGAAGAGTCGGTCTTCTTGTACTTAAGACGGCATTTTGACTTTTGAATTTAATTCCGATCTAATATCTATGTGTCATCGTCAATAAGAAGGTCAAAGGGATACCGTAAAATTGAAGTGAAGCATCGGAACCTAAAACTGGTCTCACAGGAAAGGTTCAAATCATAGAATGTAAGAAGAGTCAGTCCTCTAGTACTTAAGTCGGCATTGTGCCTTTTGTATTTCAATCCGTCGCAATTTCTGTGTTTCATCGTCAATAAGAAGGTCAAAGGCATACCGTAAAATTGAAGTGAAGCATCGGAACCTAAAACTGGTGTCACAGGAAAGGTTCAAATCATAGAATGTAAGAAAGGTCAGTCCTCTAGTACTTAAGCCGGCATTGTGCCTTTTGTATTTCAATCCGTCGCAATTTCTGTGTTTCATCGTCAATAAGAAGGTCCAGGGGATACAGTAAATCTGAAGAGATGCATCGGAATCCCAACTGGTCTCACAGGAATGATTCAAAACATAGACAGTAAGAAGAGTAAGTCTTCCTGTATTTAAGTCGGAATTGTGCCTTTTGTATTTAATTCCGATGAAATTTCTGTGTGTCATCGTCAATAAGAAGGTCCAAGGGATACAGTAAACCTGAATTGAAACATAGGAATCAAAAACCGCATTCACAGGAAAGGCTCAAATCATATGCAGTAAGAAGAGTCAGTCTACTTGTACTTAAGTCGGCATTATGCCTTTTGTATTTAATTCCGAAGCTATTACTGTGTTTCATCGTCAATATGAAGATCCAAGGGATACAGTAAACCTGAAATGAAGCATCGAAATCAGAACTGGTCTCACAGGAAAGGTACAAATCGAGGAATGTCAGAAGGGTCGGTCCTCTTGTACTTAAGTCGGCATTGTGCCTTTTGTACGTAATTCCGATGCAATTTCTGTGTTTCATCGTCAATAAGTAAGTCTGAGGGATACAGTAAACCTGAAGTGAAGGAGCGCAATCAAAACTTCTCTCACAGGAAAGGTTCAAAATATAGACAGTAAGAAGAGTCAGACTTCTTGGACTTAAGTCGGCATTGTTCCCTTTTGTATTTAATTCCGATGCAATGTTTCTGTTTCACCGTCAATAAGGTGGTCCAGGGGATACAGCAAACCTAAAGTAAAGCATCGGAAACTAAAACTGGTCTCATTGGAAAGGTTCAAACTATAGCCAGCAAGATGAGTCAGTCTTCTTGTTTTTAAATCGGTATTGTGCCTTTTGTATTTAATTCCAATGTATTTTCTGTGTTTCACCGTCAATAAGAAGGTCCAAGGGATACAGTAAACCTGATGTGAAGCTTCGGAATCCAAACTGGTCTCACATCAAAGGTTCAAAACATAGACAGTAAGAAGAGTCAGTCATCATGTACTTATGTCGGCATTGTGCCTTTTGTATTTAATTCCGATGCCATTTCTGTGTTTCATCGTCTATAAGAAGGTCCAAGGGACACAATAACACTGAAATGAAGCATAGGAATCTAAAACTGGTCTCTCAGAGAAGGTTCAAGACATAGACCGTAAGTGGAGTCAGTCTTCTTGTACTTAAGTCGGCATTGTGCCTTTTGTATATAATTCCGAAGCAATTTCTGTGTTTCATCGTGAATATGAAGGTCCAAGGGATACAGTTAACCTGAAGAAAAGCATCGGAATCTATAACTGGTCTCGCAGGAAAGGTTCAAAATATAGACAGTAAGAAGAGTCAGACTTCTTGGACTTAAGACGGCATTGTGCCTTTTGTATTTAATTCCAATGTAATTTCTGTGTATTTTCGTCAATAAGAAGGTCCAAGGGATACAGTAAACCCGAAGTGAAGCTTCGGAATCCAAACTGGTCTCACAGCAAAGGTTCAAAACATAGACAGTAAGAGGAGTCAGTCTCTTTGTACTTAAGTCGGCATCGTGCCTTTTGTATTTAATTCCGATGCAATTTCTGTGATTCATCTTCAATAAGAAGGTCCAAGGGATACAGTAACACTGAAATGAAGCATAGGGATCTGAAACTGGTCTCACAGGGAAGGTTTAAACATAGACAGTAAGAAGTGTCAGTCTTCTTATACTTAAGTCGGCATTGTGACATTTGAATTTAATACCGATGCAATTTCTGTGTTGAATCGTCTATAAGAAGGTCCAAGGGATACAGTAAACCTGAAGTGAAGCATCGGAATCAAAAATTGTTCTCACTGGAAAGGTTCAAATCACAGAATGAAAGAAGAGTCAGTCCTTTTGTACTTAAATCGGCATTGTGCCTTTTGTATTTTATTCCGCCGCAATTTCCGTGTTTCATCGTCAATATGAAGGTCCAAAGGATACAGTAAACCTAAAGCGAAGCATCGGAATCCAAACTGGTCTGACAGGAATGGTTCAAAACATAGACAGTAAGAAGAGTCAGTCTTCTTGTACTTAAGTCGGCATTGCGCCCTTTGTATTTAATTCCGATGCAATTTCTGTGTTTCATGGTCAATAAGTAGGTCCAAGGAATACAATAAACCTGAATTGAAACATAGGAATCTAAAACTGCACTCACAGGAAAGGTTCAAATCATAGACAGTAAGAAGAGTCAGTCTTCTTGTACTTAAGTCGGCATTATGCCTTTTGAATTTAATTCCGATGCAATTTCTGTATTTTATCGTCAGTAAGAAGGTCCAAGGGATACAGTAAACCTGAAGTGAAGCATCGGAAACTAAATCTGGTCTCACAGAAAAGGTTCAAAGCGTAGACAGTAAGAAGTGTCAGTCTTCTTGTACTTAAGTCAGCATTGCGCCGTTTGTATTTAATTACGATGCAATTTCTGTGTTTCATCGTCAATAAGAAGGTCCAAGGGATACAGTAAACCTGAAGTGAAGCATCGGAATCTAAAACTGGTCTCACAGGAAAGGTTCGAGTCCTAGAATGTAAGAAGAGACAGTCCTCTTTTACTTAAGTCGGCATTGTGCCTTTTGCATTTAATTCCGATGCTATTTCTGTCTTTCATCGTCAATACGAAGGTCCAAAACATACAGTAAAACTAAAGTAAAGCATTGGAATCTAAAACTGGACTCACAGTAAAGATTCAAAGCATAGACAGTAAGAGAGGTCAGTCTTCTTTTACTTAAGTCGGCATTGTGCCTTTTGTATTTTATTCCAATGCAATTTCTGTGTGTCATCGTCAATAAGAAGGTCCAAGGGATACAGTAAACCTGAAGTGAAGCATCGGAAACTAAAACTGGTCTCACAAGAGAGGTTCAAAACATAGACAGTTAGAAGAGTCAGTCTTCTTGTTTTTAAATCGGCATTGTGCCTTTTGTATTTCATTCAAATGCAATTTCTGTGTTACATCGTCAATAAGAAGGTCCAAGGGATACAGTAAACATGAAGTGAACCATCTGAATCTAAAACTGGTCTCACAGGAACGGTTCAAAGGGTAGACAGTAAGGAGAGTCGGTCTTCTTGTACTTAAGTCGGCATTTTGACTTTTGAATTTAATTCCGATGCAATATCTGTGTTGCATCGTCAATATGAAGGTCCAAGGAATACAGTAAACCTGAAGTGAAGCATCGGAATCTAAAACTGGTCTCACAGTAAAGGTTCAAAACACAGACAGTAAGAAGACTCAGTCTTCTTGTACTTAAGTCGGCATTGTGAATTTTGTATTTAATTCCAATGCAATTTCTGTGTTTCATCGTCAATAAGAAGGTCCAAGGGATACAGTAAACCTGAAGTGAAGCATCGGAACCTAAAACATGTCTCACAGGAAAGGTTCAAGACATAGCCAGTAACAAGAGTCAGACTTCTTGGACTTAAGTCGGCATTGTGCCTTTTGTATTTAATTCCGATGCAATTTCTGTGTTTCACCGTCTATACGGAGGTCCAAGGGATACAGAAAACCTGAAGTAAAGCATCGGAATCTAAAACTGGTCTTACTGGAAAGGTTCAAACCATAGACAGAAGGAAGAGTCAGTCTTCTTGTTTTTAGATCGGCATTGTGCATTTTGTATATAATTCCAATGCAATTTCTGTGTCTCATCGTCAATAAGAGGGTCCAAGGGATACAGTAAACCTGAAATGAAGCTTCGGAATCCAAACTGGTCTCACAGCAAAGGTTCAAAACATAGACAGTAAGAAGAGTCAGTTTTCTTGTACTCTAGTCGGCATTGTGCCTTTTTTATTTAATTCCAATGCATTTTCTGTGTTTTATCGTCAATATGAAGGTCCAAAGGGATACAGTAACACGGAAATGAAGCATAGGAATCTAAAACTGGTCTCACAGAGAAGTTTCAAACCATAGACACTAAGAAGAGTCAGTCTTCTTGTACTTCAGTCGGGATTGTGCCTTTTGTATTTCATTCCGCTTTAATTTCTGTGTTTCATCGTCAATTAGGAGGTCCAAGGGATACAGTAAACCTAAAGTAAAGCATCGGAATCTGAAACTAGTCTCACTATAAAGGTTCAAACCATAGACAGCAGGAAGAGCCAGTCTTCTTGTTTTTAAATCGGCATTGTGCTTTTGTATTTAATTCCAATGCAATTTCTGTGTTTCATCGTCAATAAGAAGGTCCAAGGGATACAGTAAACCTGATGTGAAGCATCGGAAACTAAAACTGGTCTCACAGGAAAGGTACAAAGCATAGACAGTTAGAAGAGTTAGTCATCTTGTACTTAAGTCGGCATTGTGCCTTTTGTATTTAATTCGGATGCAATTTCTGTGTTTCATCGTCAATAAGAAAATCTCAGGGATACAATAAACCTGAAGTGAAGCATCGGAATCAAAACTGGTCTCACAGGAAAGGTTTAAAATATAGACACTGAGAAGAGTCAGACTTCTTGGACTTAAGTCGGCATTGTGCGTTTTGTATTTAATTCCGATGCAATTTCTGTGTTTCATCGTCACTAAGAAGGTCCAAGGGATACAGTAACACTGAAATGAAGCATAGGAATCTAAAAGTAGTCTCACAGAGAAGGTTCAAAACATAGAGAGTAAGAAGAGTCAGTCTTCTTGTACTTAAGTCGGTATTGTGCCCTTTGTATTTATTGCCGATGCAAATTCTGTGTTTCATCGTCAATAAGAAGGTCCAAGGGATACAGTAAACCTTAAGGGAAGCATCGGAATCTAAAACTGGTCTCACAGGAAAGTTTCAAACATAGACAGGAAGAAGAATCGGTCTTCTTGTCTATAAGTCGGCATTGTGCCTTTTGTATTTAATTCCGATGCAATTTCTGTGTTTCAAGGTCAATTAGAAGGTCCAAGGGATACAGTAACGATGAAGTAGACCATCGGAATCTAAAACTGGTCTCACAGGAAAGGGTCAAAGCTTAGACACTAAGTTGAGTCGGTCTTCTTGTACTTAAGTCGGCATTTTGACTTTTGAATTTACTTCCGATGCAATATCTGTGTTTCATCGTCAAAAAGAAGGTCCAAGGGATACAGTAAACCTGAAGTGAAGCATCGGAATCTAAAACTGGCCTCACAGTAAAGGTTCAAATCATAGGCAGTAAGAGGAGTCAGTCTTCTTGTACCTTAGGCGGCATTGTGCCATTTGTATTTAATTCCAATGCAATTTCTGTGTTTCATCGTCAATAAGATGGTCCAAGGGATACAGTAAACCTGAAGTGAAGCATCGGAATCTAAACTGGACTCACAGGAGAGATTCAAATCATAGAAAATTAGAGTGTCACTCCTCTTGTACTTATGTCGGTATTGTGCCTTTTGTATTAAACTCGGATGCAATTTCTGTGTTTCATCGTCAATAAGAAGGTCCAAGGGATACAGTAAACCTTAAGGGAAGCATCGGAATCTAAAACTGGTCACACAGGAAAGGTTCAAAACTAAGACAGTAAGAAGAGGCAGCCTTCTTGTACTTAAGTCGGCATTTTGACTTTTGTATTTAATTCCGATGCAATTTCTGTGTTTCATCGTCAATAAGAAATTCCTAGGGATACAGTAAACCTGAAGTGAAGCATCGAAACCTATAACTGGTCTCACAGGAAAGGTTCAAAATATTGACAGTTGGAAGAGTCAGTCTTCTTGTACATAAGTCGGCATTGTGCCTTTTGTATTTAATTCCTATGCAATTTCTGCATTCATCGTCAATAAGAAGGTCCAAGGCATACAGTAAACCTTAACTAAAGCATGGGAATCCAAAACTGGTCTCACAGGAAAGGTTTAAAGCATAGTCAGTAAGAAGAGTCGGTCTTCTTGTTTTTAATTCGGCATTGTGCCGTTTGTACTTCATTCCGACGCAATTTCTGTGTTTCATCATCACTAAGAAGGTCCAAGGGATGCAGCAAACCTGAAGTGAAGCATCGGAATCCAAACTCGTCTCACAGGAATGGTTCAAGACATAGACAGTAAGAAGAATCAGTCTTCTTGTACGTAAGTCGGCATTCTGCCTTTTGTATTTAATTACGATTCAATTTCTGTGTTTCATCGTCAGTATAAAGGTCCATGGGATACAGTAAACCTGAATTGAAGCATAGGAGTCAAAAACTGCTCTCACAGGAGAGGTTCAAGTCATAGACAGTAAGAAGAGTTGGTCTTCTTGTACTTAAATCGGCATTATGCCTTTTGTATTTATTTCCGATTGCAATTTCTGTGTTTCATCGTCAATATGAAGAACCAAGGGATACAGTAAACCTGAAGTACAGCATCGGAATCTAAAACTGGTCTCACCGGAAAGGTTCAAAACTTAGACAGTAAGAAGAGTTAGTCATCTTGTACTTAAGTCGACATTGTGCTTTTTGTTTTTAATTCCGATGTAATTTCTGTCGTTCATCGTCAATAAGAAGGTCCAAGGGATACAGTAAACCTGAAGTACAGCATCGGAATCTAAAACTGGTCTGACCGGAAAGGTTCAAAACTTAGACAGTAAGAAGAGTGAGTCATCTTGTACTTAAGTCGGCATTGTGCTTTTTGTATTTAATTCCTTTGCAATTTCTGTGTTTCATCGTCAATAAGAAGGTCCAAGGGATACAGTAAACCTGACATGAAGCATCTGAATCTAAAACTGGTCACACAGGAAAGATTCAAATCATAGAATGTAAGAAGAGACAGTCCTCTTGTACTTAAGTCGGCATTGTGCCTTTTGCATTTAATTCCGATGCAATTTCTGTGTTTCATCGTCAAGAAGAAGGTCCAAGGGATAGAGTAAACCTGAAGTACAGCATCGGAATCTAAAACTGGTCTCACCGGAAAGGTTCAAAGCATAGACAGTAAGAAGAGACAGTCATCTTGTACTTAAGTCGGCATTGTGCCTTTTGTATTTAATTCCTTTGCAATTTCTGTGTTTCATCGTCAATAAGAAGGTCCAAGGGATACAGTAAACCTGAAGTGAAGCATCGGAATCAAAACTGGTCTCACAGAAAACCTTCAAACCATAGACAGTAAGAAAAGTGAGTCACATTGTACTTAAGTCGGCATTGTGCCTTTTGTATTTAATTCCTTTGCAATTTCTGTGTTTCATCGTCAATAAGAAGGTCCAAGAGATACAGTAAACCTGAAGTGAAGCATCGGAAACTAAAACTGGTCTCACAGGAAAGGTTCAAAGCATAGACAGTAAGAAGAGACCGTCATCTTGTACTAAAGTCGGCATTTTGATTTTGTATTTAATTCCGATACAATTTCTGTGTTTCATCGTCAATTAGGAGGTCCAAGGGATACAGTAAACCTAAAGTGAAGCATCGGAATCTAAAACTCGTCTCACTATAAAGGTTCAAACCATAGACAGCAGGAAGAGCCAGTCTTCTTGTTTTTAAATCGGCATTGTGCTTTTGTATTTAATTCCAATGCAATTTCTGTGTTTCATCGTCAATAAGAAGGTCCAAGGGATACAGTAAACCTGATGTGAAGCATCGGAAACTAAAACTGGTCTCACAGGAAAGGTACAAAGCATAGACAGTTAGAAGAGTTAGTCATCTTGTACTTAAGTCGGCATTGTGCCTTTTGTATTTAATTCGGATGCAATTTCTGTGTTTCATCGTCAATAAGAAGGTCCAAGGGATATAGTAAACCTGAAGTGAAGCATCGGAATCTAAAACTGGTCTCACAGTAAAAATTCAAAACATAGACAGTAAGAACAGTCAGTCTTTTTGTACTTAAGTCGGCATTGTGCCTTTTGTATTTAATTCGGATGCAATTTCTGTGTGTCATCGTCAATAAGAAGTTCCAGGGGAAACAGTAACACTGAAGTGAAGCATCGGAAACTAAAACTGGGCTCACAGGAGAGGTTCAAATCATAGACAGTTAGGAGAGTTAGTCTTCTTGTACTTAAGTCGGCATTGTGCCTTTTGTATTTAATTCCCAGGCAATTTGTGTGTTTCATCGTCAATAAGAAAGTCTCAGGGATACAATAAACCTGAAGTGAAGCATCGGAATCAAAACTGGTCTCACAGGAAAGGTTCAAAATATAGACAGTGAGAAGAGTCAGACTTCTTGGACTTAAGTCGGCATTGTGCCTTTTGTATTTAATTCCGATGCAATTTCTGTGTTTCATGGTCAATTAGAAGGTCCAAGGGATACAGTAACGATGAAGTGAACCATCGGAATCTAAAACTGGTGTCACAGGAAAGGTTCAAAGCATAGACACTAAGATGAGTCGGTCTTCTTGTACTTAAGTCGGCATTTTGACTTTTGAATTTACTTCCGATGCAATATCTGTGTTTCATCGTCAAAAAGAAGGTCCAAGGGATACAGTAAACCTGAAGTGAAGCATCGGAATCTAAACTGGACTCACAGGAGAGATTCAAATCATAGAAAATTAGAGTGTCACTCCTCTTGTACTTATGTCGGTATTGTGCATTTTGTATTAAATTCGGATGCAATTTCTGTGTTTCATCGTCAATAAGAAGGTCCAAGGGATACAGTAAACCTTAAGGGAAGCATCGGAATCTAAAACTGGTCTCACAGGAAAGTTTCAAACATAGACAGGAAGAAGAATCGGTCTTCTTGTCTATAAGTCGGCATTGTGCCTTTTGTATTTAATTCCGATGCAATTTCTGTATTTCATCGTCAATTAGAAAGTCTGAGGGATACAGTAAACCTGAAGTGAAGCATCGGAAACAAAAGTTGTCTCACAGTATAGGTTTAAATCATAGACAGTAAGAACAGTAGTCTTCTTGTACTTCAGTCGGCATTGTGCCTTTTGTATTTAATTCCGCTGCAATTTCTGTGTTTCATCGTCAATAAGAAGGTCCAAGGAATACATTAAACCTGAAATGAAGCATCGGAATCTAAAACTGGTCTCACAGGAAAGGTTCAAAACATAGATCTTAAGAAGAGTCAGTCTTCTTGTACCTAAATCGACATTGTGCCTTTTGTATAATATTACGATGCAATTACTGTGTTTCATCGTCTTATTGAAGGTCCAATGGACACACTAAACCTGAAGTGAAGCATCGGAATCCAAACTGGTCTCACAGGAATGGTTCAAAACATAGACAGTAAGAAGAGTCAGACTCCTTGTACTTAAGTCGGCATTGTGCCTTTTGTATTTAATTACGATTCAATTTCTGTGTTTCATCGTCAGTAAGAAGGTCAATGGGATACAGTAAACCTGAATTGAAGCATAGGAATCTAAAACTGCTCTCACAGGAAAGGTTCAAATCATAGACAGTAAGAAGAGTCAGTCTTCTTGTACTTAAGTCGGCATTATGCCTTTTGTATTTAATTTCGATGCAATTTCTGTGTTTCATCGTCAATATGAAGATCCAAGGGATACAGTAAACCTCATGTGAAGCATCGGAATCAGAACTGGTCTCACAGGAAAGGCTCAAATCGTATAATGTAAGAAGAGTCAGTCCTCTTGTACTTAATCCGGCATTCGGCCTTATGTATTTAATTCCGATGCAATTTCTGTGTTTCATCGTCAATAAGAATGCCCAAGGGATATAGTAAACCTGAAGTAAAGCATCGGAATCAAAAACTGGTCTCACAGGAAAGTTTCAAACATAGACAGGAAGAAGAATCGGTCTTCCTGTTTATAGGTCGGCATTGTGCCTTTTATATTTAATTCCGATGCAGTTTCTGTGTTTCATCGTCAATAAGAAAGTCTGAGGGATACAGTAAACCTGAAGTCAACCATCGGAATCTAAAACTGGTCACACAGGAAAGGTTCAAAACTAAGACAGTAAGAAGAGGCAGCCTTCTTGTACTTAAGTCGGCATTTTGACTTTTGTATTTAATTCCGATGCAATTTCTGTGTTTCATCGTCAATAAGAAATTTTTAGGGATACAGTAAACCTGAAGTGAAGCATCGAAACCTATAACTAATCTCACAGGAAAGGTTCAAAATATTGACAGTTGGAAGAGTCAGTCTTCTTGTACTTAAGTCGGCATTGTGCCTTTTGTATTTAATTCCTATGCAATTTCTGCATTCATCGTCAATAAGAAGGTCCAAGGCATACAGTAAACCTTAACTAAAGCATCGGAATCCAAAACTGGTCTCACAGGAAAGGTTCAAAGCATAGTCAGTAAGAAGAGTCGGTCTTCTTGTTTTTAATTCGGCATTGTGCCGTTTGTACTTCATTCCGACGCAATTTCTGTGTTTCATCATCACTAAGAAGGTCCAAGGGATGCAGTAAACCTGAAGTGAAGCATCGGAATCCAAACTCGTCTCACAGGAATGGTTCAAGACATAGACAGTAAGAAGAGTCAGTCTTCTTGTACGTAAGTCGGCATTCTGCCTTTTGTATTTAATTACGATTCAATTTCTGTGTTTCATCGTCAGTAAGAAGGTCCATGGGATACAGTAAACCTGAATTGAAGCATAGGAGTCTAAAACTGCTCTCACAGGAGAGGTCCAAGTCATAGACAGTAAGAAGAGTCAGTCTTCTTGTACTTAAATTTGCATTATGCCTTTTGTATTTATTTCCGATTGCAATTTCTGTGTTTCATCGTCAATATGAAGAACCAAGGGATACAGTAAACCTGAAGTACAGCATCGGAATCTAAAACTGGTCTCACCGGAAAGGTTCAAAACTTAGACAGTAAGAAGAGTTAGTCATCTTGTACTTAAGTCGGCATTGTGCCTTTTGCACTTAATTCCGATGCAATTTCTGTGTTTCATCGTCAATAAGAAGGTCCAAGGGATAGAGTAAACCTGAAGTACAGCATCGGAATCTAAAACTGGTCTCACCGGAAAGGTTCAAAGCATAGACAGTAAGAAGAGACAGTCATCTTGTACTTAAGTCGGCATTGTGCCTTTTGTATTTAATTCCTTTGCAATTTCTATGTTTCATCGTCAATAAGAAGGTCCAAGGGATACAGTAAACCTGACGTGAAGCATCGGAATCAAAACTGGTCTCACAGAAAACCTTCAAAACATAGACAGTAAGAAAAGTGAGTCACATTGTACTTATTTCGGCATTGTGCCTTTTGTATTTAATTCCTTTGCAATTTCTGTGTTTCATCGTCAATAAGAAGGTCCAAGAGATACAGTAAACCTGAAGTGAAGCATCGGAAACTAAAACTGGTCTCACAGGAAAGGTTCAAAGCATAGACAGTAAGAAGAGACAGTCATCTTGTACTAAAGTCGGCATTTTGATTTTGTATTTAATTCCGATACAATTTCTGTGTTTCATCGTCAATTAGGAGGTCCAAGGGATACAGTAAACCTAAAGTAAAGCATCGGAATCTAAAACTCGTCTCACTATAAAGGTTCAAACCATAGACAGCAGGAAGAGCCAGTCTTCTTGTTTTTAAATCGGAGTTGTGCTTTTGTATTTAATTCCAATGCAATTTCTGTGTTTCATCGTCAATAAGAAGGTCCAAGGGATACAGTAAACCTGATGTGAAGCATCGGAAACTAAAACTGGTCTCACAGGAAAGGTACAAAGCATAGACAGTTAGAAGAGTTAGTCATCTTGTACTTAAGTCGGCATTGTGCCTTTTGTATTTAATTCGGATGCAATTTCTGTGTTTCATCGTCAATAAGAAGGTCCAAGGGATATAGTAAACCTGAAGTGAAGCATCGGAATCTAAAACTGGTCTCACAGTAAAAATTCAAAACATAGACAGTAAGAACAGTCAGTCTTTTTGTTCTTAAGTCGGCATTGAGCCTTTTGTATTTAATTCCCATGCAATTTGTGTGTTTCATCGTCAATAAGAAAGTCTCAGGGATACAATAAACCTGAAGTGAAGCATCGGAATCAAAACTGGTCTCACAGGAAAGGTTCAAAATATAGACAGTGAGAAGAGTCATACTTCTTGGACTTAAGTCGGCATTGTGCCTTTTGTATTTAATTCCGATGCAATTTCTGTGTTTCATCGTCACTAAGAAGGTCCAAGGGATACAGTAACACTGAAATGAAGCATAGGAATCTAAAAGTAGTCTCACAGTGAAGGTTCAAAACATAGAGAGTAAGAAGAGTCAGTCTTCTTGTACTTAAGTCGGTATTGTGCCCTTTGTATTTAATGCCGATGCAAATTCTGTGTTTCATCGTCAATAAGAAGGTCCAAGGGATACAGTAACCCTTAAGGGAAGCATCGGAATCTAAAACTGGTCTCACAGGAAAGTTTCAAACATAGACAGGAAGAAGAATCGGTCTTCTTGTCTATAAGTCGGCATTGTGCCTTTTGTATTTAATTCCGATGCAATTTCTGTGTTTCATGGTCAATTAGAAGGTCCAAGGGTTACAGTAACGATGAAGTGAACCATCGGAATCTAAAACTGGTCTCACAGGAAAGGTTCAAAGCATAGACACTAAGATGAGTCGGTCTTCTTGTACTTACGTCGGCATTTTGACTTTTGAATTTACTTCCGATGCAATATCTGTGTTTCATCGTCAAAAAGAAGGTCCAAGGGATACAGTAAACCTGAAGTGAAGCATCGGAATCTAAAACTGGCCTCACAGTAAAGGTTCAAATCATAGGCAGTAAGAGGAGTCAGTCTTCTTGTACCTTATTCGGCATTGTGCCTTTTGTATTTAATTCCAATGCAATTTCTGTGTTTCATCGTCAGTAAGATGGTCCAAGGGATACAGTAAACCTGAAGTGAAGCATCGGAATCTAAACTGGACTCACAGGAGAGATTCAAATCATAGAAAATTAGAGTGTCACTCCTCTTGTACTTATGTCGGTATTGTGCCTTTTGTATTAAATTCGGATGCAATGTTTGTGTTTCATCGTCAATAAGAAGGTCCAAGGGATACAGTAAACCTTAAGGGAAGCATCGGAATCTAAAACTGGTCTCACAGGAAAGTTTCAAACATAGACAGGAAGAAGAATCGGTCTTCTTGTCTATAAGTCGGCATTGTGCCTTTTGTATTTAATTCCGATGCAATTTCTGTATTTCATCGTCAATTAGAAAGTCTGAGGGATACAGTAAACCTGAAGTGAAGCATCGGAAACAAAAGTTGTCTCACAGTATAGGTTTAAATCATAGACAGTAAGAACAGTAGTCTTCTTGTACTTCAGTCGGCATTGTGCCTTTTGTATTTAATTCCGCTGCAATTTCTGTGTTTCATCGTCAATAAGAAGGTCCAAGGAATACATTAAACCTGAAATGAAGCATCGGAATCTAAAACTGGTCTCACAGGAAAGGTTCAAAGCATAGACCTTAAGAAGAGTCAGTGTTCTTGTACCTAAGTCGACATTGTGCCTTTTGTATATAATTACGATGCAATTACTGTGTTTCATCGTCTTATTGAAGGTCCAATGGACACACTAAACCTGAAGTGAAGCATCGGAATCCAAACTGGTCTCACAGGAATGGTTCAAAACATAGACAGTAAGAAGAGTCAGACTCCTTGTACTTAAGTCGGCATTGTGCCTTTTGTATTTAATTACGATTCAATTTCTGTGTTTTATCGTCAGTAAGAAGGTCAATGGGATACAGTAAACCTGAATTGAAGCATAGGAATCTAAAACTGCTCTCACAGGAAAGGTTCAAATCATAGACAGTAAGAAGAGTCAGTCTTCTTGTACTTAAGTCGGCATTATGCCTTTTGTATTTAATTTCGATGCAATTTCTGTGTTTCATCGTCAATATGAAGATCCAAGGGATACAGTAAACCTCATGTGAAGCATCGGAATCAGAACTGGTCTCACAGGAAAGGCTCAAATCGTAGAATGTAAGAAGAGTCAGTCCTCTTTTACTTATGCCGGCATTCGGCCTTATGTATTTAATTCCGATGCAATTTCTGTGTTTCATCGTCAATAAGAAGGCCCAAGGGATACAGTAAACCTGAAGTAAAGCATCGGAATCAAAAACTGGTCTCACAGGAAAGTTTCAAACATAGACAGGAAGAAGAATCGCTCTTCTTGTTTATAGGTCGGCATTGTGCCTTTTATATTTAATTCCGATGCAGTTTCTGTGTTTCATCGTCAATAAGAAAGTCTGAGGGATACAGTAAACCTGAAGTCAACCATCGGAATCTAAAACTGGTCACACAGGAAAGGTTCAAAACTAGGCCAGTAAGAAGAGGCAGCCTTCTTGTACTTAAGTCGGCATTTTGACTTTTGTATTTAATTCCGATGCAATTTCTGTGTTTCATCGTCACTAAGAAATTCCTAGGGATACAGTAAACCTGAAGTGAAGCATCGAAACCTATAACTGGTCTCACAGGAAAGGTTCAAAATATTGACAGTTGGAAGAGTCAGTCTTCTTGTACTTAAGTCGGCATTGTGCCTTTTGTATTTAATTCCTATGCAATTTCTGCATTCATCGTCAATAAGAAGGTCCAAGGCATACAGTAAACCTTAACTAAAGCATCGGAATCCAAAACTGGTCTCACAGGAAAGGTTCAAAGCATAGTCAGTAAGAAGAGTCGGTCTTCTTGTTTTTAATTCGGCATTGTGCCGTTTGTACTTCATTCCGACGCAATTTCTGTGTTTCATCATCACTAAGAAGGTCCAAGGGATGCAGTAAACCTGAAGTGAAGCATTGGAATCCAAACTCGTCTCACAGGAATGGTTCAAGACATAGACAGTAAGAAGAGCCAGTCTTCTTGTACGTAAGTCGGCATTCTGCCTTTTGTATTTAATTACGATTCAATTTCTGTGTTTCATCGTCAGTAAGAAGGTCCATGGGATACAGTAAACCTGAATTGAAGCATAGGAGTCTAAAACTGCTCTCACAGGAGAGGTTCAAGTCATAGACAGTAAGAAGAGTCAGTCTTCTTGTACTTAAATCGGCATTATGCCTTTTGTATTTATTTCCGATTGCAATTTCTGTGTTTCATCGTCAATATGAAGAACCAAGGGATACAGTAAACCTGAAGTACAGCATCGGAATCTAAAACTGGTCTCACCGGAAAGGTTCAAAACTTAGACAGTAAGAAGAGTTAGTCATCTTGTACTTAAGTCGACATTGTGCCTTTTGTTTTTAATTCCGATGTAATTTCTGTCGTTCATCGTCAATAAGAAGGTCCAAGGGATACAGTAAACCTGAAGTACAGCATCGGAATCTAAAACTGGTCTGACCGGAAAGGTTCGAAACTTAGACAGTAAGAAGAGTGAGTCATTTTGTACTTAAGTCGGCATTGTGCTTTTTGTATTTAATTCCTTTGCAATTTCTGTGTTTCATCGTCAATAAGAAGGTCCAAGGGATACAGTAAACCTGACATGAAGCATCTGAATCTAAAACTAGTCTCACAGGAAAGATTCAAATCATAGAATGTAAGAAGAGACAGTCCTCTTGTACTTAAGTCGGCATTGTGCCTTTTGCATTTAATTCCGATGCAATTTCTGTGTTTCATCGTCAATAAGAAGGTCCAAGGGATAGAGTAAACCTGAAGTACAGCATCGGAATCTAAAACTGGTCTCACCGGAAAGGTTCAAAGCATAGACAGTAAGAAGAGACAGTCATCTTGTACTTAAGTCGGCATTGTGCCTTTTGTATTTAATTCCTTTGCAATTTCTATGTTTCATCGTCAATAAGAAGGTCCAAGGGATACAGTAAACCTGACGTGAAGCATCGGAATCAAAACTGGTCTCACAGAAAACCTTCAAAACATAGACAGTAAGAAAAGTGAGTCACATTGTACTTATTTCGGCATTGTGCCTTTTGTATTTAATTCCTTTGCAATTTCTGTGTTTCATCGTCAATAAGAAGGTCCAAGAGATACAGTAAACCTGAAGTGAAGCATCGGAAACTAAAACTGGTCTCACAGGAAAGGTTCAAAGCATAGACAGTAAGAAGAGACAGTCATCTTGTACTAAAGTCGGCATTTTGATTTTGTATTTAATTCCGATACAATTTCTGTGTTTCATCGTCAATTAGGAGGTCCAAGGGATACAGTAAACCTAAAGTAAAGCATCGGAATCTAAAACTCGTCTCACTATAAAGGTTCAAACCATAGACAGCAGGAAGAGCCAGTCTTCTTGTTTTTAAATCGGAGTTGTGCTTTTGTATTTAATTCCAATGCAATTTCTGTGTTTCATCGTCAATAAGAAGGTCCAAGGGATACAGTAAACCTGATGTGAAGCATCGGAAACTAAAACTGGTCTCACAGGAAAGGTACAAAGCATAGACAGTTAGAAGAGTTAGTCATCTTGTACTTAAGTCGGCATTGTGCCTTTTGTATTTAATTCGGATGCAATTTCTGTGTTTCATCGTCAATAAGAAGGTCCAAGGGATATAGTAAACCTGAAGTGAAGCATCGGAATCTAAAACTGGTCTCACAGTAAAAATTCAAAACATAGACAGTAAGAACAGTCAGTCTTTTTGTACTTAAGTCGGCATTGTGCCTTTTGTATTTAATTCGGATGCAATTTCTGTGTGTCATCGTCAATAAGAAGTTCCAGGGGAAACAGTAACACTGAAGTGAAGCATCGGAAACTAAAACTGGGCTCACAGGAGAGGTTCAAATCATAGACAGTTAGGAGAGTTAGTCTTCTTGTACTTAAGTCGGCATTGTGCCTTTTGTATTTAATTCCCAGGCAATTTGTGTGTTTCATCGTCAATAAGAAAGTCTCAGGGATACAATAAACCTGAAGTGAAGCATCGGAATCAAAACTGGTCTCACAGGAAAGGTTCAAAATATAGACAGTGAGAAGAGTCAGACTTCTTGGACTTAAGTCGGCATTGTGCCTTTTGTATTTAATTCCGATGCAATTTCTGTGTTTCATCGTCACTAAGAAGGTCCAAGGGATGCAGTAACACTGAAATGAAGCATAGGAATCTAAAAGTAGTCTCACAGAGAAGGTTCAAAACATAGAGAGTAAGAAGAGTCAGTCTTCTTGTACTTAAGTCGGTATTGTGCCCTTTGTATTTAATGCCGATGCAAATTCTGTGTTTCATCGTCAATAAGAAGGTCCAAGGGATACAGTAACCCTTAAGGGAAGCATCGGAATCTAAAACTGGTCTCACAGGAAAGTTTCAAACATAGACAGGAAGAAGAATCGGTCTTCTTGTCTATAAGTCGGCATTGTGCCTTTTGTATTTAATTCCGATGCAATTTCTGTGTTTCATGGTCAATTAGAAGGTCCAAGGGATACAGTAACGATGAAGTGAACCATCGGAATCTAAAACTGGTGTCACAGGAAAGGTTCAAAGCATAGACACTAAGATGAGTCGGTCTTCTTGTACTTAAGTCGGCATTTTGACTTTTGAATTTACTTCCGATGCAATATCTGTGTTTCATCGTCAAAAAGAAGGTCCAAGGGATACAGTAAACCTGAAGTGAAGCATCGGAATCTAAAACTGGCCTCACAGTAAAGGTTCAAATCATAGGCAGTAAGAGGAGTCAGTCTTCTTGTACCTTAGGCGGCATTGCGCCTTTTGTATTTAATTCCAATGCAATTTCTGTGTTTCATCGTCAATAAGATGGTCCAAGGGATACAGTAAACCTGAAGTGAAGCATCGGAATCTAAACTGGACTCACAGGTGAGATTCAAATCATAGAAAATTAGAGTGTCACTCCTCTTGTACTTATGTCAGTATTGTGCATTTTGTATTAAATTCGGATGCAATTTCTGTGTTTCATCGTCAATAAGAAGGTCCAAGGGATACAGTAAACCTTAAGGAAAGCATCGGAATCTAAAACTGGTCTCACAGGAAAGTTTCAAACATAGACAGGAAGAAGAATCGGTCTTCTTGTCTATAAGTCGGCATTGTGCCTTTTGTATTTAATTCCGATGCAATTTCTGTATTTCATCGTCAATTAGAAAGTCTGAGGGATACAGTAAACCTGAAGTGAAGCATCGGAAACAAAAGTTGTCTCACAGTATAGGTTTAAATCATAGACAGTAAGAACAGTAGTCTTCTTGTACTTCAGTCGGCATTGTGCCTTTTGTATTTAATTCCGCTGCAATTTCTGTGTTTCATCGTCAATAAGAAGGTCCAAGGAATACATTAAACCTGAAATGAAGCATCGGAATCTAAAACTGGTCTCACAGGAAAGGTTCAAAACATAGATCTTAAGAAGAGTCAGTCTTCTTGTACCTAAATCGACATTGTGCCTTTTGTATATAATTACGATGCAATTACTGTGTTTCATCGTCTTATTGAAGGTCCAATGGACACACTAAACCTGAAGTGAAGCATCGGAATCCAAACTGGTCTCACAGGAATGGTTCAAAACATAGACAGTAAGAAGAGTCAGACTCCTTGTACTTAAGTCGGCATTGTGCCTTTTGTATTTAATTACGATTCAATTTCTGTGTTTCATCGTCAGTAAGAAGGTCAATGGGATACAGTAAACCTGAATTGAAGCATAGGAATCTAAAACTGCTCTCACAGGAAAGGTTCAAATCATAGACAGTAAGAAGAGTCAGTCTTCTTGTACCTAAGTCGGCATTATGCCTTTTGTATTTAATTTCGATGCAATTTCTGTGTTTCATCGTCAATATGAAGATCCAAGGGATACAGTAAACCTCATGTGAAGCATCGGAATCAGAACTGGTCTCACAGGAAAGGCTCAAATCGTATAATGTAAGAAGAGTCAGTCCTCTTGTACTTAATCCGGCATTCGGCCTTATGTATTTAATTCCGATGCAATTTCTGTGTTTCATCGTCAATAAGAATGCCCAAGGGATATAGTAAACCTGAAGTAAAGCATCGGAATCAAAAACTGGTCTCACAGGAAAGTTTCAAACATAGACAGGAAGAAGAATCGGTCTTCCTGTTTATAGGTCGGCATTGTGCCTTTTATATTTAATTCCGATGCAGTTTCTGTGTTTCATCGTCAATAAGAAAGTCTGAGGGATACAGTAAACCTGAAGTCAACCATCGGAATCTAAAACTGGTCACACAGGAAAGGTTCAAAACTAAGACAGTAAGAAGAGGCAGCCTTCTTGTACTTAAGTCGGCATTTTGACTTTTGTATTTAATTCCGATGCAATTTCTGTGTTTCATCGTCAATAAGAAATTCCTAGGGATACAGTAAACCTGAAGTGAAGCATCGAAACCTATAACTGGTCTCACAGGAAAGGTTCAAAATATTGACAGTTGGAAGAGTCAGTCTTCTTGTACTTAAGTCGGCATTGTGCCTTTTGTATTTAATTCCTATGCAATTTCTGCATTCATCGTCAATAAGAAGGTCCAAGGCATACAGTAAACCTTAACTAAAGCATCGGAATCCAAAACTGGTCTCACAGGAAAGGTTCAAAGCATAGTCAGTAAGAAGAGTCGGTCTTCTTGTTTTTAATTCGGCATTGTGCCGTTTGTACTTCATTCCGACGCAATTTCTGTGTTTCATCATCACTAAGAAGGTCCAAGGGATGCAGTAAACCTGAAGTGAAGCATCGGAATCCAAACTCGTCTCACAGGAATGGTTCAAGACATAGACAGTAAGAAGAGTCAGTCTTCTTGTACGTAAGTCGGCATTCTGCCTTTTGTATTTAATTACGATTCAATTTCTGTGTTTCATCGTCAGTAAGAAGGTCCATGGGATACAGTAAACCTGAATTGAAGCATAGGAGTCTAAAACTGCTCTCACAGGAGAGGTCCAAGTCATAGACAGTAAGAAGAGTCAGTCTTCTTGTACTTAAATCGGCATTATGCCTTTTGTATTTATTTCCGATTGCAATTTCTGTGTTTCATCGTCAATATGAAGAACCAAGGGATACAGTAAACCTGAAGTACAGCATCGGAATCTAAAACTGGTCTCACCGGAAAGGTTCAAAACTTAGACAGTAAGAAGAGTTAGTCATCTTGTACTTAAGTCGACATTGTGCCTTTTGTTTTTAATTCCGATGTAATTTCTGTCGTTCATCGTCAATAAGAAGGTCCAAGGGATACAGTAAACCTGAAGTACAGCATCGGAATCTAAAACTGGTCTGACCGGAAAGGTTCAAAACTTAGACAGTAAGAAGAGTGAGTCATCTTGTACTTAAGTCGGCATTGTGCTTTTTGTATTTAATTCCTTTGCAATTTCTGTGTTTCATCGTCAATAAGAAGGTCCAAGGGATACAGTAAACCTGACATGAAGCATCTGAATCTAAAACTAGTCTCACAGGAAAGATTCAAATCATAGAATGTAAGAAGAGACAGTCCTCTTGTACTTAAGTCGGCATTGTGCCTTTTGCATTTAATTCCGATGCAATTTCTGTGTTTCATCGTCAATAAGAAGGTCCAAGGGATAGAGTAAACCTGAAGTACAGCATCGGAATCTAAAACTGGTCTCACCGGAAAGGTTCAAAGCATAGACAGTAAGAAGAGACAGTCATCTTGTACTTAAGTCGGCATTGTGCCTTTTGTATTTAATTCCTTTGCAATTTCTATGTTTCATCGTCAATAAGAAGGTCCAAGGGATACAGTAAACCTGACGTGAAGCATCGGAATCAAAACTGGTCTCACAGAAAACCTTCAAAACATAGACAGTAAGAAAAGTGAGGCACATTGTACTTATTTCGGCATTGTGCCTTTTGTATTTAATTCCATTGCAATTTCTGTGTTTCATCGTCAATAAGAAGGTCCAAGAGATACAGTAAACCTGAAGTGAAGCATCGGAAACTAAAACTGGTCTCACAGGAAAGGTTCAAAGCATACACAGTAAGAAGAGACAGTCATCTTGTACTAAAGTCGGTATTTTGATTTTGTATTTAATTCCGATACAATTTCTGTGTTTCATCGTCAATTAGGAGGTCCAAGGGATACAGTAAACCTAAAGTAAAGCATCGGAATCTAAAACTCGTCTCACTATAAAGGTTCAAACCATAGACAGCAGGAAGAGCCAGTCTTCTTGTTTTTAAATCGGAGTTGTGCTTTTGTATTTAATTCCAATGCAATTTCTGTGTTTCATCGTCAATAAGAAGGTCCAAGGGATACAGTAAACCTGATGTGAAGCATCGGAAACTAAAACTGGTCTCACAGGAAAGGTACAAAGCATAGACAGTTAGAAGAGTTAGTCATCTTGTACTTAAGTCGGCATTGTGCCTTTTGTATTTAATTCGGATGCAATTTCTGTGTTTCATCGTCAATAAGAAGGTCCAAGGGATATAGTAAACCTGAAGTGAAGCATCGGAATGTAAAACTGGTCTCACAGTAAAAATTCAACACATAGACAGTAAGAACAGTCAGTCTTCTTGTACTTAAGTCGGTATTGTGCCCTTTGTATTTAATGCCGATGCAAATTCTGTGTTTCATCGTCAATAAGAAGGTCCAAGGGATACAGTAACCCTTAAGGGAAGCATCGGAATCTAAAACTGGTCTCACAGGAAAGTTTCAAACATAGACAGGAAGAAGAATCGGTCTTCTTGTCTATAAGTCATCATTGTGCCTTTTGTATTTAATTCCGATGCAATTTCTGTGTTTCATGGTCAATTAGAAGGTCCAAGGGGTACAGTAACGATGAAGTGAACCATCGGAATCTAAAACTGGACTCACAGGAAAGGTTCAAAGCATAGACACTAAGATGAGTCGGTCTTCTTGTACTTACGTCGGCATTTTGACTTTTGAATTTACTTCCGATGCAATATCTGTGTTTCATCGTCAAAAAGAAGGTCCAAGGGATACAGTAAACCTGAAGTGAAGCATCGGAATCTAAAACTGGCCTCACAGTAAAGGTTCAAATCATAGGCAGTAAGAGGAGTCAGTCTTCTTGTACCTTATTCGGCATTGTGCCTTTTGTATTTAATTCCAATGCAATTTCTGTGTTTCATCGTCAGTAAGATGGTCCAAGGGATACAGTAAACCTGAAGTGAAGCATCGGAATCTAAACTGGACTCACAGGAGAGATTCAAATCATAGAAAATTAGAGTGTCACTCCTCTTGTACTTATGTCGGTATTGTGCCTTTTGTATTAAATTCGGATGCAATGTTTGTGTTTCATCGTCAATAAGAAGGTCCAAGGGATACAGTAAACCTTAAGGGAAGCATCGGAATCTAAAACTGGTCTCACAGGAAAGTTTCAAACATAGACAGGAAGAAGAATCGGTCTTCTTGTCTATAAGTCGGCATTGTGCCTTTTGTATTTAATTCCGATGCAATTTCTGTATTTCATCGTCAATTAGAAAGTCTGAGGGATACAGTAAACCTGAAGTGAAGCATCGGAAACAAAAGTTGTCTCACAGTATAGGTTTAAATCATAGACAGTAAGAACAGTAGTCTTCTTGTACTTCAGTCGGCATTGTGCCTTTTGTATTTAATTCCGCTGCAATTTCTGTGTTTCATCGTCAATAAGAAGGTCCAAGGAATACATTAAACCTGAAATGAAGCATCGGAATCTAAAACTGGTCTCACAGGAAAGGTTCAAAGCATAGACCTTAAGAAGAGTCAGTGTTCTTGTACCTAAGTCGACATTGTGCCTTTTGTATATAATTACGATGCAATTACTGTGTTTCATCGTCTTATTGAAGGTCCAATGGACACACTAAACCTGAAGTGAAGCATCGGAATCCAAACTGGTCTCACAGGAATGGTTCAAAACATAGACAGTAAGAAGAGTCAGACTCCTTGTACTTAAGTCGGCATTGTGCCTTTTGTATTTAATTACGATTCAATTTCTGTGTTTCATCGTCAGTAAGAAGGTCAATGGGATACAGTAAACCTGAATTGAAGCATAGGAATCTAAAACTGCTCTCACAGGAAAGGTTCAAATCATAGACAGTAAGAAGAGTCAGTCTTCTTGTACTTAAGTCGGCATTATGCCTTTTGTATTTAATTTCGATGCAATTTCTGTGTTTCATCGTCAATATGAAGATCCAAGGGATACAGTAAACCTCATGTGAAGCATCGGAATCAGAACTGGTCTCACAGGAAAGGCTCAAATCGTAGAATGTAAGAAGAGTCAGTCCTCTTTTACTTATGCCGGCATTCGGCCTTATGTATTTAATTCCGATGCAATTTCTGTGTTTCATCGTCAATAAGAAGGCCCAAGGGATACAGTAAACCTGAAGTAAAGCATCGGAATCAAAAACTGGTCTCACAGGAAAGTTTCAAACATAGACAGGAAGAAGAATCGCTCTTCTTGTTTATAGGTCGGCATTGTGCCTTTTATATTTAATTCCGATGCAGTTTCTGTGTTTCATCGTCAATAAGAAAGTCTGAGGGATACAGTAAACCTGAAGTCAACCATCGGAATCTAAAACTCGTCACACAGGAAAGGTTCAAAACTAAGACAGTAAGAAGAGGCAGCCTTCTTGTACTTAAGTCGGCATTTTGACTTTTGTATTTAATTCCGATGCAATTTCTGTGTTTCATCGTCACTAAGAAATTCCTAGGGATACAGTAAACCTGAAGTGAAGCATCGAAACCTATAACTGGTCTCACAGGAAAGGTTCAAAATATTGACAGTTGGAAGAGTCAGTCTTCTTGTACTTAAGTCTGCATTGTGCCTTTTGTATTTAATTCCTATGCAATTTCTGCATTCATCGTCAATAAGAAGGTCCAAGGCATACAGTAAACCTTAACTAAAGCATCGGAATCCAAAACTGGTCTCACAGGAAAGGTTCAAAGCATAGTCAGTAAGAAGAGTCGGTCTTCTTGTTTTTAATTCGGCATTGTGCCGTTTGTACTTCATTCCGACGCAATTTCTGTGTTTCATCATCACTAAGAAGGTCCAAGGGATGCAGTAAACCTGAAGTGAAGCATTGGAATCCAAACTCGTCTCACAGGAATGCTTCAAGACATAGACAGTAAGAAGAGTCAGTCTTCTTGTACGTAAGTCGGCATTCTGCCTTTTGTATTTAATTACGATTCAATTTCTGTGTTTCATCGTCAGTAAGAAGGTCCATGGGATACAGTAAACCTGAATTGAAGCATAGGAGTCTAAAACTGCTCTCACAGGAGAGGTTCAAGTCATAGACAGTAAGAAGAGTCAGTCTTCTTGTACTTAAATCGGCATTATGCCTTTTGTATTTATTTCCGATTGCAATTTCTGTGTTTCATCGTCAATATGAAGAACCAAGGGATACAGTAAACCTGAAGTACAGCATCGGAATCTAAAACTGGTCTCACCGGAAAGGTTCAAAACTTAGACAGTAAGAAGAGTTAGTCATCTTGTACTTAAGTCGACATTGTGCCTTTTGTTTTTAATTCCGATGTAATTTCTGTCGTTCATCGTCAATAAGAAGGTCCAAGGGATACAGTAAACCTGAAGTACAGCATCGGAATCTAAAACTGGTCTGACCGGAAAGGTTCGAAACTTAGACAGTAAGAAGAGTGAGTCATTTTGTACTTAAGTCGGCATTGTGCTTTTTGTATTTAATTCCTTTGCAATTTCTGTGTTTCATCGTCAATAAGAAGGTCCAAGGGATACAGTAAACCTGACATGAAGCATCTGAATCTAAAACTAGTCTCACAGGAAAGATTCAAATCATAGAATGTAAGAAGAGACAGTCCTCTTGTACTTAAGTCGGCATTGTGCCTTTTGCATTTAATTCCGATGCAATTTCTGTGTTTCATCGTCAATAAGAAGGTCCAAGGGATAGAGTAAACCTGAAGTACAGCATCGGAATCTAAAACTGGTCTCACCGGAAAGGTGCAAAGCATAGACAGTAAGAAGAGAGAGTCATCTTGTACTTAAGTCGGCATTGTGCCTTTTGTATTTAATTCCTTTGCAATTTCTATGTTTCATCGTCAATAAGAAGGTCCAAGGGATACAGTAAACCTGACGTGAAGCATCGGAATCAAAACTGGTCTCACAGAAAACCTTCAAAACATAGACAGTAAGAAAAGTGAGTCACATTGTACTTATTTCGGCATTGTGCCTTTTGTATTTAATTCCTTTGCAATTTCTGTGTTTCATCGTCAATAAGAAGGTCCAAGAGATACAGTAAACCTGAAGTGAAGCATCGGAAACTAAAACTGGTCTCACAGGAAAGGTTCAAAGCATAGACAGTAAGAAGAGACAGTCATCTTGTACTAAAGTCGGCATTTTGATTTTGTATTTAATTCCGATACAATTTCTGTGTTTCATCGTCAATTAGGAGGTCCAAGGGATACAGTAAACCTAAAGTAAAGCATCGGAATCTAAAACTCGTCTCACTATAAAGGTTCAAACCATAGACAGCAGGAAGAGCCAGTCTTCTTGTTTTTAAATCGGAGTTGTGCTTTTGTATTTAATTCCAATGCAATTTCTGTGTTTCATCGTCAATAAGAAGGTCCAAGGGATACAGTAAACCTGATGTGAAGCATCGGAAACTAAAACTGGTCTCACAGGAAAGGTACAAAGCATAGACAGGAAGAAGAATCGGTCTTCTTGTCTATAAGTCGGCATTGTGCCTTTTGTATTTAATTACGATGCAATTTCTGTGTTTCATGGTCAATTAGAAGGTCCAAGGGATACAGTAACGATGAAGTGAACCATCGGAATCTAAAACTGGTCTCACAGGAAAGGTTCAAAGCATAGACACTAAGATGAGTCGGTCTTCTTGTACTTAAGTCGGCATTTTGACTTTTGAATTTACTTCCGATGCAATATCTGTGTTTCATCGTCAAAAAGAAGGTTCAAGGGATACAGTAAACCTGAAGTGAAGCATCGGAATCTAAAACTGGCCTCACAGTAAAGGTTCAAATCATAGGCAGTAAGAGGAGTCAGTCTTCTTGTACCTTATTCGGCATTGTGCCTTTTGTATTTAATTCCAATGCAATTTCTGTGTTTCATCGTCAATAAGATGGTCCAAGGGATACAGTAAACCTGAAGTGAAGCATCGGAATCTAAACTGGACTCACAGGAGAGATTCAAATCATAGAAAATTAGAGTGTCACTCCTCTTGTACTTATGTCGGTATTGTGCCTTTTGTATTAAATTCGGATGCAATGTTTGTGTTTCATCGTCAATAAGAAGGTCCAAGGGATACAGTAAACCTTAAGGGAAGCATCGGAATCTAAAACTGGTCTCACAGGAAAGTTTCAAACATAGACAGGAAGAAGAATCGGTCTTCTTGTCTATAAGTCGGCATTGTGCCTTTTGTATTTAATTCCGATGCAATTTCTGTATTTCATCGTCAATTAGAAAGTCTGAGGGATACAGTAAACCTGAAGTGAAGCATCGGAAACAAATGTTGTCTCACAGTATAGGTTTAAATCATAGACAGTAAGAACAGTAGTCTTCTTGTACTTCAGTCGGCATTGTGCCTTTTGTATTTAATTCCGCTGCAATTTCTGTGTTTCATCGTCAATAAGAAGGTCCAAGGAATACATTAAACCTGAAATGAAGCATCGGAATCTAAAACTGGTCTCACAGGAAAGGTTCAAAGCATAGACCTTAAGAAGAGTCAGTGTTCTTGTACCTAAGTCGACATTGTGCCTTTTGTATATAATTACGATGCAATTACTGTGTTTCATCGTCTTATTGAAGGTCCAATGGACACACTAAACCTGAAGTGAAGCATCGGAATCCAAACTGGTCTCACAGGAATGGTTCAAAACATAGACAGTAAGAAGAGTCAGACTCCTTGTACTTAAGTCGGCATTGTGCCTTTTGTATTTAATTACGATTCAATTTCTGTGTTTCATCGTCAGTAAGAAGGTCAATGGGATACAGTAAACCTGAATTGAAGCATAGGAATCTAAAACTGCTCTCACAGGAAAGGTTCAAATCATAGACAGTAAGAAGAGTCAGTCTTCTTGTACTTAAGTCGGCATTATGCCTTTTGTATTTAATTTCGATGCAATTTCTGTGTTTCATCGTCAATATGAAGATCCAAGGGATACAGTAAACCTCATGTGAAGCATCGGAATCAGAACTGGTCTCACAGGAAAGGCTCAAATCGTAGAATGTAAGAAGAGTCAGTCCTCTTTTACTTATGCCGGCATTCCGCCTTATGTATTTAATTCCGATGCAATTTCTGTGTTTCATCGTCAATAAGAAGGCCCAAGGGATACAGTAAACCTGAAGTAAAGCATCGGAATCAAAAACTGGTCTCACAGGAAAGTTTCAATCATAGACAGGAAGAAGAATCGCTCTTCTTGTTTATAGGTCGGCATTGTGCCTTTTATATTTAATTCCGATGCAGTTTCTGTGTTTCATCGTCAATAAGAAAGTCTGAGGGATACAGTAAACCTGAAGTCAACCATCGGAATCTAAAACTGGTCACACAGGAAAGGTTCAAAACTAAGACAGTAAGAAGAGGCAGCCTTCTTGTACTTAAGTCGGCATTTTGACTTTTGTATTTAATTCCGATGCAATTTCTGTGTTTCATCGTCACTAAGAAATTCCTAGGGATACAGTAAACCTGAAGTGAAGCATCGAAACCTATAACTGGTCTCACAGGAAAGGTTCAAAATATTGACAGTTGGAAGAGTCAGTCTTCTTGTACTTAAGTCGGAATTGTGCCTTTTGTATTTAATTCCTATGCAATTTCTGCATTCATCGTCAATAAGAAGGTCCAAGGCATACAGTAAACCTTAACTAAAGCATCGGAATCCAAAACTGGTCTCACAGGAAAGGTTCAAAGCATAGTCAGTAAGAAGAGTCGGTCTTCTTGTTTTTAATTCGGCATTGTGCCGTTTGTACTTCATTCCGACGCAATTTCTGTGTTTCATCATCACTAAGAAGGTCCAAGGGATGCAGTAAACCTGAAGTGAAGCATTGGAATCCAAACTCGTCTCACAGGAATGCTTCAAGACGTAGACAGTAAGAAGAGTCAGTCTTCTTGTACGTAAGTCGGCATTCTGCCTTTTGTATTTAATTACGATTCAATTTCTGTGTTTCATCGTCAGTAAGAAGGTCCATGGGATACAGTAAACCTGAATTGAAGCATAGGAGTCTAAAACTGCTCTCATAGGAGAGGTTCAAGTCATAGACAGTAAGAAGAGTCAGTCTTCTTGTACTTAAATCGGCATTATGCCTTTTGTATTTATTTCCGATTGCAATTTCTGTGTTTCATCGTCAATATGAAGAACCAAGGGATACAGTAAACCTGAAGTACAGCATCGGAATCTAAAACTGGTCTCACCGGAAAGGTTCAAAACTTAGACAGTAAGAAGAGTTAGTCATCTTGTACTTAAGTCGACATTGTGCCTTTTGTTTTTAATTCCGATGTAATTTCTGTCGTTCATCGTCAATAAGAAGGTCCAAGGGATACAGTAAACCTGAAGTACAGCATCGGAATCTAAAACTGGTCTGACCGGAAAGGTTCGAAACTTAGACAGTAAGAAGAGTGAGTCATTTTGTACTTAAGTCGGCATTGTGCTTTTTGTATTTAATTCCTTTGCAATTTCAGTGTTTCATCGTCAATAAGAAGGTCCAAGGGATACAGTAAACCTGACATGAAGCATCTGAATCTAAAACTGGTCTCACAGGAAAGATTCAAATCATAGAATGTAAGAAGAGACAGTCCTCTTGTACTTAAGTCGGCATCATGCCTTTTGCATGTAATTCCGATGCAATTTCTGTGTTTCATCGTCAATAAGAAGGTCCAAGGGATAGAGTAAACCTGGATTACAGCATCGGAATCTAAAACTGGTCTCACCGGAAAGGTTCAAAGCATAGACAGTAAGAAGAGACAGTCATCTTGTACTTAAGTCGGCATTGTGCCTTTTGTACTTAATTCCGATGCAATTTTTGTGTTTCATCGTCAATAAGAAGGTCCAAGGTATACGGTAACACTGAAATGAAGCATAGCTATCTAAAACTGGTCTCACAGAGAAGGTTCAAAACATAGACAGTAAGAAGAGTCAGTCATCTTGTACTTAAGTCGGCATTGTGCTTTTTGTGTTTGATGCCGATGCAATTTCCGTGTTACATCGTCAGTATGAAGGGCAAAGGGATACAGTATACCTGAAGTGAAGCATCGGAATCTAAAACTGGTCTCACAGTAAGTATTCAAAACATTAACAGTAAGAAGAGTCAGTCTTCTTGAACTTAACTCGGCATTGTGCCTTTTGTATTTAATGCCGATGCAAATTCTGTGTTACATCGTCAATATGAAGGGCCAAGCGATACAGTATACCTGAAGTGAAGCATCGGAATCTAAAACTGGTCTCAGAGGAAAGGTTCGAAATATAGACCGTAAGAAGAGTCAGTCTTCTTGTACTTATGTCGGCATTGTGCCTTTTGTATTTAATTCCGATGCAATTTCTAGGTTTCATCGTCAATTAGAAGGTCCAAGGGATACAGTTACGATGAAGTGAACCATCGGAATCAAAAACTGGTCTCACAGTAGAGGTTCAAAGCATAGACAGTACGAAGAGCCGGTCCTCTTGTACTTAAGTCGGCATTTTGGTTTTGGAATTTAATTCCGATGCAATATCTGTGTTTCATTGTCAATAAGAAGGTCCAAGGGATACTGTAAACCTGAAGTGAAGCATCGGAATCTAAAACTGGTCTCACAGTGTTGGTTCAAAACATAGACAGTAAGAGGAGTCAGTCTTCTTGTACCTTAGTCGGCATTGTCCCTTTTGTATTTAATTCCAATGCAATTTCTGTGTTTCATCGTCAATAAGAAGGTCCAAGGGATACAGTAAACCTGAAGTGAAGCATCGGAATCTAAAACTGGTCTTACAGGAAAGGTTCAAATCATAGATTGTAAGAAGAGTCGGTCCTCTTGTACATAAGTCGGCAATGTGCCATTTGTATTTCATTCCGACGCAATATCTGTGTTTCATCGTCAATAAGAATGTCCAAGGGATAGAGTAAACCTGAAGTGAAGCATCGGAATCCAAACTGGTCTCATAGGAATGGTTCAAATCATAGACAGTAAGGAGTGTCAGTCTTCTTGTACTTAAGTCGGTATTGTGCCTTTTGTATTTAAATCCGATGCAATTTCTGTGTTTCATCGTCAATACGAAGGTCCAAGGGATACAGAAAACCTGAAATGAAGCGTCGGAATCTAAAACTCGTCTCACAGGAAAGGTTCAAAATATAGACAGTAAGGAGAGTCAGTCTTCTTATTTTTGATTCGGCATTGTGCCGTTTGTATTTCATTCCGACGCAATTTCTGTGCTTCATCGTCAATTAGAAGGTCCAAGGGATGCTGTAAACCTGAAGTGAAGCATTGGAATCCAAACTGGTCTGACAGGAATGGTTCAAAACATAGACAGTAAGAAGAGTCAGTCTTCTAGCACTAAAGTCGGCATTGTGCCTTTTGTATTTAATTACGATGCAATTTTTGTGTTTCATCGTCCGTAAGAAGGTCCATGGGATACAGTAAACCTGAATTGAAGCATAAAAATCTAAAACTGCTCTCACAGGAAAGGTTCAAATCATAGACAGAAAGAAGATTCAGTCTTCTTGTACTTAAGTCGGCATTATGCCGTTTGTATTTAACTTCGATGCAATTTCTGTGTTTCATCGTCAATAAGGGGGTCCAAGGGGTAAAGTAAACCTGAAGTAAAACATCGGAATCAAAAACTGGTCTCACAGGAAAGTTTCAAACATTGACAGGAAGAAGAATTGGTCTTCTTGTCTTTAAGTCGGCATTGTGCCTTTTATATTTAATTCCGATGGAGTTTCTGTGTTTCATCCTCAATAAGAAAATCTGAGGCATACAGTAAAACTGAAGTGAACCATCGGAATCTAAAACTGGTCTCACAGGAAAGGTTCAAAACATAGGCAGTAAGAAGAGGCAGCCTTCTTGTACTTAAGTCGGCATTTTGACTTTTGTATTTAATTCCGATGCAATTTCAGTGTTTCATCGTCAATAAGAAGGTCCTAGGGATACAGTAAACCTGAAGTGAAACATCGGAATCTAAAACTTGTCTCACAGTAAATGTTCAAATCTTAGACTGCAAGAAGAGTCAGTCGTCTTGTACTTAAATCGGAATTGTGCCTTTTGTATTTAATTCCGATTTAGTTTCTGTGTTTCATCGTCAGTAAGAAGGTCCAAGGGACACAGTAAACCTGAAGTGAAGCATCGTAATCTAAAAATGGTCTCACAGGAAAGGTTAAAAACATAAGCAGTGAGAAGAGTCACTCTGCTTGGACTTAAGTTGGCATTGTGCATTTTGTATTTAATTCCAATGCAATTTCTGTGATTCATCGTCAATAAGAAGGTCCAAGGGATACAGTAAACCTGATGTGAAGCATCGGAAATTAAAACTGGTCTCACAATAAAGGTTCAAATCATAGAATGTAAGAAGATGCAGTCCTCTTGTACTTAAGTCGCCATTGTACCTTTTGTATTTAATTCCGATGGAATTTCTGTGTTTCATCGTCAATAAGAAGTTCCAAGGGATACAGTAAACCTGAAATGAAGCATCGGAATTTAAAACTGGTCTCACAGGAAAGGTTCAAATCATAGAATGTCAGAAGAGTCAGTCCTCTTGTACTTAAGTCGGCATTGTGCCTTGTGCATTTAATTCCAATGCAATTTCTGTGTCTCATCGTCAATAAGAAGGTCCAAGGGATACAGTAAACATGAAGTACAGCATCGGAATCTAAAACTGGTCTCACCGGAAAGGTTCAAAACATAGACAGTAAGAAGAGTCAGCCTTCTTGTACTTAAGTCGGCATTGTGCCTTTTATTTTTAATTCCGATGTAATTTCTGTGTTTCATCGTCAATAAGAAGGTCCAAGGGATACAGTAAATCTGAAGTGAAGCATCGGAATCAAAACATGTTTCACAGGAAACCTTCAAAACACAGACAGTAATAAAAGTCAGTCTTCTTGTACTTAAGTCGGCATTGTGCCTAATGTATTTAATTCCAATGCAATTTCTGTCTTTCATCGTCAATAAGAAGGTCCAAGGGATACAGTAAACCTGAAATGAAGCATAGGAATCTAAAACTGGTTTCACAGGAAAGGTTCAGATCATAGACAGTAAGAAGACTCAGTCATCTTGTACTTACGTCGGCATTGTGCATTTTTATTTAATTCCGATGCAATTTCTGTGTTTCATCGTCAATATGAAGGTCCAAAGAATACAGTAAACCTGAAGTGAAGCATCGGAATTTAAAACCGGTCTCACAGGAAAGGTACAAGGTATAGACAAAAAGAAGAGTCAGTCATCTTGTACTTCAGACTGCATTATGCCTTATTGTTTAATTCCCATGCAATTTCTGTATTACATCGCCAATAAGAAAGTATGAGGGATACAGTAAACCAGAAGTGAAGCATCGGAATCAAAACTGGTCTCACAGTATAGGTTTAAAACATAGACAGTAAGAAGAGTAGTCTTCTTGTACTTCAGTCGGCATTGTGCCTTTTGTATTCGATTCCGACGCACTTTCTGTGTTTCATCGTCAATAAGAAGGTCCAAGGCATACAGAAAGCCTGAAGTAAGGCATTGGAATCTAAAACTGGTCACACAGGAATGGTTCAAAACATAGACAGTAAGTAGAGTCGGTTTTCTTGTCTTTAAGTCGGCATTGTGCCTTTTGTATTTAATTCCGAGTCAATTTTTGTGTTTCGTCGTCAATAGGTAAGTCTGTTGGATACAGTAAAACTAAAGTGAAGCATCGGAATCAAAACTGGTCTCACAGGAAAGGTTTAAAACATAGACTGTATGAGGAGTCAGTCTTATCGTACTTAAGTAGGCATTGTGGCTTTTGTATTTAATTCCGATGCAATTTCTGTGCCTCATCGTCAATTAGAAGGTCCAAGGGATATAGTAAACCTGGAGTGAAGCATCGGAATCTAAAACTGGTCTCACAGGAAAGGTTGAAATTATAGACAGTAAGAAGTGTCAGTCTTCTTGTACTTAAATCGGCATTTCGAATTTTGTATGTAATTCCGATGCAATTTCTGTGTTTCATCGTCAATACGAAGGTCCAAGGGAAACAGCAAACCTGAAGTGAAGCATCGGAATCTATAACTGGTCTCACAGGAAAGATACAAGATATATATACAAGGAAGAGTCTCCTTGTACTTAAGTTGGCAATGTGCCTTTTGTATTTAATTCCGATGCAATTTCTATGTTACATCGTCAAAAAGTAAGTCTGAGGGATACTGTAAACCTGAAGTGAAGCATCGGAATCAAAACTGGTCTCTCAGGAAAGATTTAAAACATAGACAGGAAAAGGAGTCAGTCTTCTCTACTTAAGTCGGCACTGTGCCTTTTGTAATTAATTCCGACGCAATTTCTATGTTTCGTCGTCAATAAGAAGGTCCATGGGATACAGTAAACCTGAAGTGAAGCATCGGAATCTAAAACTGGTCTCACAGGAAAGTTTCAAACATAGACAGGAAGAAGAATCGCTCTTCTTGTTTATAGGTCGGCATTGTGCCTTTTATATTTAATTCCGATGCAGTTTCTGTGTTTCATCGTCAATAAGAAAGTCTGAGGGATACAGTAAACCTGAAGTCAACCATCGGAATCTAAAACTGGCCACACAGGAAAGGTTCAAAACTAAGACAGTAAGAAGAGGCAGCCTTCTTGTACTTAAGTCGGCATTTTGACTTTTGTATTTAATTCCGATGCAATTTCTGTGTTTCATCGTCACTAAGAAATTCCTAGGGATACAGTAAACCTGAAGTGAAGCATCGAAACCTATAACTGGTCTCACAGGAAAGGTTCAAAATATTGACAGTTGGAAGAGTCAGTCTTCTTGTACTTAAGTCGGCATTGTGCCTTTTGTATTTAATTCCTATGCAATTTCTGCATTCATCGTCAATAAGAAGGTCCAAGGCATACAGTAAACCTTAACTAAAGCATCGGAATCCAAAACTGGTCTCACAGGAAAGGTTCAAAGCATAGTCAGTAAGAAGAGTCGGTCTTCTTGTTTTTAATTCGGCATTGTGCCGTTTGTACTTCATTCCGACGCAATTTCTGTGTTTCATCATCACTAAGAAGGTCCAAGGGATGCAGTAAACCTGAAGTGAAGCATTGGAATCCAAACTCGTCTCACAGGAATGGTTCAAGACATAGACAGTAAGAAGAGTCAGTCTTCTTGTACGTAAGTCGGCATTCTGCCTTTTGTATTTAATTACGATTCAATTTCTGTGTTTCATCGTCAGTAAGAAGGTCCATGGGATACAGTAAACCTGAATTGAAGCATAGGAGTCTAAAACTGCTCTCACAGGAGAGGTTCAAGTCATAGACAGTAAGAAGAGTCAGTCTTCTTGTACTTAAATCGGCATTGCGCCTTTTGTATTTATTTCCGATTGCAATTTCTGTGTTTCATCGTCAATATGAAGAACCAAGGGATACAGTAAACCTGAAGTACAGCATCGGAATCTAAAACTGGTCTCACCGGAAAGGTTCAAAACTTAGACAGTAAGAAGAGTTAGTCATCTTGTACTTAAGTCGACATTGTGCCTTTTGTTTTTAATTCCGATGTAATTTCTGTCGTTCATCGTCAATAAGAAGGTCCAAGGGATACAGTAAACCTGAAGTACAGCATCGGAATCTAAAACTGGTCTGACCGGAAAGGTTCGAAACTTAGACAGTAAGAAGAGTGAGTCATTTTGTACTTAAGTCGGCATTGTGCTTTTTGTATTTAATTCCTTTGCAATTTCAGTGTTTCATCGTCAATAAGAAGGTCCAAGGGATACAGTAAACCTGACATGAAGCATCTGAATCTAAAACTGGTCTCACAGGAAAGATTCAAATCATAGAATGTAAGAAGAGACAGTCCTCTTGTACTTAAGTCGGCATCATGCCTTTTGCATGTAATTCCGATGCAATTTCTGTGTTTCATCGTCAATAAGAAGGTCCAAGGGATAGAGTAAACCTGAATTACAGCATCGGAATCTAAAACTGGTCTCACCGGAAAGGTTCAAAGCATAGACAGTAAGAAGAGACAGTCATCTTGTACTTAAGTCGGCATTGTGCCTTTTGTACTTAATTCCGATGCAATTTTTGTGTTTCATCGTCAATAAGAAGGTCCAAGGTATACGGTAACACTGAAATGAAGCATAGCTATCTAAAACTGGTCTCACAGAGAAGGTTCAAAACATAGACAGTAAGAAGAGTCAGTCATCTTGTACTTAAATCGGCATTGTGCTTTTTGTGTTTGATGCCGATGCAATTTCCGTGTTACATCGTCAGTATGAAGGGCAAAGGGATACAGTAAACCTGAAGTGAAGCATCGGAAACTAAAACTGGTCTCACAGGAAAGGTTCAAAGCATAGACAGTAAGAGGAGACAGTCATCTTGTACTTAAGACGGCATTGTGCCTTTTGTATTTAATTCCGATGCAATTTCTATGTTTCATCGTCAATAAGAAGGTCCAAGGGATACAGTAAACCTGAAGTGAAGCATCGGAATCTAAAACTGGTCTCACAGTAAGTATTCAAAACATTAACAGTAAGAAGAGTCAGTCTTCTTGAACTTAACTCGGCATTGTGCCTTTTGTATTTAATGCCGATGCAAATTCTGTGTTACATCGTCAATATGAAGGGCCAAGCGATACAGTATACCTGAAGTGAAGCATCGGAATCTAAAACTGGTCTCAGAGGAAAGGTTCGAAATATAGACCGTAAGAAGAGTCAGTCTTCTTGTACTTATGTCGGCATTGTGCCTTTTGTATTTAATTCCGATGCAATTTCTAGGTTTCATCGTCAATTAGAAGGTCCAAGGGATACAGTTACGATGAAGTGAACCATCGGAATCAAAAACTGGTCTCACAGTAGAGGTTCAAAGCATAGACAGTACGAAGAGCCGGTCCTCTTGTACTTAAGTCGGCATTTTGGTTTTGGAATTTAATTCCGATGCAATATCTGTGTTTCATTGTCAATAAGAAGGTCCAAGGGATACTGTAAACCTGAAGTGAAGCATCGGAATCTAAAACTGGTCTCACAGTGTTGGTTCAAAACATAGACAGTAAGAGGAGTCAGTCTTCTTGTACCTTAGTCGGCATTGTCCCTTTTGTATTTAATTCCAATGCAATTTCTGTGTTTCATCGTCAATAAGAAGGTCCAAGGGATACAGTAAACCTGAAGTGAAGCATCGGAATCTAAAACTGGTCTTACAGGAAAGGTTCAAATCATAGATTGTAAGAAGAGTCGGTCCTCTTGTACATAAGTCGGCAATGTGCCATTTGTATTTCATTCCGACGCAATATCTGTGTTTCATCGTCAATAAGAATGTCCAAGGGATAGAGTAAACCTGAAGTGAAGCATCGGAATCCAAACTGGTCTCATAGGAATGGTTCAAATCATAGACAGTAAGGAGTGTCAGTCTTCTTGTACTTAAGTCGGTATTGTGCCTTTTGTATTTAAATCCGATGCAATTTCTGTGTTTCATCGTCAATACGAAGGTCCAAGGGATACAGAAAACCTGAAATGAAGCGTCGGAATCTAAAACTCGTCTCACAGGAAAGGTTCAAAACATAGACAGTAAGGAGAGTCAGTCTTCTTATTTTTGATTCGGCATTGTGCCGTTTGTATTTCATTCCGACGCGATTTCTGTGCTTCATCGTCAATTAGAAGGTCCAAGGGATGCTGTAAACCTGAAGTGAAGCATTGGAATCCAAACTGGTCTGACAGGAATGGTTCAAAACATAGACAGTAAGAAGAGTCAGTCTTCTAGCACTAAAGTCGGCATTGTGCCTTTTGTATTTAATTACGATGCAATTTTTGTGTTTCATCGTCCGTAAGAAGGTCCATGGGATACAGTAAACCTGAATTGAAGCATAAAAATCTAAAACTGCTCTCACAGGAAAGGTTCAAATCATAGACAGAAAGAAGATTCAGTCTTCTTGTACTTAAGTCGGCATTATGCCGTTTGTATTTAACTTCGATGCAATTTCTGTGTTTCATCGTCAATAAGGGGGTCCAAGGGGTAAAGTAAACCTGAAGTGAAACATCGGAATCAAAAACTGGTCTCACAGGAAAGTTTCAAACATTGACAGGAAGAAGAATTGGTCTTCTTGTCTTTAAGTCGGCATTGTGCCTTTTATATTTAATTCCGATGGAGTTTCTGTGTTTCATCCTCAATAAGAAAATCTGAGGCATACAGTAAAACTGAAGTGAACCATCGGAATCTAAAACTGGTCTCACAGGAAAGGTTCAAAACATAGACAGTAAGAAGAGGCAGCCTTCTTGTACTTAAGTCGGCATTTTGACTTTTGTATTTAATTCCGATGCAATTTCAGTGTTTCATCGTCAATAAGAAGGTCCTAGGGATACAGTAAACCTGAAGTGAAACATCGGAATCTAAAACTTGTCTCACAGTAAATGTTCAAATCTTAGACTGCAATTAGAGTCAGTCGTCTTGTACTTAAATCGGCATTGTGCCTTTTGTATTTAATTCCGATTCAGTTTCTGTGTTTCATCGTCAGTAAGAAGGTCCAAGGGACACAGTAAACCTGAAGTGAAGCATCGTAATCTAAAAATGGTCTCACAGGAAAGGTTAAAAACGTAAGCAGTGAGAAGAGTCACTCTGCTTGGACTTAAGTTGGCATTGTGCATTTTGTATTTAATTCCAATGCAATTTCTGTGATTCATCGTCAATAAGAAGGTCCAAGGGATACAGTAAACCTGATGTGAAGCATCGGAAATTAAAACTGGTCTCACAATAAAGGTTCAAATCATAGAATGTAAGAAGATGCAGTCCTCTTGTACTTAAGTCGCCATTGTACCTTTTGTATTTAATTCCGATGGAATTTCTGTGTTTCATCGTCAATAAGAAGTTCCAAGGGATACAGTAAACCTGAAATGAAGCATCGGAATTTAAAACTGGTCTCACAGGAAAGGTTCAAATCATAGAATGTCAGAAGAGTCAGTCCTCTTGTACTTAAGTCGGCATTGTGCCTTGTGCATTTAATTCCAATGCAATTTCTGTGTCTCATCGTCAATAAGAAGGTCCAAGGGATACAGTAACATGAAGTACAGCATCGGAATCTAAAACTGGTCTCACCGGAAAGGTTCAAAACATAGACAGTAAGAAGAGTCAGCCTTCTTGTACTTAAGTCGGCATTGTGCCTTTTATTTTTAATTCCGATGTAATTTCTGTGTTTCATCGTCAATAAGAAGGTCCAAGGGATACAGTAAATCTGAAGTGAAGCATCGGAATCAAAACATGTTTCACAGGAAACCTTCAAAACACAGACAGTAATAAAAGTCAGTCTTCTTGTACTTAAGTCGGCATTGTGCCTAATGTATTTAATTCCAATGCAATTTCTGTCTTTCATCGTCAATAAGAAGGTCCAAGGGATACAGTAAACCTGAAATGAAGCATAGGAATCTAAAACTGGTTTCACAGGAAAGGTTCAGATCATAGACAGTAAGAAGACTCAGTCATCTTGTACTTACGTCGGCATTGTGCATTTTTATTTAATTCCGATGCAATTTCTGTGTTTCATCGTCAATATGAAGGTCCAAAGAATACAGTAAACCTGAAGTGAAGCATCGGAATTTAAAACCGGTCTCACAGGAAAGGTACAAGGTATAGACAAAAAGAAGAGTCAGTCATCTTGTACTTCAGACTGCATTATGCCTTATTGTTTAATTCCCATGCAATTTCTGTATTACATCGCCAATAAGAAAGTATGAGGGATACAGTAAACCAGAAGTGAAGCATCGGAATCAAAACTGGTCTCACAGTATAGGTTTAAAACATAGACAGTAAGAAGAGTAGTCTTCTTGTACTTCAGTCGGCATTGTGCCTTTTGTATTCGATTCCGATGCACTTTCTGTGTTTCATCGTCAATAAAAAGGTCCAAGGCATACAGAAAGCCTGAAGTAAGGCATTGGAATCTAAAACTGGTCACACAGGAATGGTTCAAAACATAGACAGTAAGTAGAGTCGGTTTTCTTGTCTTTAAGTCGGCATTGTGCCTTTTGTATTTAATTCCGAGTCAATTTTTGTGTTTCATCGTCAATAGGTAAGTCTGTTGGATACAGTAAAACTAAAGTGAAGCATCGGAATCAAAACTGGTCTCACAGGAAAGGTTTAAAACATAGACTGTATGAGGAGTCAGTCTTATCGTACTTAAGTCGGCATTGTGGCTTTTGTATTTAATTCCGATGCAATTTCTGTGCCTCATCGTCAATTAGAAGGTCCAAGGGATATAGTAAACCTGAAGTGAAGCATCGGAATCTAAAACTGGTCTCACAGGAAAGGTTGAAATTATAGACAGTAAGAAGTGTCAGTCTTCTTGTACTTAAATCGGCATTTCGAATTTTGTATGTAATTCCGATGCAATTTCTGTGTTTCATCGTCAATACGAAGGTCCAAGGGAAACAGCAAACCTGAAGTGAAGCATCGGAATCTATAACTGGTCTCACAGGAAAGATACAAGATATATATACAAGGAAGAGTCTCCTTGTACTTAAGTTGGCAATGTGCCTTTTGTATTTAATTCCGATGCAATTTCTATGTTACATCGTCCATAAGTAAGTCTGAGGGACACTGTAAACCTGAAGTGAAGCATCGGAATCAAAACTGGTCTCTCAGGAAAGATTTAAAACATAGACAGGAAAAGGAGTCAGTCTTCTCTACTTAAGTCGGCACTGTGCCTTTTGTAATTAATTCCGACGCAATTTCTATGTTTCGTCGTCAATAAGAAGGTCCATGGGATACAGTAAACCTGATGTGAAGCATCGGAATCTAAAACTGGTCTCACAGGAAAGGTTCAAATTATAAAATGTAAGAAGAGTCACTCCTCTTCTATGTAAGTAGGCATTGCGCCTTTTGTATTTAATTCCGATGCAATTTCTGTGTTTCATCGTCAATAAGAAGGTCCAAGGCATACAGTAATCCTGATGTAAAGCATCGGAATTAAAACTGGTCACACGGAAAGGTTCAAAACATAGACGGTAAGAAGAGTCGGTCTTCTTGTCTTTAAGTCGGCAATGTGCCTTTTGTATTTAACTCCGATGCAATTTCTGTGTTTCATCGTCAATAAGTAAGTCTGTGGGCTACAGTAAACCTGATGTGAAGCATCGGAATCTAAAACTGGTCTCCGAGGGACGGTTCAAAATATAAACCGTAAGAAGAGTCGGACTTCTTGTACTTAAGTCGGCATTTTGATTTTGTATTCAATTCCGATACAATTTCTGTGTTTCATCGTCAATTAGAAGGTCCAAGGGATACAGTAAACCTGAAGTGAAGCATCGCAATGTAAAACTGGTCACACAGTAAAGATTCAAAGCATCGACAGTAAGAAGAATCAGTCTTCTTGTACTTACGTGGGCATTGTGCCTTTTGTATTTAATGCCAATGCAATTTCTGTGTTTCATCGTCAATAAGTAAGTATCAGGGATACAGTAAACCTGAAGTGAAGCATCGGAATCTAAAACTGGTCTCACAATAAAGGTTCAAAACATAGACAGTAAGAAGAGTCAGTCTTCTTGTACTTAAGTCAACATTGTGCCTTTTGTATTTAATTCCGATGCAATTTCTGTGTTTCATCGTCAATAAGAAGGTCCAAGGGATACAGTAAACCCGAAGGGAAGCATCGAAAACTAAAACTGGTCTCACAGGAAAGGTTCACAACATAGACAGTAAGAAGAGTCTGTCTTCTTGTACTTAAGTCGGCATTGTGCCTTTTGTATTTAATTCCGATGTAACATCGGTGTTTCATCGACAATAACAAGGTTCAAGGGATTCAGTACACCTGATGTGAAGCACCGGAATCAAATCTGGTCTCACAGGAAGGCTTCAAAACATAGACAGTAAGAAGTGTACGTCTTCTTGTACTTAAGTCGGCATTGTGCATATTGTATTTAATGCCGATGCAATTTCTGTGTTTTATCGTCAATAAGAAGGTCCAAGGAACACAGTAAACCTGAAATGAAGCATCGGAACCTAAAACTGGTCTCACAGGAAAGGTTCAAAGCATAGACAGTAAAAAGAGTCAGTCTTCTTGTACTTAAGACGGCATTATGCGTTTTGTATTTAATTCCGATGCAATTTCTGTGATTCATCGTCAATAAGAAGTTCCAAGGGATACAGTAAACCAGATTTGAAGCATCGGAAACTAAGACTGGTCTCACAGGAAAGGTTCAAATCATAGACAGTAAGAAGAGTCTGTCGTCTTGCACTTAAGCCGCCATTGTGCCTTTTGTATTTAATTCCGATGTAATATCGGTGTTTTATCGTCAATAAGAAGGTCCAAGGGATACAGTAAACCTGAAGTGAAGCATCGGAATCTAAAACTGGTCTCACAGGAAAGGTTCAAACCATAGACAGTAAGAAGAGTCAGTCTTCTTGGACTTAAGTCGGCTTTGTGACTTTTGTATTTAATTCCGATGCTTAATCTGTGTTTCATCGTCAATAAGAAGGTTCAAGGAATACAGTAAACCCGACGTAAAGCATCGGAATCCAAAACTGGTCTCACAGAAAAGATTCAAAACATAGAAAGTAAGAAGAGTCAGTCTTCTTGTACTTAAGTCGGCATTGTGCCTTTTGTATTTAATTCCGATGCAATTTCTGTGATTCATCGTCAATAAGAAGTTCCAAGGGATACAGTAAAATAGATTTGAAGCATCGGAAACTAAGACTGGTCTCACAGGAAAGGTTCAAATCATAGACAGTAAGAAGAGTCTGTCGTCTTGCACTTAAGCCGCCATTGTGCCTTTTGTATTTAATTCCGATGTAATATCGGTGTTTTATCGTCAATAAGAAGGTCCAAGGGATACAGTAAACCTGAAGTGAAGCATCGGAATCTAAAACTGGTCTCACAGGAAAGGTTCAAATCATAGACAGTAAGAAGAGTCAGTCTTCTTGGACTTAAGTCGGCTTTGTGACTTTTGTATTTAATTCCGATGCTTAATCTGTGTTTCATCGTCAATAAGAAGGTTCAAGGAATACAGTAAACCCGACGTAAAGCATCGGAATCCAAAACTGGTCTCACAGAAAAGGTTCAAAAGATAGACAGTAAGAAGAGTCGGTCTTCTTGTACTTAAGTCGGCATTGTGCCTTTTGTATTTAATTCCGATGCAATTTCTGTATTTCATCGTCAATAAGTAAGTCTGCGGGATACAGTAAACCTGAATTGAAGGATCGGAATCTATAACTGGTCTCACAGGAAAGGTTCAA
The DNA here is from genome assembly GCF_021461395.2 of Schistocerca americana. Lineage (NCBI taxonomy): Eukaryota > Metazoa > Arthropoda > Insecta > Orthoptera > Acrididae > Schistocerca > Schistocerca americana. The sequence goes on along the minus strand of NC_060125.1, from coordinate 10,238,514 downwards.
AATATACACAGTAAGAAGAGTCAGTCTTCATGAACTTAAGTCGGCATTTTGACTTTTGTACTTAATTCCGATGCTATTTCTGAGTTTCATCGTCAGTAAGAGGGTCGGAGGGATACAGTAAACCTGACGTGAAGCATCGGAATCAAAACTAGTCTCACAAGAAAGGTTTAAAACATAAACAGTAAGAGGAGTCAGTCTTCTTGAACTCAAGTCGGCATTGTGCTTTTCGTAATCAATTCCGATGCAATTTCTGTGTTTCATCGTCAATAAGAAGGTCCAAGGATACAGTAAACCGGAAATGAAGCATAGGAACCTAAAACTGGTCTCACAGGGAAGGTTCAAAACATAGACAGTAAGAAGAGTCAGTCATCTGGTACTTATGTCGGCATTGTGCCTTTTGTATTTAACTCCGATGCATTTTCTGTGTTTCACCGTCAATTAGAAGGTCCAAGGGATACAGTAAACCTGAAGTGAACCATAGTAATCTAAAACTCGTCTCACAGGAAAGGGTGAAATCATAGATAGATGCAATTTCTATGTTTCATCGTCAATACGAAGGTCCAAGAGATACAGTAAACCTGAAGTAAAGCATCGGAATCTAAAACTGGTCTCACAGGAAAGGTTCAATACATAGACAGTATGAAGAGTCTGTCTACTTGTACTTAAGTCGGCATTGTGCCTTTTGTATTTCATTCCGATGCAATTTCTGTGTTTCATCGTCAACAAGAAGGTCCAAGTTATACAGCAAACCTGAAATGAAGCATAGCAATCTAAAAATGGTCTCACAGGAAAGGTTCAAATCATAGACAGTAAGAAGACTCAGTCATCTTGTACTTAAGTCGGCATTGTGCCTTTTGTATATATTTACGATGCAATTTCTGTGTTTCATCGTCAATAAGAAGGACCAAGGGATACAGTAAACAGGAAATGAAGCACAGGTACCTAAACTAGTCTCACAGGAAAGGTTCAAATCATAGACAGTAAGTGGACTCAGTCATCTTGTACCTAAGTCTTCATTATGCTTTTTGTATTTAATTCCGATGCAATTTCTGTGTTTCATGGTCAATATGAAGGTCCAAGGATACAGTAAACCTGACGTGAAGCATCGGAATATAAAACTGGTCTCACAGGAAAGGTTCAAATGATAGACAGTAAGATGAGTCAGTCTTCTCGTATATTAGCCGGCATTGTGCCATTTGTATTTAATTCCAATGCAATTTCTGTGTTACATAGTCAATAAGAAGGTCCAAGGGATACAGTATACCTGAAGTGAAGTATCGGAAACTACGACTGGTCTCACAGGAAAGGTTCAAAACATAGACAGTAAGAAGAGTCAGTCTTCTTGTACTTAAGTCGGCATTGTGACTTTTGTAATTAATTCCGACGCAGTTTCTGTGTCTCATCGTCAATAACTAGGTCCAAGGGATACAGTAAACCTGAAGTGAAGCATCGGAATCTAAAACTGGTCTTACAGGAAAGGTTCAAATGATAGAATGTAAGAATAGTCAGTCCTCTTGTACTTAAGTCGGCATTGTGCCTTTTGTATTCGATTCCGATGCACTTTCTGTCTTTCATCGTCAATAAGAAGGTCCAAGGCATACAGTAAACCTGAAGTAAAACATCGGAATCTAAAACTGGTCACACAGGAAAGCTTCAAACCATAGACCGTAAGAAGAGTCAGTCTTCTTGTACTTAAGTCGACATTGTGCCCTTTGTATTTAATTCCGATGCAATTTCTGTGTTTCATCGTCAATTAGAAGGTCCGAGGGATACAGTAAACCTGAAGAGAACCATAGGAATCTAAAACTGGTCTCACAGGAAAGGATCAAAGCATAGACAGTAAGAAGAGTCGGTCTTCTTGTACTTAAGTCGGCTTTGTGCCTTTTGTATTTAATTCCGATGCTAATTCTGTGTTTCATCGTGAATAAGAAGGTCCAAGGAATACAGTAAACCCGAAGTGAGGCATCGGAAACTAAACTGGTCTCACAGGAAAGGTTCACAACATAGACAGAAGAAGATTCAGCCTTCTTGTACTTAAGACGGCATTGTGCCTTTTGTATTCAATTGCAATGCAATATGTGTGTTTCATCGTCAATAAGAAGGTCCAAGGAATACAGTAAACCTGAAATGAAGCATCGGAATCTAAAACTTGTCTCACAGGAAAGGTTCAAATCATAGACAGTAAGAAGACTCAGTCTTTTTGTACTTAAGTCGGCTTTGTGCCTTTTGTATTTCATTCCGATACTAATTCTGTGTTTCATCGTCAATAAGACGGTCCAAGGGATACAGTAAACCCGAAGTGAAGCATCGGAAACTAAAACTGGTCTCACAGGAAAGGTTCACAACGTAGACAGTTAGAAGAGTCAGTCATCTACATCTACATCTACATCTACATTGATACTCCGCAAGCCACCCAACGGTGTGGCGGAGGGCACTTTACGTGCCACTGTCATTACCTCCCTTTCCTGTTCCAGTCGCGTATGGTTCGCGGGAAGAACGACTGTCTGAAAGCCTCCGTTCGCGCTCTAATCTCTCTAATTTTACATTCGTGATCTCCTCGGGAAGTATAAGTAGGGGGAAGCAATATATTCGATACCTCATCCAGAAACGCACCCTCTCGGAACCTGGCGAGCAAGCTTCACTGCGATGCAGAGCGCCTCTCTTGCAGAGTCTGCCACTTGAGTTTATTAAACATCTCCGTAACGCTATCATGGTTACCAAATAACCCAGTGACGAAACGCGCCGCTCTTCTTTGGATGTTCTCTATCTCCTCCGTCAACCCAACCTGGTACGGATCCCACACTGATGAGCAATACTCAAGTACAGGTCGAACGAGTGTTTTGTAAGCCACCTCCTTTGTTGATGGACTACATTTTCTAAGCACTCTCCCAATGAATCTCAACCTGGTACCCGCCTTACTAACAATTAGTTTTATATGATCATTCCACTTCAAATCGTTCCGTACGCATACTCCCAGGTATTTTACAGAAGTAACTGCTACCAGTGTTTGTTCCGCTATCATATACTCATACAATAAAGGATCCTTCTTTCTATTTATTCGCAATACATTACATTTGTCTATGTTAAGGGTCAGTTGCCACTCCCTGCACCAAGTGCCTATCCGCTGCAGATCTTCCTGTATTTCGCTACAATTTTCTAATGCAGCAACTTCTCTGTATACTACAGCATCATCCGCGAAAAGCCGCATGGAACTTCTGACACTATCTACTAAGTCATTTAATATATATTGTGAAAAGCAATGGTCCCATAACACTCCCCTGTGGCACCCCAGAGGTTACTTTAACGTCTGTAGACGACTCTCCATTGATAACAACATGCTGTGTTCTGTTTGCCAAAAACTTCTCAATCCAGCCACACAGCTGGTCTGATATTCCGTAGGCTCTTACTTTGCTTATCAGGCGACAGTGCGGAACTGTATCGAACGCCTTCCGGAAGTCAAGAAAAATAGCATCTACCTGGGAGCCTGTATCTAATATTTTCTGGGTCTCATGAACAAATAAGGCGAGTTGGGTCTCACACGATCGCTGTTTCCGGAATCCATGTTGATTCCTACATAGTAGATTCTGGGTTTCCAGAAATGACATGATACGCGAGCAAAAAACATGTTCTAAAATTCTACAAGAGATCGACGTAAGAGATATAGGTCTATAGTTTTGCGCATCTGCTCGACGACCCTTCTTGAAGACTGGGACTATCTGTGCTCTTTTCCAATCATTTGGAACCCTCCGTTCCTCTAGAGACTTGCGGTACACGGCTGTTAGAAGGGGGGCAAGTTCTTTCGCGTACTCTGTGTAGAATCGAATTGGTATCCCGTCAGGTCCAGTGGACTTTCCTCTATTGAGTGATTCCAGTTGCTTTTCTATTCCTTGGACACTTATTTCGATGTCAGCCATTTTTTCGTTTGTGCGAGGATTTAGAGAAGGAACTGCAGTGCGGTCTTCCTCTGTGAAACAGCTTTGGAAAAAGGTGTTTAGTATTTCAGCTTTACGCGTGTCATCCTCTGTTTCAATGCCATCATCATCCCGTAGTGTCTGGATATGCCGTTTCGAGCCACTTACTGATTTGACGTAAGACCAGAACTTCCTAGGATTTTCTGTCAAGTCGGTACATAGAATTTTACTTTCGAATTCAATGAACGCTTCACGCATAGCCCTCCTTACGCTAACTTTGACATCGTTTAGCTTCTGTTTGTCTGAGAGGTTTTGGCTGCGTTTAAACTTGGAGTGGAGCTCTCTTTGCTTTCGCAGTAGTTTCCTAACTTTGTTGTTGTACCACGGTGGGTTTTTCCCGTCCCTCACCGTTTTACTCGGCACGTACCTGTCTAAAACGCATTTTACGATTGCCTTGAACTTTTTCCATAAACACTCAACATTGTCAGTGTCGGAACAGAAATTTTCGTTTTGATCTGTTAGGTAGTCTGAAATCTGCCTTCTATTACTCTTGCTAAACAGATAAACCTTCCTCCCTTTTTTTATATTCCTATTAACTTGAATATTCAGGGATGCTGCAACGGCCTTATGATCACTGATTCCCTGTTCTGTACATACAGATTCGAAAAGTTCGGGTCTCTTTGTTATCAGTAGGTCCAATATGTTATCTCCACGAGTCGGTTCTCTGTTTAATTGCTCGACGTAATTTTCGGATAGTGCACTCAGTATAATGTCACTCGATGCTCTGTCCCTACCACCCGTCCGTCTTGTACTTAAATCGGCATTGTGCCTTTTGTATTTAATTCCGATGCAATATCTGTGTTTCATCGTCAATAACAAGGTCCAAGGGATACAGTAAACCTGAAGTGAAGCATCGGAATCTAAAAGTAGTCTCACGGGAAAAGTTCAAATCATAGAATGTTAGATGAGGCAGTCCTCTTGTACTTAAGTTGGCATTGTGCAATTTGTATTTAATTCCGATGCAAAGTCTGTGTTTCATCGTCAATGAGAAGGTCCAAGGGATACAGTAAACCGGAAGTAAAGCATCGGAATCTAAAACTGGTCTCACAGGAAAGGTTCAAATCATAGACAGTAAGAAGAGTCAGTCTTCTTGTTGTTAAGTTGGCATTGTGCCTTTTATATTTCATTCCGACGCAATTTCTGTGTTTCATCATCAATAAGAAGGTCCATGGGATACAGTAAACCTGAAAGGAAACATAGGAATCTGAGACTGGTCTCACAGGAAAGGTTCAAATCATAGACAGTAAGAAGAGTCAGCCTTCTTGTACTTTAATCGGCATTGTGCCTTTTGTATTTAATTCCGACGTAATTTCGGTGTTTCATCGTCAATACGAAGGTCCAAGGGATACAGTAAGCCTGAAGTGAAGCACCGGAATCAAACTGGTCTCACAGGAAAGCTTCAAAACATAGACAGTAAGAAGAGTCAGTCTTCTTGTACATAAGTCGGCATAATGCATTTTGTATTTAATTCCGATGCAATTTCTGTGTTTCATCGTCATTAAGAAGGTCCAAGTTATACAGTAAACCTGAAATGAAGCATCGGAATCTAAAACTGGTCTCACAGGAAAGGTTCAATACATAGACAGTAAGAAGAGTCTGTCTACTTGTACTTAAGTCGGCATTGTGCCTTTTGTATTTCATTCCGATGCAATTTCTATGTTTCATCGTCAATAAGAAGGTCCAAGTTATACAGCAAACCTGAAATGAAGCATAGCAATCTAAAACTGGTCTCACAGGAAAGGTTCAAATCATAGACAGTAAGAAGACTCAGTCATCTTGTACTTAAGTCGACATTGTGCCTTTTGTATTTAATTCCGAAGCAATTTCTGTGTTTCATCGTCAATATGAATGTCCAAGGGATACAGTAAACATGAAGTGAAGCATCGGAATCTAAAACTGGCGTCACAGGAAAGGTTCAAATCATAGACAGTAAGAAGAGTCAGTCTTCTTGTACCTAAGTCTGCATTTTGACTTTTGTATTTCATTCCGATGCAGTTCCAGTGTTTCATCCTCAATACGAAGGTCCAAGGGATACAGTAAACCTGAAGTGAAGCATCGCAATCATAACTGGTCTCACAAGAAAGGTTTAAAACATAGACAGTAAGAAGAGTCAGTCTTCTTGAACTTAAGTCGACATTTGGCTATTGTATTTTATTCCGATGCAGTTTCTGGGATTCATCGTCAATACGAAGGTCCAAGGGATACAGTAAACCTGAAGTGAAGCATCGGACTCTAAAACTGGTCTCACAGTAAAGGTTCAAAACATAGACAGTAAGAAGAGTCAATCTTTTTGGACTTAAATCGGCATTGTGCCATTTGTATTCAATTCCGATGCGATTTCTGTGTTTCATCGTCAATAGGAAGGTCCAAGGGATACAGTAAACATGAAGTAAAGCATCGGAATCTAAAACTGGTCTCACAGGAAGGGTTCAAATCATAGAATGTAAGAAGAGTCATTCCTCTTGTACTTAAGTCGGCATTGTGCCATTTGTATTTAATTCCGATGCAATGTGTGTGTTTCATCGTCAATAAGAAGGTCCAAGGGATACAGTTAACCGGAAGTAAAGCATTGGAATCTACAACTGGTCTCACAGGAAAGGTTCAAATCATAGACAGTAAGAAGAGTCAGTCTTCTTGTTTATAAGTTGGCATTGTGCCTTTTGTATTTCATTCCGACGCAATTTCTGTGTTTCATCATCAATAAGAAGGTCCATAGGATACAGTAAACCTCAAAGGAAACATAGGAATCTGAAACTGGTCTCACAGGAAAGGTTCAAATCATAGTCAGTAAGAAGAGTCAGTCTTCTTGTACTTTAATCGGCATTGTGCATTTTGTATTTAAATCCGATGCAATCTCTGTGTTTCATCGTCAATATGAAGGTCCAAGGGATACAGTAAACATGAAGTGAAGCATCGGAATCTAAAACTGGCCTCACAGGAAAGGTTCAAATTATAAACAGTAAGATGAGTCAGTCTTCTTGTACCTAAGTCGGCATTTTAACTTTTATATTTCATTCCGATGCAGTTTCTGTGTTTCATCCTCAATAAGAAGGTCCAAGGGATACAGTAAACCTGAAGTGAAGCATCGCAATCAAAACTGGTCTCACAGGAAAAGTTTAAAACATAGACAGTAAGAAGAGTCAGTCTTCTTGTACTTAAGTCGGCATTGTGCCTTTTGTATTGAATTCCGAGGTAATTTCTGTGTTTCATTATCAGCAAGAAGGTCCAAGGCATACATTAAACCAGTAATGAAGCATTGGAATCTAAAACTGGTCTCACAGGAAAGGTTCAAAATATAGACTGTAAGAAGAGTCAGTCTTCTTGTACTTAAGTCGGCATTTTGACTTTTGTTTTTTATTCCGATGCAATTTCTGGGATTCATCGTCAATAAGAAGGTCCAAGGGATACAGTAAACCTGAAGTGAAGCATCGGAATCTAAATCTGTTCTCACAGTAAAGGTTCATAACGTAGACAGCAAGAAGAGTCAGTCTTCTTGTACTTAAGTCGGCATTGTGCCTTTTGTATTTAATTCCAATTCAATTTCTGTGTTTCATCGTCAATAAGAAGGTCCAACGGACACAGTAAACCTGAAGTGAAGCATCGTAATCTAAAAGTGGACTCACAGGAAAGGTTCAAAACATAGACAGTAATAATAGTCAATCTTTTTGGACTTAAATCGGCATTGTGCCTTTTGTATTCAATTCCGATGCGATTTCTGTGTTGCATCGTCAATAGGAAGGTCCAAGGGATACAGTCAACCTGAAGTAAAGCATCGTAATCTAAAACTGGTCTCACCGGAAAAGTTCAAAACATAGACAGTAGGAAGAGTCAGTTCTCATGTACCTTAGTCGGCATTGTGCCTTTTGTATTTCATTCCGATGCAATATCTGTGTCTCATCGTCAATAAGAAGGTCCAAGGGATACAGTAAACCTGAAATGAAGCGTAGGAAACTGAAACTGGTCTCACAGGAAAGGTTCAAATCATAGGCTGTCAGCAGAGTCAGTCTTCTTGTACTTAAGTCGGCATTGTGCATTTTGTATTTAATTCCGATGTAATTTCAGTGTTTCATCGTCAATAAGAAGGTCCAAGGGATACACTAAACCTGAAGTGAAGCTTCGGAATCTAAGTCTGGTCTCACAGGAAAGGTTCAAATCATAGGCTGTAAGCAGAGTCAGTCCTCTTGTACTTAAGTCGGCATTGTGCCATTTGTATTTAATTCCGTTGCAAATTCTGTGCTTCATCGTCAATATGAAGGTTCAAGGGATACAGTATACCTGAAGTGAAGCATCGGTATCTAAGACTGGTCTCGGAGGGAAGGTACAAAATATAGACAGTAAGAAGAATCAGTCTTCTTGTACTTAAGTCCGCATTATGCCTTTTGTATTTAATTCCGATGCAATTTCTGTGTTTCATCGTCAATTCGAAGGTCCAAGGGATTCAGTAAACCTGATGAGAACCATCGGAATCCAAATCTGGTCTCACAGGAACGGTTCAAAACATAGACAGTAAGAAGAGTCACTCTACTTATACTTAAGTCGGCATTTTGAATTTTGTATTTAATTCCGATGCAATTTCTGTGTTTCATCGCCAATAAGAAGGTCCAAGGGTTACAGTAAACCTGAAGTGAAACATCGGAATCAAAACTGGTCTCACAGGTAAGCTTCAAAACATAGACAGTAACAAGAGTCAGTCTTCTTGTACTTAAGTCGGCATTGTGCCTTTTGTATTTAATTCCGATGCAATTTCTGTGTTTCATCGTCAATAAAAAGGTCCAAGGGATACTGTAAACCTGAAGTAAAGCATCGGAAGCTAAAACTGATCCCACAAGAAAGGTTCAAAGCATAGACAGTATGTTGATTCTGTCTTCTTGTTTTTGAGTCGGCATTGTGCCTAATGTATTTAATTCCGACGCCATTTCTGTGTTTCATCGTGAATAAGAAGGTCCAAGGGATACAGTAAACCTGAAGTAAAGCATCAGAATGTAAAACTGGTCTCACAGGATAGGTTCAAAGCATAGACGGTAAGAAGAGTTAGTCCTCTTGTATTTATGTCGGCATTGTGCCGTTTGTGTTTAATTCCGATGCAATTTCTGTGTTTCATCGTCAATAAGATGGTCCAAGGGATACAGTAAACTTGAAATGAAGCATCGGAATCTAAAACTGGTCTCACAGGAAAGGTACAAATCATAGAATGTAAGAAGAATCAGTCCTCTTGTACTTAAGTCGGCATTGTGCTTTTTGCATTTAATTCCGATGCAATTTCTGTGTTTCATCGTCAATAAGAAGGTCCAAGGGATACAGTAAACCTGAAGTAAAGCATCGGAATCTAAAATTGGTCTCGCCCTAAAGGTTCAAAACATAGACAGTAAGAAGGGTCAGTCTTCATGTAATTAAGTCGGCATTGTGCCTTTTGTATTTAATTCCGATGCAATATCTGTGTTTCATCGTAAGTAAGAAGGTCCAAGGGATACAGTAAACCTGAAATGAAGCATCGGAATCTAAAACTGGTCTCACAGGAAAGGTTCAATACATAGGCAGTAAGAAGAGTCTGTCTACTTGTACTGAAGTCGGCATTGTGCCTTTTGTATTTCATTCCGATGCAATTTCTGTGTTTCATCGTCAATAAGAAGGTCCAAGTTATACAGCAAACCTGAAATGAAGCATAGCAATCTAAAACTGGTCTCACAGGAAAAGTTCAAATCATAGACAGTAAGAAGACTCAGTCATCTTGTACTTAAGTCGACATTGTGCCTTTTGTATTTAATTCCGAAGCAATTTCTGTTTTTCATCGTCAATATGAACGTCCAAGGGATACAGTAAACATGAAGTGAAGCATCAGAATCTAAAACTGGCGTCACAGGAAAGGTTCAAATCATAGACAGTAAGAAGAGTCAGTCTTCTTGTACCTAAGTCTGCATTTTGACTTTTGTATTTCATTCCGATGCAGTTTCAGTGTTTCATCCTCAATACGAAGGTCCAAGGGATACAGTAAACCTGAAGTGAAGCATCGCAATTATAACTGGTCTCACAAGAAAGGTTTAAAACATAGACAGTAAGAAGAGTCAGTCTTCTTGTACTTAAGTCGGCATTGTGCCTTTTGTATTTAATTCCGAGGTAATTTCTGTGTTTCATCGTCAATAAGAAGGTCCAAGGGATACATTAAACCAGTAATGAAACATCGGAACTTAAAACTGGTCTCACAGGAAAGGTTCAAAATATAGACCGTAAGAAGAGTCAGTCTTCTTGTACTTAAGTCGGCATTTGGCTTTTGTATTTTATTCCGATGCAATTTCTGGAATTCATCGTCAATACGAAGGTCCAAGGGATACAGTAAACCTGAAGTGAAGCACCGGACTCTAAAACTGGTCTCACAGTAAAGGTTCAAAACATAGACAATAAGAAGAGTCAATCTTTTTGGACATAAATCGGCATTGTGCCTTTTGTATTAAATTCCGATGCGATTTCTGTGTTTCATCGTCAATAGGAAGGTCCAAGGGATACAGTAAACCTGACGTAAAGCATCGGAATCTAAAACTGGTCTCACAGGAAAGGTTCAAATCATAGAATGTAAGAAGAGTCATTCCTCTTGTACTTAAGTCGGCATTGTGCCATTTGTATTTAATTCCGATGCAATGTGTGTGTTTCATCGTCAATAAGAAGGTCCAAGGGATACAGTTAACCGGAAGTAAAGCATCGGAATCTAAAACTGGTCTCACAGGAAAGGTTCAAATCATTGACAGTAAGAAGAGTCAGTCTTCTTGTTTATAAAGTGGCATTGTGCCTTTTGTATTTCATTCCGACGCAATTTCTGTGCTTCATCATCAATAAGAAGGTCCATGGGATACAGTAAACCTCAAAGGAAACATAGGAATCTGAAACTGGTCTCACAGGAAAGGTTCAAATCATAGACAGTAAGAAGAGTCAGTCTTCTTGTACTTTAATCGGCATTGTGCCTTTTGTATTTAATTCCGATGTAATTTCGGTGTTTCATCGTCAATACGAAGGTCCAAGGGATACAGTAAACCTGAAGTGAAGCACCGGAATCAAAGCTGGTCTCACAGGAAAGCTTCAAAACATAGACAGTAAGAAGAGTCAGTCTTCTTGTACATAAGTCGGCATAATGCATTTTGTATTTAATTCCGATGTAATTTCTGTGTTTCTTCGTCATTAAGAAGGTCCAGGTTATACAGTAAACATGAAATGAAGCATCGGAATGTAAAACTGGTCTCACAGGAAATGTTCAATACATAGACACTAAGAAGAGTCTGTCTACTTGTACTTAAGTCGGCATTGTGCCTTTTGTATTTCATTCTGATACAATTTCTGTGTTGCATCGTCAAAAAGAAGGTCCAAGTTATACAGCAAACCTGAAATGAAGCATAGCAATCTAAAACTGGTCTCACAGGAAAGGTTCAAATCATAGACAGTAAGAAGACCCAGTCATCTTGTACTTAAGTCGGCATTGTGCGCTTTGTATTTAATTCCGATGCAATCTCTGTGTTTCATCGTCAATATGAAGGTCCAAGGGATACAGTAAACATGAAGTGAAGCATCGGAATCTAAAACTGGCCTCACAGGAAAGGTTCAAATTATAGACAGTAAGATGAGTCAGTCTTCTTGTACCTAAGTCGGCATTTTGACTTTTGTATTTAATTCCGATGCAGTTTCTGTGTTTCATCCTCAATAAGAAGGTCCAAGGGATACAGTAAACCTGAAGTGAAGCATCGCAATCAAAACTGGTCTCACAGGAAAGGTTCATAACGTAGACAGCAAGAAGAGTCAGTCTTTTTGTACTTAAGTCGGCGTTGTGCCTTTTGTATTTAATTCCAATTCAATTTCTGTGTTTCATCGTCAATAAGATTGTCCAACGGATACAGTAAACCTGAAGTGAAGCATCGGAATCTAAAATTGGTCTCACAGTAATGGTTCAAAACATAGACATCAAGAAGAGTCAGTCTTCTTGTTCTGAAAACGGCATAGTGCCTTTTGTATTTAATTCCAATTCAATTTCTGTGTTTCATCGCCAATAAGAAGGTCCAAGGGATACAGTAAACCTGAAGTGAAGCATCGGAATCAAAACTGGTCTCACAGGTAAGCTTCAAAACATAGACAGTAACAACAGTCATTCTTCTTGTACTTAAGTCGGCATTGTGCCTTTTGTATTTAATTCCGATGCAATTTCTGTGTTTCATCGTGAATAAGAAGGTCCAAGGGATACAGTAAACCTGAAGTAAAGCATCTGAATGTAAAACAGGTCTCACAGGATAGGTTCAAAGCATAGACGGTAAGAAGCGTCAGTCCTCTTGTATTTATGTCAGCATTGTGCCGTTTGTGTTTAATTCCGATGCAATTTCTGTGTTTCATCGTCAATAAGCAGGTCCAAGGGATACAGTAAACCTGAAGTGAAGCATCGGAATCTAAAACTGGTCTCACAGGAAAGGTTCTAATCATGGAATGTAAGAAGAGTCAGTCCTCTTGTACTTAAGTCGGCATTGTGCCTTTTGTATTTAATTCCGATGCAATTTCTGTGTTTCATCGTCAATAAGAAGGTCCAAGGGATACAGTAAACCTGAAGTAAAACATCGGAATCTAAAGCTGGTCTCATAGGAAAGGTTCAAAACATAGACAGTAAGAAGAGTAAGTCTTCTTGTTTTTATGTGGGCATTGTGCCTTTTGTATTTAATTATAACGCAATTTCTGTGTTTCACCGTTAATAAGAAAGTCCAAGGGATACAGTAAACCTGAAGTGAAGCATGGGAAGCTAAAACTGGTCACACAGGAAAGGTTCAAAACATAGACAGTAAGAAGAGTCAGTCTTCATGTACTGATGTCGGCATTGTGCCTTTTGTATTTAATTCCGGTGCAATTTCTTTGTTTCATCGTCTATAAGAAGGTCCAAGGGAAACAGTAAACCTGAAGTCAACTATCGGAATCTAAAACTGGTCTCACAGGAAAGGTTCAAATCATGGAATGTAAGAAGAGTCACTCCTCTTGTACTTAAGTCGGCATTGTGCCTTTTGTATTTAATTCCGATGCAATTTCTGTGTTTCATCGTCAATAAGGAGGTCTAAGGGATACAGTAAACCTGAAGTAAAGCATAGGAATCTAAAACTGGTCTCACAGGAAAGGTTCAAAACATAGACAGTAAGAAGAGTCAGTCTTCTTGTTTTTAAGTGGGCATTGTGCCTTTTGTATTTAATTCCGGCGCAATTTCTGTGTTTCACCGTCAATAAGAAAGTCCAAGGGATGCAGTAAACCTGAAGTGAAGCATCGGAATCTAAAACTGGTCTCACAGGAAAGGTTCAAATTATAGACAGTAAAAAGAACCAGTCTTCTTGTACTTAAGTCGGCATTTTGACTTTTGTATTTAATTCGATGCAATCTCTGTGTTTCATCGTCAATAAGAATTTCCAAGGGATACGGTAAACGTGATGTGAAGCACCGGAATCTAAAACTGGTCTCACAGGAAAGGTTCATATCATAGAATGTAATAGGAGTCAGTCTTCTTGTACTAAAGTCGGCATTGTGCCTTTTGCATTAAATTCCGATGCAATTTCTGTGTTTCATCGTCAATATGTAGGTCCAAGAGATACGGTAAACCTGAAGTGAAGCATCGGAAATTAAAACTGGTCTCACAGGAGACGTTCAAAACATAGACAATAAGAAGAGTCAGTCTTCTTGTACTTAAGTCGGCATAGTGCCTTTTGTATTTAATTCCGATGTTTTTTCTGTGTTTCATCTTCAATAAGATGGTCCAAGGGATACTGTAAACCTGAAGTGAAACACCGGAATCAAAACTAGTCCCACAGGAAAGCTTCAAAACATAGACAGTAAGAAGAGTCAGTCTTATTGTACTTAAGTCGGCATTGTTCATATAGTATTTGATACCGATGCAATTTCTGTGTTTCATCGCCAATAAGCAGGTCCAAGGGATACAGTAAACCTGAAGTGAAGCATCCGAATCTAAAACTGGTCTCACAGGAAAGGTTCAAATCATGGAATGTAAGAAGAGTCAGTCCTCTTGTACTTAAGTCGGCATTGTGCCTTTTGTATTTAATTTCGATGCAATTTCTGTGTTTCATCGTCAATAAGAAGGTCCAAGGGATACAGTAAACCTCGAAGTGAAGCACCGGAATCAAAACTAGTCTCACAGGAAAGCTTCAAAACATAGACAATAAGAAGAGTCAGTCTTCTTGTACTTAAGTCGGCATTGTTCATATAGTATTTAATTCCGATGCAATTTTTGTGTTTTATCGTCAACAAGAAGGTCGAATATATACAGTAAACCTATAGTGAAGCATCGGAATCCAAAACTGGTCTCACAGGAAAGGTTCAAATCATAGACAGTAAGAAGAGTCAGTCTCCTTGTACATATGTCGGCATTGTGCCTTTTGTATTTAATTCCGATGCAATTTCTGTGTTTCATCGTCAATAAGAAGGTCCAAGACATACAGTAAACCTGAAGTAAAGGATCCGAATCTAAAACTGGTCTCACAGGAAAGGTTCAAAACATAGACAGTAAGATGAGTCAGTCTTCTTGTTTTTATGTAGGCATTGTGCCTTGTGCCTTTTGTATTTAATTCCGACGCAATTTTTGTGCTTCATCGTCAATAAGAAGATCCAAGGGATACAGTAAACCTGAAAGGAAACATACGAAACTGAAACTGGTCTCACAGGAATGGTTCAAATCATAGACAGTAAGAAGAGTCAGTCTTCTTGTACTTAAGTCGTCATTGTGTCTTTTGTATTTAAATCCGATGTAATTTCTGTGTTTCATCGTCAATAAGAAGGTCCAAGGGATACAGTAAACCTGAAGTGAAGCACCGGAATCAAAACTGGTCTCACAGGAAAGCTTCAAACCATAGACAGTAAGAAGAGTCAGTCTTCTTGTACTTAAGTCAGCATTTTTCATTTAGTAATTAATTCCGATGCAATTTTTGTGTTTCATCGTCAATAAGAAGGTCCAAGATATACAGTAAACCTGAAGTAAAGCAGCGGAATCTAAAGCTGGTCTCAAAGGAAACGTTCAAAACATAGACAGTAAGAAGAATCAGTCTTCATGTACTTAAGTCGGCATTGTGCCTTTTGTATTTCATTCCGATGCAATAACTGTGTTTCATCGTCAATAAGAAGGTCCTAGGGATACAGTAAACCTGAAAGGAAACCTAGGAATCTGAGGCTGATCTCACAGGAAAGGTTCAAATCATAGACAGTAAGAAGAGCCAGTCTCCTTGTACTTAAGTCGGCAATGTGGCGTTTGTATTTAATTCCGATGTAGTTTTTGTGCTTCACGTCAATAAGATGGTCCAAGGGATACAGCAAACCTGACGTGAAGCATCGGAATCAAAACTGGTCTCACAGGATAGCTTCTAAACATATACGGTAAGAAGAGTCAGTCTTCCTGAACTTAAGTCGGCATTGTGCATTTTGTAATTAATTCCGATGCAATTTCTGTGTTTCATCGTCAATAAGAAGGTCCAAGGGAAACAGTGAACCTGAAGTGAAGCATCGGAATCTAAAACTTGTCTCACAGGAATGTTTCAAAACATTGACAGTAGGATGAGTCAGTCTTCTTGTACTTAAGTCGGCATTGTGCCTTTTGTATTTAATTCGGTTGCAATTACTGTGTTTCATCGGCAATAAGAAGGTCCAAGGGATACAATAAACCAGAAGTGAAGCTTCAGAATCTAAAACTGGTCTCACAGGAAAGGTTCAATTCATAGAATGTAAGAAGAGTCAGTCCTCTTGTACTTAAGTCGGCATTTTGTCTTTTGTATTTAATTCCGTTGCCATTTCTGTGTTTCATGAGTGAATAAAAAGGTCCAAGGGATAGAGTAAACCTGAAGTAAAGCATCGGAATGTAAAACTGGTCTCACAGGAAAGGTTCAAATCATAGAATGTAAGAAGAGTCAGTCTTCTTGTACTTAAATCGGCATTGTGCCTTTTGTATTTAATTCCGATGCAATTTCTGTGTTTCATCGTCAATAAGAAGGTCCAAGGGATACAGTAAACCTGAAATGAAGCATCGGAATCTAAAACTGGTCTCACAGGAAAGGTTCAAATCATAGAATGTAAGAGGAGTCTGTCCTCTCGTACTGAAGTCGGCATTTTGCCTTTTGCATTTAATTCCGATGCAATTTCTGTGTTTCTTCGTCAATAAGAAGGTCCAAGGGATACAGTAAACCTGAAGTAAACCATCGGAATCTAAGACTGGTCTCAGAGGGAAGGTTCAAAATATAGACAGTAAGAAGAGTCAGTCTTCTGGTACTTAAGCCGTCATTGCGCCTTTGGTAATTAATTCCGATGTAATTTCTGTGTTTCATCGTCAATAAGAAGGTCCAAGGGATACAGCAAACCTGAAGTGAAGCACAGAAATCAAAACTGGTCTCACAATAAAGCTTCAAAACATAGACAGTAAGAAGAGTCAGTCTTCTTGTACTTAAGTCAGCATTGTTCATGTAGTATTTAAATCCAATGCAATTTTTGTTCTTCATCGTCAATGAGAAGGTCCAAGATATACAGTAAACCTGGAGTAAAGCATCGGAACCTAAAACTGGACTCACAGGAAACGTTCAAAACATAGACAGTAAGAAGAGTCAGTCTTCATGTACGTAAGACGGAATTGTGCTTTTTGTATTTCATTCCGATGCAATATCTGTGATTCATCGTCACTAAGAAGGTCCAAGCGATACAGTAAACCTGAAAGAAAACCTACGAATCTGAGGCTGATCTAACAGGAATGGTTCAAATCATAGACAGTAAGAAGAGTCAGTCTCCTTGTACGTATGTCGGCATTGTGGCGTTTGTATTTAATTCCGATGTAATTTTTGTGTTTCACGTCAATAAGAAGGTCCAAGGGATACAGTAAACCTGACGTGAAGCACCGGAATCAAATCTGGTCTCACAGGAAATCTTCAAAACATAGACAGTAAGAAGAGTCAGTCTTCTTGAACTTATGTCGGCATTGTGCATTTTGTATTTAATTCCGATGCAATTTCTGTGTTTCATCGTCAATAAGAAGGTCCAAGGGATACAGTAAACCTGAAGTAAAGCATCGGAATCCAAAACTGGTCTCACAGGAATGGTTCAAAACATTGACAGTAAGAAGAGTCAGTCTTCTTGTACTTATGTCGGCATTGTGCTTTTTGTATTTAATTCGGATGCAATTACTGTGTTTCATCGTCAATAAGAAGGTCCAAGGGATACAGTAAACTTGATGTGAAGCTTCGGAATCTAAAACAGGTCTCACAGGAAAGGTCGAATTCATAGAATGTAAGAAGCGTGAGTCCTCTTGTACTTAAGTCGGCATTGTGGCTTTTGAATTTAATTCCGATGCAATTTCTGTGTTTCATCGTCAATAAGAAGGTCCAAGGGATACAGTACACCTGAAGTAAAGCATCGGAATCTAAGACTGGTCTCAGAGGGAAGGTTCAAAATATAGACAGTAAGTGAAGTCAGTCTTCTAGTACTTAAGTCGGCATTGTGCCTTTTGTATTTAACTCCGATGCAGTATCTGTGTTTCATTGTCAATAAGAAGGTCCCAGGGATACAGTAAACCTGAAACGAGACATAGGAATCTTAAACTGGTCTCACAGGAATGGTTCAAATCATAGACAGTAAGAAGAGTCAATTTTCATGTACTGAAGTCGGCATTGTGCCTTTTGTATTTAATTCCGATGCAATATCTGTGTTTCATCGTCAATAAGAAGGTCCAAGGGATACAGTAAACCTGAAGTGAAGCACCGGAATCAAAACTGGTCTCACACGAAAGCTTCAAAACATAGACAGTAAGAAGAGTCAGTCTTCTTGTACTTAAGTCGGCATTGTTCATGTAGTATTTAATTCCGATGCAATTTTTGTGTTTCATCGTCAGTAAGAAGGTCCAAGATAAACAGTAAACCTGAAATAAAGCATCGGAATCTAAAATTGGTCTCAAAGGAAACGTTCAAAACATAGACAGTAAGAAGAGTCAGTCTTCATGTACTTAAGTCGGCATTGTGCCTTTTGTATTTCATTCCGATGCAATATCTGTGTTTCATCGCCTATAAGAAGGTCCAAGGGATACAGTAAACCTGAAAGGAAACATAGGAATCTGAAACTGGTCTCACAGGAATGGTTCAAATCATAGACAGTAAGAGGAGTTAGTCTTCTTGTACTTAAGTCGTCATTGTGCCTTTTGTATTTAAATCCGATGTAATTTCAGTGTTTCATCGTCAGTAGGAAGGTCCAAGGGATACAGTAAACCTGAAGTGAAGCACCGGAATCAAAACTGGTCTCACATGAAAGCTTCAAAACATAGACAGTAAGAAGAGTCAGTCTTCTTGTACTTAAGCCGGCATTGTGCATTTTGTATTTAATTCCGATGCAATTTCTGTGTTTCATCGTCAATAAGAAGGTCCAAGGGATACAGTAAACCTGAAATGAAGCATCGGAATCTAAAACTGGTCTCACATGAAAGGTTCAAATCATAGAATGTAAGAAGAGTCAGTCGTCTTGTACGAAAGTCGGCATTGTGCCTTTTGCATTTAATTCCGATGCAATTTCTGTGTCTCATCGTAAATAAGAAGGTCCAAGGGATATAGTAAACCTGAAGTAAAGCATCGGAATCAAAAAATGGTCTCACAGGAAACGTTCAAAAGATAGACAGTAAGAAGAGTCAGTCTTCATGTACTTAAGTCGGAATTGTGCCTTTTGTGTTTCATTCCGATGCAATATCTGTGTTTCATCGTCATTAAGAAGGTCCAAGGGATACAGTAAACCTGAAAGAAAACCTACAAATCTGAGGCTGATCTAACAGGAATGGTTCAAATCATAGACAGTAAGAAGTGTCAGTCTCATTGTACTTATGTCGGCATTGTGGCGTTTGTATTTCATTCCGATGTAATTTTTGTGTTTCACGTCAATAAGAAGGTCCAAGGGATACAGTAAACCTGACGTGATGCACCGGAATCAAAACTGGTCTCACAGGAAACCTTGAAAAAATTGATAGTAAGAAGAGTCAGCCTTCTTGTACTTAAGTCGGCATTGTGCATTATGTATTTAATTCCGATGCAATTTCTGTGTTTCATCATCAATAAGAAGGTCCAAGGGATACAGTAAACCTGATGTAAAGCATCGGAATCAAAAATTGGTCTCACAGGAATGGTGCAAAACATTGCCAGTAAGAAGAGTCAGTCTTCTTGTACTTAAGTCGGCATTGTGCCTTTTGTATTTAATTCGGATGCAATTACTGTGTTTCATCGTCAATAAGAAGGTCCAAAGGATACAGTAAACTTGAAGTGAAGCATCGGAATCTAAAACAGGTCTCACAGGAAAGGTTCAATTCATAGAATGTAAGAAGAGTCAGTCCTCTTGTACTTAAGTCGGCATTGTGCCTTTTGTATTTAATTCCGATGCCATTTCTGTGTTTCATCGTGAATAAGAAGGTCCAAGGGATAGAGTAAAAATGAAGTACAGCATCGGAATGTAAAACTGGTCTCACAGGAAAGGTTCAAAGCATAGACAGTAAGAAGAGTCAGTCTTCTTGTACTTAAGTCGGCATTGTGCCTTTAGTATTTAATTCCGATGCAATTTCTTTGTTTCATCGTCAATAAGAAGGTCCAAGGGATACAGTAAACCTGAAATGAAGCATAGGAATCTAAAAATGGTCTCACAGGAAAGGTTCAAATCATAGACAGTAAGAAGACTCAGTCATCTTGTACTTAAGTCGGCATTGTGCCTTGTGCATTTAATTCCGATGCAACTTCTGTGTTTCATCGTCAATTAGAATGTCCAAGGGATACAGTAAACCTGATGAGAACCATCGGAATCTAATACTGGTCTCACAGGAAAGGTTTAAATTATAGACAAAAAGAAGAGTCAGTCTTCTTGTACTTAAATCGGCATTTTGACTTTTGTATTTAATTCCGATGCAATTTATGTGTTTCATCGTCATTATGAAAGTCCAAGGGATACAGTAAACCTGAAGTGAAGCATCGGAATCTATAACTGGTCTCACAGGAAAGGTTCAAAATATAGACACAAAGAAGAGTCAATCTTCTTGTACTTAAGTCGGCATTGTGCCTTTTGTATATAATTTTGATGCAATTTCTGTGTTTCATCTTCAATAAGAAGGTACAAGGGATACAGTAAACCTGAAGTGAAACACTGGAATCAAAACTGGTCTCACAGGAAACCTTCAAAACATAGACAGTAAGAAGATTCAGTCTTCTTGTACTTAAGTCGGAATTGTGCGTTTTGTACTTAATTCCGATGCAATTCCTGTGTTTCATCGTCAATAAGAAGGTCCAACGGATACAGTAAACCTGAAATGAAGCATCTGAATCTTAAAACTGGTCTCACAGGAAAGGTTCAAATCATGGAATGTAAGAAGAGTCAGTCCTCTTGTACTTAAGTCCGCATTGTGCCTTTTGTATTTAAATTCGATGCAATTTCTGTGTTTCATCGTCAATAAGAAGGTCTAAGGGATACAGTAAACCTGAAGTAAAGCAACCGAATCTAAATCTGGTCTCACAGGAAAGGATCAAAACATAGGCAGTAAGAAGAGTCAGTCTTCTTGTTTTTAAGAGGGCATTGTGCCTATTGTATTGAATTCCAACTTATTTCTGTGTTTCATCGTCAATAAGAAAGTCCAAGGGATACAGTAAACCTGAAGTGAGGCATCGGAATCTAATACTGGTCTCACAGGAACGGTTCAAATTATAGACAGTAAGAAGAGTCAGTCTACTCGTACTTAAGTCGGCATTTTGACTTTTGTATTTAATTCCGATGCAATTTCTGTGTTTCATCTTTAATAAGAAGGTCCAAGGGATACAGTAAACCTGAAGTGAAACACCGGAATCAAAACTGGTCTCACAGGATTGGTTCAAAACATAGACAGTAAGAGGAGTCAGTCTTCTTGTACTTAAGTCAGCATTGTGCCTTTTGTATTAAATTCCTATGCTATTTCTGTGTTTCATCGTCAATAAGAAGGTCCAAGGGATACAGTATACCTGAAATGAAGCATGAGAATCTAAAACTGGTCTCACAGGAAAGGTTCAAATCATAGACAGTAAGAAGACTCAGTCATCTCGTACTTAAGTCGGCATTGTGCCTTTTGTATTTAGTTCCGATGCAATTTGTGTGTTTCATCGTCAACATGAAGGTCCAAGGCATACAGTAATTCTGAAGTGAAGCATCGGAATCTAAAACTTGTCTCACAGGAAAAGTTCAAATTATAGACAGTGAGAAGAGTCAGTCTTCTTGCACTTAAGTCAGCATTTTGACTTTTGTATTTAATTCCGATGCAATTTCTGTGTTTCATCGTCAATATGAAGGTCCCAGGGATACAGCAAACCTGAAGTGAAGCATCGGAATCTATAACTGGTCGAACAGGTAAGGTTCAAAATATAGACAGCAAGAAGAGTCAGTCTTCTTGTTCTGAAGTCGGCATAGTGCCATTTGTATTTAATTCCAATTCAATTTCTGTGCTTCATCGACAATAAGAAGGTCCAGGGGATACAGTAAACCTAAAGTGAAGCATCGTAATCTAAAAATGGTCTCACAGGAAAGGTTCAAAACATGTTCAGTAAGAAGAGTCAATCTTCTTGTACTTAAAACGGCGTTGTGCCTTTTCTATTTAATTCTGATGCAATTACTGTGTTTCATCATCAATAAGAAGGTCCAAGGGATACAGTAAACCTGAAGTGAAGCTTCGGAATCTGAACCTGGTCTCACAGGAAAGGTTCAAAACATAGACATTAAGAAGAGTCAGTATTCTTGTACTTGAGTTGGCATTGTGCCTTTTGTATTTAATTCCGATGCAATTTCTGTGTTTCATCGTCAATAAGAAGGTCCAAGGGATACAGTAAACCGGAAATGAAGCATCTGAATCTAAAACTATTCTCACATGAAAGGTTCAAATCATAGAATGTAAGAAGAGTCAGTCGTCTTGAACGAAAGCCGGCATTGTGCCTTTTGCATTTAATTCCGATGCAATCTCTGTGTTTAATCGTAAATAAGAAGGTCCAAGGGATACAGTAAACCTGAAGTAAAACATCGGAATCTAAAACAGGTTCACAGGAAAGGTTCAAACCATAGACAGTAAGAAGAGTCAGTCTTCACGTACTGAAGTCGGCATTGTGCCTTTTGTATTTAATTCCGATGCAATATCTGTGTTTCATCGTCAATAAGAAGGTCCAAGGGATACAGTAAATCTGAAACTAAACATAGGAATCTGAAACTCGTCTCACAGGAATCGTTGAAATCGTCGACAGTAAGAAGAGTCAGTCTTTTTGTACTTAAGTCGGTATTGTTCATTTAGTATTTAATTCCGATGCAATTTTTTTGTTTCATCGTCAATAAGAAGGTCCAAGGGATACAGTAAACCTGAAGAGAAGCATCGGAATCTAAAACTGGTCTCACAGGAAAGGTTCAAAACATAGACATTAAGAGGTGTCAGTCTACATGTACTGAAGTCGGCATTGTGCCTTTTGTATTTAATTCCGATGCAATATCTGTGTTTCATCGTCATTAAGAAGGTCCATGGGATATAGGAAACCTGAAGTGAAGCTTCGGAATCTAGAAGTGGTCTCACAGGGAAGGTTCATATCATAGACATTAAGAGGTGTCAGTGTTCATGTACTTAAGTCAGCATTGTGCCTTTTGTATTAAATTCCTATGCTATTTCTGTGTTTCATCGTCAATAAGAAGGTCCAAGGGATACAGTAATACTGAAATGAAGCATCGGAATCGGAAACTAGTCTCACGAGAAAGGTTCAAATCATAGACAGTAAGAAGACTCAGTCATCTTGTACTTAAGTCGGCATTGTGCCTTTTGTACTTAATTGCGATGCAATTTCTGTGTTTCATCGTCAATAAGAAGGTCCAAGGGATACAGTAAACCTGAAATGAAGCATCGGAATCTTAAAACTGGTGTCACAGGAAAGGTTCAAATCATGGAATGTGAGAAGAGTCAGTCCTCTTGTACTTAAGTCCGCATTGTGCCTTTTGTATTTAAATCCGATGCAATTTCTGTGTTTCATCTTCAATAAGAAGATCCAAGGGATACAGTAAACCTGAAGTGAAACACCGGAATCAAAACTGGTCTCACAGGATTGCTTCAAAACGTAGACAGTAAGAGGAGTCAGTCTTCTTGTACTTAAGTCAGCATTGTGCATTTTGTATTAAATTCCTATGCTATTTCTGTGTTTCATCGTCAATAAGAAGGTCCAAGGGATACAGTATACCTGAAATGAAGCATAAGAATCTAAAACTGGTCTCACAGGAAAGGTTCAAATCATAGACAGTAAGAAGACTCAGTAATCTCGCACTTAAGTCGGCATTGTGCCTTTTGTATTTAGTTCCGATGCAATTTGTGTGTTTCATCGTCAACATGAAGGTCCAAGGGATTCAGTAAACCTGAAGTGAAGCATCGGAATCTAAAACTGGTCTCACAGGAAAAGTTCAAATTATAGACAGTGAGAAGAGTCAGTCTTCTTGTACTTAAGTCGGCATTTTGACTTTTGTATTTAATTCCGATGCAGTTTCTGTGTTTCATCGTCAATAAGCAATTCCAAGGGATACAGTATACCTGAAGTGAAGCATCGGAATCTTAAAACTGGGCTCACAGGATGGTTCAAATCGTGGAATGTAAGAAGAGTCAGTCCTCATGTACTTAAGTCCGCATTGTGCCTTTTGTATTTGAATCCGATGCAATTTCTGTGTTTCATCTTCAATATGAAGGTCCAAGGGATACAGCAAACCTGAAGTGTAGCATCGGAATCTATAACTGGTCGAACAGGAAAGGTTCAAAATATAGACAGCAAGAAGAGTCAGTCTTCTTGTCCTGAAGTCGGCATAGTGCCATTTGTATTT
Source organism: Schistocerca americana (assembly GCF_021461395.2). Taxonomy (NCBI): domain Eukaryota; kingdom Metazoa; phylum Arthropoda; class Insecta; order Orthoptera; family Acrididae; genus Schistocerca; species Schistocerca americana. Next base: position 10,214,689 of record NC_060125.1, on the reverse strand, counting down.
AATTCCAAGTCAATTTCTGTGCTTCATCGTCAATAAGGAGGTCCAAGGGATACAGTAAACCTAAAGTTAAGCATTGTAATCTAAAAATGGTCTCACAGGAAAGGTTCAAAACATAGTCAGTAAGAAGAGTCAATCTACTTGTACTTAGGTCGGCATTGTGCCTTTTCTATTTAATTCGGATGCAATTACTGTGTTTCATCATCAATAAGAAGGTCCAAGGGATACAGTAATCCTGAAGTGAAGCTTCGGAATCTAAAACTGGTCTCACAGGAAAGGTTCAAAGCATAGGCAGTATGAAGAGTCAGTATTCTTGTACTTGAGTCGGCATTGTGCCTTTTATATTTAACTCCGACGCTATATCTGTGTTTCATCGTCAATAAGATGGTGCAAGGGATACAGTATACCTGAAATGAAGCATAAGAATCTAAAACTGGTCTCACAGGAATGGTTCAAATCATAGACAGTAAGAAGATTTAGTCATCTTGTACTTAAGTCGGCATTGTGCCTTTTGTATTTAGTTCCTATGCAATTTGTGTGGTGTCACCGCCAGACACCACACTTGCTATGTGGTAGCTTTAATAGGCCGCGGTCCTTTTAGTACATGTCGGACCCGTGTGTCGCCACTGTGTATTCGCAGACCTAGCGCCACCACAAGGCAGGTCTCGATATACGATAGAGCACTCGCCCCAGTTGTACGACGACATTGCTAGCAACAATACGGACGAAGCCTTCCTCTCATTTGCCGAGAGGCAGTTAGAACAGCCTTCTGCTAAGTCCATGGCTACGACCTAGCAAGGCGCCAATTGTAACAGTGCATGTATCTTACGAGTCGCATTTGTATACTCGAGAGAGATGTTCACCAGGAGTGAACAAAGTTAAGTATATTCCAGCTACGTACTTTTCTTGCTACCATTCAATAGTTATCCTGTTCCAGACTTCACGCCCGTCTGCGATAGATAGCGTGCCTATCGGCCCCCTCAAAATAACACTGTGTCGGCACTTCTGTCGACACATCAATTTGTGTGTTTCATCGTCAACATGAAGGTCCAAGGGATACAGTAAGCCTGAAGTGAAGCATCGGAAGCTAAAACTGGTCTCACAGGAAAGGTTCAACTTATTGACAGTAAGAAGAGTTTGTCTTCTTGTACTTAAGTCGGCATTTTGCTTTTGTATTTAATTCCAATGCAATTTCTGTGTTTCATCGTCAATATGAAGGTCCAAGGGATACAGCAAACCTCAATGGAAGCATCGGAATCTATAACTGGTCTCACAGGAAAGGTTCAAAATATAGGCAGCAAGAAGAGTCAGTCTTCTTGTTCTAAAGTCGGCAAAGTGCCTTTTGTATTTAATTCCAATTCAATTTCTGTGTTTCATCGTCAATAAGAAGGTCCAAGGGATACAGTAAACCTGAAGTGAAGCATCGTAATCTAAAAATGGTCTCACAGGAAAGGTTCAAATCATAGTCAGTAAGAAGAAACAATCTCGTTGTACATAAGTCGGCATTGTGCCTTTTTTATTCAATTCGGATGCAATTACTGTGTTTCATCGTCAAAAAGAAGGTCCAAGGGATACAGTAAACCTGAAGTGAAGCTTCGGAAACTAGAACTGGTCTCACAGGAAAGGTTCAAATCATAGAATGTAAGAAGAGTCAGTCCTCTTGTACTTAAGTCGGCATTGTGCCTTTTGTATTTAATTCCGATGACATTTCTGTGTTTTGTCGTGAATAAGAATGTCCAAGGGATACAGTAAAAATGAAGTAAAGCATCGGAATGTAAAACTGGTCTCACAGGAAAAATTCAAAGCATAGACAGTAAGAATAGTCAGTCTTCTTGTACTTAAGTCGGCATTGTGCCTTTTGTATTTAATTCCGATGCAATTCCTGTGTTTCATCGTCAATCAGAAGGTCCAAGGGATACAGTAAACCTGAAATGAAGCATCGGAATCTAAAACTGGTCTCACAGGAAAGGTTCAAAACATAGACAGTAAGAAGAGTCAGTCTTCATGTACTGAAGTCAGCATTCTACCTTTTGTATTTAATTCCGATGCAATATCTGTGTTTCATCGTCAATAAGAAGGTCCAAGGGATACAGTAAACCTGAAAGGAAACCTAGGAATCTGAGGCTGGTCTCACAGGAAAGGTTAAAATCATTGACAGTAAGAAGAGTCCGTCTCCTTGTACTTAAGTCGGCATTGTGGCATTTGTATTTAATTCCGATGTAATGTTTGTGTTTCACGTCAGTAAGAAGGTCCAAGGGATACAGTAAACTTGACGTGAAGCACCGGAATCAAAACTGGTCTCACAGGAAAGCTTCAAAACATAGACAGTAAAAAGAGTCAGTCTTCTTGTACTTAAGTCGGAATTGTGCATTTTGTATTAAACTCCGATGCAATTTCTGTGTTCCATCGTCAATGAGCAGGTCCAAGGGATACAGAAAACCTGAAGTGAAGCATCGGAATCAAAACTGGTCGCACAGGGATGGTTCAAAACATTGACAGTAAGAAGAGTCAGTCTTCTTGTACTTAAGTCGGCATTGTGGCTTTTGTATTTAATTCCGATGCTATTTCTGTGTTTCAACGTCAATAAAAAGGTCCAAGGGATACAGTAAACCTGAAGTGAAGCATCGAAAACTAAAACTGGTCTCACAGGAAAGGTTCAAAATATAGACAGTAAGAAGAGCCAGTCTTCTTGTACTAAAGTCGGCATTGTGCCTTTTGTAATTAATTCCGACACAATTTCTGTGTTTCATCGTCAATGAGAAGGTGAGAAGGTCCAAGGGATACAGCAAAAACCTGAAGTAATGCATCGGAATTTAAAACTGTTCACACAGGAAAGGTTCATAACATAGACAGTAAGAATAGTCAGTCTTCTTGTACTTAAGTCGGCATTGTGCCTTTTGTATTTTATTCCGATGATATTTCTGTGTTTCATCGTCAATAAGAAGGTCCAAGGGATACAGCAAACCTGAATTGAAGGATCGGAATCTATAACTGGTCTCACAGGAAAGGTTCAAAATATACACAGTAAGAAGAGTCAGTCTTCATGAACTTAAGTCGGCATTTTGACTTTTGTACTTAATTCCGATGCTATTTCTGAGTTTCATCGTCAGTAAGAGGGTCGGAGGGATACAGTAAACCTGACGTGATGCATCGGAAACTAAAACGGGTCTCACAGTAAAGATTCAAAACATAGACAGTAAGAAAAGTCAGTCTTCTTGTACTTAAGTCGGCATTGTTCCTTTTGTATTTAATTCCGATGCAATTTCTGTGTTTCATCGTCAATAAGGAGGTCCAAGGGATACATTAAACCTGAAGTGAAAAATCGGAAACTAAAACTGGTGTCATAGGAAAGGTTCAAAACATAGACAGTAAGAAGAGTCAGTACTCTTGTACTTAAGTCGGCATTGTGCCTTTTGTATTTAATTCCGATGCACTTTCTGTGTTTCATCGTGAATAAAAAGGTCCAATGCATACAGTAAACCTGAAGTAAAGCGTCAGAATCTAAAACTGGTCATACAGGAAACGTTCAAAACATACACAGTGAGAAGAGTCAGTGTTCTTGTCTTTAAGTCGGCATTGTGCCTTTTGTATTTATTTCCGATGCAATTTCTATGTTTCATCGTCAATTAGAAGGTGCAAGGGATACAGTAAACCTGAAGTGAACCATAGGAATCTAAAACCGGTCCCACAGGAAAGGATCAAAGCATAGACAGTAAGAAGAGTCGTTATTAATGTCTTTAGGTCAGCATTTTGAATTTTGTATTGAATTCCGATGCAATTTCTGTGTTTCATGGTCAATAAGAAAGTCCAACGGATACAGTAAACCTGAAGTGAAGCATCGGAATCTAAAACTGGTCTCACAGTAAAGGTTCAAAGCATAGACGGTAAGAAGAGTCAGTCTTCTTGTACTTAAGTCGGCATTGTGCCTTTTGTATTTAATTCCGATGCAATTTCTGTGTTTCATCGTCAATACGAAAGTCCAAGGGATACAGTAAACCTTAAATGAAGCATAGGCATCTAAAACAGGTCTCATAGGGAAGGTTCAAAACATAGACGGTAAGATGAGTCAGACATCATGTACTTAAGTCGGCATTGTGCCTTTTGTATTTAATTCCGATCGAAATTCTGTGTTTCATCGGCAATATGAAGCTCCAAGGGATACAGTATTCCTGAGGTGATGCATCGGAATCTAAAGCTGGTCTCAGAGGAACGGTTCAAAGTATAGACCGTAAGAAGGGTTAGTCTTCTTGTACTTAAGTCGGCATTGTGCCTTTTGTAATTAATTCCGATGCAATTTCTGTGTTTCATCGTCAATACGAAGGTCCAAAGGATACAGTAAACTTGAAATGAAGCATAGGAATCTGAAACTGGTCTCACAGGAAAGGTTCAAATCATAGACAGTAAGAGGAGTCAGTCTTCTTGTACTTAAGTCGTATTTGTGATTTTTGTATTTAATTCCGATGTAATTTCTGTGTTTCATCGTCAATAAGAAGGTCCAACGGATACAGTAAACCTGAAGTGAAGCATCGGATTCTAAAACTGGTCTCACAGGAGAGCTTTAAAACATAGACATTAAGAAGAGCCAGTCTTCTTGTACTTATGTCGGCATTGTGCCCTTTTCATATATTTCCGATGCAATTTCTGTGTTTCATCGTCAATAAGAAGGTCCAAGGGATACAGTAAACCTGAAGTAAAGCATCGGATTCTAAAACTGATCTCACAGGAAAGGTTCAAAACATAGACAGTAAGTGGAGTCAGTCTTCTTGTTTTTGAGTCAGCATTGTGCATTTTGTATTTAATACCGACGCAATTTCTGTGCTTATTCCTCAATAAGAAGGTCCAAGGGATAAAGTAAACCTGAAGTGAAGCATCAGAATCTAAACTGGTCTCACAAGAAAGGTTCAAAATATAGACAGTAAGAAGAGCAGTCTTCTTGTACTTAAGTCGGCATTGTGCCTTTTGTATTTGATTCCGATGCAATTTCTGTGTTGCACCGTCAATAAGAAGGTCTGAGGCATACATTAAACCTGAAATGAAACATCCGAATCTAAAACTGGTCTCACAGGAAAGGTTCAAACATAGACCGTAAGAAGAGTTAGTCCTCTTGTACTTATGTCGGCATTGTGCCTTTTTTATATAACTGCGATGCAATTTCTGTGTTTCATCGCCAATATGAAGGTCGAAGGGACACAACAAACCAGAAGTGAAGCATCGGAATCTAAAGTGGTCTCACAGGAGAGGTTCAAAACATAGACAGTAAGAAGAGTCAGTCTTCTTGTACTTAAGTCGGCATTGTGCCTTTTGTATTTAATTCCGATGCAATTTCTGTGTTTCATCGTCAATAACAAGGTCCAAGGGATACAGTGAACCTGAAATAAAGCATAGGAATCTATAACTGGTCTCACAGGAAAGATTCAAATCATAGACAGTAAGAGGAGTCAGTCTTCTTGTTTTTCAGTCTGCATTGTGCCTTTTGTATTAAATTCCGATGCACTTTCTGTGTTTCATCGTCAATAAGATGGTAAAAGGCATACAGTAAACCTGATATAAAGCATCGGAATTTAAAACTGTTCACACAGGAAAGGTTCATAACATAGACAATATGGAGAGTCTGTCTTCTTGTCTTTAAGTCGGCATTCTGCCTTTTGTATTTAATTTCGATGCAATTTCTGTCTTTCATCGTCAATAAGTAAGCTGTGGGATTCAGTAAACCCAAAGTCAAGCATCGGAATCAAAAATGGTTTCACAGGAAAGTTCAAATCACAGACAGTAAGAACAGTCAGTCTTCTTGTTTTTATGTTTTCATTGTGCCTTTTGTATTTCATTCCGACGCAATTTCTCTGTTTCATCCTCACTAAGAAGGTCCAAGGGGTACAGTAAACCTGAAGTGAAGCATCGAAATCAAAACTGGTCTTACAGGAATGGTTCAAAACATAGACAGTAAGAGGAGTCAGTCTTCTTGTACTTATGTCGGCATTGTGCATTTTGCATTTTATTCCGATGAAATTTCTGTGTTTCATCGCCAATAAGAAGGTTCAAGGGATACAGCAAACCTGAATTGAAGGATCGGAATCTATAACTGGTCTCACAGGAAAGGTTCAAAATATAGACAGTAAGAAGAGTCAGTCTTCTTGAACTTAAGTCGGCATTTTGACTTTTGTATTTAATTCCGATGCTATTTCTGTGTTTCATCGTCAGTAAGAGGTTTGGAGGGATACAGTAAACCTGACGTGAAGCATCGGAAACTAAAACGGGTCTCACAGTAAAGATTCAAAACATAGACAGTAAGAAGAGTCAGTCTTCATGTACTTAAGTCGGCATTGTGCCTTTTGTATTTAATTCCGATGCAATTACTGTGTTTCATCGTCAATAAGAAGGTTCCAGGGATACATTAAACCTGAAGTGAAGCATCGGAAACTAAAACTGGTGTCATAGGAAAGGTTCAAAACATGGACAGTAAGAAGAGTCAGTACTCTTGTACTTAAGTCGGCATTGTGCCTTTTGTATTTAATACCGATGCACTTTCTGTGTTTCATCGTCAATAAGAAGGTCCAAGGCATACAGTAAACCTGAAGTAAAGCGTCGGAATCTAAAACTGGTCACACATGAAAGATTCAAAGCATAGACAGTAAGAAGAGTCAGTCTTCTAGTACTTAAGTCGGCATTGTGAATTTTGTATTTAATTCCGATGCAATTCCTGTGTTTCATCGTCAATAAGAAGGTCCAACGGATACAATTAATCTGAAATGAAGCATCGGAATCTAAAACTGGTCTCACAGGAAAGGTTCAAAACATAGACAGTAAGAAGAGTCAGTCTTCATGTACTGAAGTCGGCATTCTGCATTTTGTATTTAATTCCGATGCAATATCTGTGTTTCATGGTCAATAAGAAGGTCCAAGGGATACAGTAAACCTGAAAGGAAACCTAGGAATCTGAGGCTGGTTTCACAGGAAAGGTTAAAATCATTGACAGTAAGAAGAGTCAGTCTCCGTGTACTTAAGTCGGCATTGTGGCTTTTGTATTTAATTCCGATGTAATGTTTGTGTTTCACGTCAATAAGAAGGTCCTAGGGATACAGTAAACTTGACGTGAAGCACCGGAATCAAAACTGGTCTCACAGGAAAGCATCAAAACATAGACAGTAAGAAGAGTCAGTCTTCTTGTACTTAAGTCGGAATTGTGCATCTTGTATTAAACTCCGACGCAATTTCTGTGTTCCATCGTCAATAAGCAGGTCCAAGGGATACAGTAAACCTGAAGTGAAGCATCGGATTCTAAAAGTGGTCTCACAGGAAAAGTTCAAATCACGGAATGTAAGAAGAGTCAGTCCTTTTGTACTTAAGTCAGCATTGTGCCTTTTGTATTTAATTCCGATGCAATTTCTGTGTTTCATCGTCAATAAGAAGGTCCAATGGATACAGTATACCTGAAGTAAAGCATCCGAATCTAAAACTGGTCTCACAGGAAAGGTTCAAATCATAGACAGAAAGAAGAGTCAGTCTTCTTGTTTTTAAGTGGGCATTGTGCCTTTTGTATTTAATTCCGAAGCAATTTCTGTGTTTCATCGTCAGTAAGAAAGTCCAAGGGATACAGAAAACCAGAAGTGAAGCATCGGAATCAAAACTGGTCTCACAGGGATGGTTCAAAACATTGACAGTAAGAGGAGTCAGTCTTCTTGTACTTAAGTCGGCATTGTGCCTTTTGTATTTAATTCCGATGCTATTTCTGTGTTTCATCGTCAATAAGAAGGTCCAAGGGATACAGTAAACCTGAAGTGAAGCATCGAAAACTATAACTGGTCTCATAGGAAAGGTTCAAAACATAGACAGTAAGAAGAGACAGTCATCTTGTACTAAAGTCGGCATTGTGCCTTTTGTAATTAATTCCGACACAATTTCTGTGTTTCATCGTCAATGAGAAGGTGAGAAGGTCCAAGGGATACAGTAAACCTGAACTGAAGCATCGGAATCTAAAACTGGTGTCACAGGATAGTTTCAAATCATGGAATGTAAGAAGAGTCCGTCCTCTTGTACTTAAGTCGGCATTGTGCCATTTGTATTTAATTCCGATGCACTCTCTGTGTTTCATCGTCAATAAGATGGTCCAAGGCATACAGCAAACCTGAAGTAAAGCATCGGAATTTAAAACTGTTCACACAGGAAAGGTTCATAACATAGACAGTAAGAAGAGTCGGTCTTCTTGTCTTTAAGTCGGCATTGTGCCTTTTGTACTTAATTTCGATGCAATTTCTGTGTTTCATCGTCAATAAGTAAGTCTGTGGGATTCAGTAAACCTGAAGTGAAGCAACGGAATCAAAAATGGTTTCACAGGAAAGTTCAAATCACAGACAGTAAGAACAGTTAGTATTCTTGTTTTTATGTTTTCATTGTGCCTTTTGTATTTCATATTGACGCAATTTCTGTGTTTCATCGTCACTAAGAAGGTCCTAGGGGTACAGTAAACCTGAAGTGAAGCATTGGAATCTAAAACTGGTCTCACTTAAAGATTCAAAACATAGCCAGTAAGAAATTCTGTGTTTCACCGTCAATATGAAGCTCCTAGGGATACAGTATCCCTGAGGTGAAGCATCGGAATCTAAAACTGGTCTCAGAGGAACGGTTCAAAGTATAGACAGTAAGAAGAGTCAGTCTTCTTGTACTTAAGGCGTATTTGTGATTTTTGTATTTAATTCCGATGTAATTTCTGTGTTTCATCTTCAATAAGAATGTCCAAGGGATACAGTAAACCTGAAGTGAAGCATCGGAATCAAAATTGGTCTCACAGGAGAGCTTTAAAACATAGACATTAAGAAGAGCCAGTCTTCTTGTACTTATGTCGGCATTGTGCCCTTTGCATATATTTCCGATGCAATTTCTGTGTTTCATCGTCAATAAGAAGGTCCAAGGGATACAGTAAACCTGAAGTAAAGCATCGGAATCTAAAACTGATCTCACAGGAAAGGTTCTAAACATAGACAGTAATTGGAGTCAGTCTTCTTGTTTTTGAGTCAGCATTGTGCATTTTGTATTTAATACCGACGCAATTTCTGTGTTTCATCGTCAATAAGAAGGTCCAAGGGTTACAGTAAACCTGAAGTGAAGCATCAGAATCTAAACTGGTCTCACAAGAAAGGTTCAAAATATAGACAGTAAGAAGAGTCAGTCTTCTTGTACTTAAGTCGGCATTGTGCCTTTTGTATTTAATTCCGAAGCAATTTCTGTGTTTCACCGTCAATAAGAAGGTATAAGGCATACAATAAACCTGAAATGAAACATCGGAATCTAAAACTGGTCTCACAGGAAATGTTCAAACATAGACCGTAAGAAGAATCAGTCTTCTTGTACTTATGTCGGCATTGTGCCTTTTTTATATAACTACGATGCAATTTCTGTGTTTAATCATCAATATGAAGGTCCAAGGGACACAGCAAATCTGAAGTGAAGCATCGGAATCTAAACTGGTCTCACAGGAAAAGTTCAAAACATAGACAGTATGAAGAGTCAGACTTCTTGTACTTAAGTCGGCATTGTGCCTTTTGTATTTAATTCCGATGCAATTTCTGTGTTTCATCGTCAATAAGATGGTCCAAGGCATACAGTAAACCTGAAGTAAAGCATCGGAATTTAAAACTGTTCAGACAGGAAAGGTTCATAACATAAACAGTAAGGAGAGTCGGTCTTCTTGTCTTTAAGTCGGCATTCTGCCTTTTGTATTCAATTTCGATGCAATTTCTGTGTTTCATCGTCAATAAGTAAGTCTGTGGGATTCAGTAAACCTGACGTCAAGCATCGGAATCAAAAATGGTTTCACAGGAAAGTTCAAATCACAGACAGTAAGAACAGTTAGTCTTCTTGTTTTTATGTTTTCATTGTGCCTTTTGTATTTCATTCCGACGCAATTTCTGTGTTTCATCGTCACTAAGAAGGTCCAAGGGGTACAGTAAACCTGAAGTGAAGCACCGGAATCAAAACTGGTCTCACAGGAAAGCTTCAAAACATGGACAGTAAGAAGAGTCAGTCTACTGGTTTTTAAGTGGGCATTGTGCCTTTTGTATTTAATTCCGACGTAATTTCTTGTTTCATCGTCAATAAGTAAGTCCAAGGGATACAGTAAACCTGAAGTGAAGCATCGAAATCAAAACTGGTCTTACAGGAATGGTTCAAAACATAGACAGTAAGAGGAGTCAGTCTTCTTGTACTTATGTCGGCCTTGTGCCTTTTGTATTTAATTCCGATCGAAATTCTGTGTTTCATCGTCAATATGAAGCTCCAAGGGATACAGTATACCTGAAGTGAAGCATCGGAATCTAAAACTGGTCTCAGAGGAACGGTTCAAAGTATAGACCGTAAAAAGAGTCAGTCTTCTTGTACTTAAGTCGGCATTGTGCCTTTTGTAATTAATTCCGATGCAATTTCTGTGTTTCATCGTCAATAAGAAGGTCCAACGGATACAGGAAACCTGAAGTGAAGCATAGGAATCTGAAACTGGTCTCACAGGAAAGGTTCAAATCATAGACAGTAAGAAGAGCCAGTCTTCTTGTACTTATGTCGGCATTGTGCCCTTTGTATATATTTCCGATGCAATTTCTGTGTTTCATCGTCAATAAGAAGGTCCAAGGGATACAGTAAACCTGAATTAAAGCATCGGAATCTAAAACTGATCTCACAGGAAAGGTTCAAAACATAGACAGTAAGTGGAGTCAGTCTTCTTGTTTTTGAGTCAGCATTGCGCATTTTGTATTTAATACCGACGCAATTTCTGTGTTCCATCATCAATAAGAAGGTCCAAGGGATACAGTAAACCTGAAGTGAGGCATCAGAATCTAAATTGGTCTCACAAGAAAGGTTCAAAATATGGACAGTAAGAAGAGTCAGTCTTCTTGTACTTAAGTCGGCATTAGGCCTTTTGTATTTAATTCCGATGCAATTTCTGTTTCATCGTCAATAAGAAAGTCTGAAGGATACAGTAAACCTGAAGTGAAGCATCGGAATCAAAACTGGTCTCACAGGAAGGGTAAAAAACATAGACAGTAAGGAGAGTCAGTCTTCTTGTACTTAAGTCGGCATTGTTTGTATTGTATGTAATTCCGATGCAATTTCTGTGTTTCACCGTCAATAAGAAGGTCTAAGGCATACATTAAACCTCAAATGAAACATCGGAATCTAAAACTGGTCTCACAGGAAAGGTTCAAACATAGACCGTAAGAAGAGTCAGTCTTCTTGTACTTATGTCGGCATTGTGATTTTTTTATATAACTACGATGCAATTTCTGTATTTCATCGTCAATATGAAGGTCCAAGGGACACAGCAAACATGAAGTGAAGCATCGGAATCTAAACTGGTCGCACAGGAAAGGTTCAAAACATAGACAGTAAGAAGAGTCAGTCTTCTTGTACTTAAGTCGGCATTGTGCGTTTTGTATTTATGTCCGATGCAATTTCTGTGTATCATCGTCAATAAGTAGGTCTAAGGGATACAGAAAACCTGAAGTGATGCATCGGAATCTAAAACTGGTCTCAAAGGAAAGGTTCAAATCATGGAATGTAAGAAGAATCAGTCCTCCTGTAGTTAAGTCGGCATTGTGCCTTTTGTATTTAATTCCGATGCAATTTCTGTGTTTCATCGTCAATAAGAAGTTACAAGGGATACAGTAAACCTAAAATGAAGCATAGGTTTCTGAAACTGGTCTCACAGGAAAGGTTTACATCATAGACAGGAGGAAGACTCAGTCTTCTTGTACTTAGGTCGGCAATGTGCCTTTTGTATTTAATTCCGATGCAATATATGTGTTTCATCGTCAATAAGGAGGTCCAAGGGATACAGTAAACCTGAAGTGAAGCATCGGAATCTAAAACTGCTATCACAGGAAAGGTTCAAAACATAGAGAGTAAGAAGAGTCAGTCTTCATGTTTTTAAGTGGGCATTGTGCAATTTGTATTTACTTCCGACGCAATTTCTGTGTTTGATCGTCAATAAGAAAGTCCAAGGGATACAGTAAACCTGAAGTGAAGCATCGGAATCAAAACTGGTCTCACAGGAATGGTTCAAAACATAGACAGTAAGAGGAGTCGGTCCTCTTGTACTTATGTCGGCATTGTGCCTTTTGTATTTAATTCCGATGCAATTTCTGTGTTTCATCGTCAATAAGAAAGTCCAAGGGATACAGTAAACCTGAAGTAAAGCATTGGAATCTAAAACTGGTCTCACGGGTGAGGTGCAAAATATAGACAGTAAGAGGAGGCGGTCTTCTTGTTTTCATGTAGGCACTGTGCCTTTAGTATTTAATTCCGAAGCTATTTCTGTGTCTCATCGTCAATAAGAGAGTCTGAGGGATACAGTAAACCTGAAGTGAAGCATCGGAATCAAACCTGGTCTCACAGGAAGGGTTCAAAACATAGACAGTAAGAAGAGTCAGTCTTCTTGTACTTAAGTCGGCATTGTGCATATTGTATTTAATTCCTATGCAATTTCTGTGTTTCATCGTCAATAAGAAGGTCCAAGGGATACAGTAAATCTGAGGTGAAGCATCGGAATCGAAACTGGTCTCACAGGAAAGGTTTAAAACATAGACAGTAAGAGGAGTCAGTCTTCTTGTACTTAAGTCGGCTTGGGCCTCTTGTATTTAATTCCGATGCAATCTCTGTGTATCATCGTCAATAAGCAGGTCTAAGGGATACAGTAAACGTGAAGTGTAGCATCCGAATCTAAAACTGGTCTCACAGGAAAGGGACAAATCATGGAATGTAAGAAGAGTCAGTCCCCTTGTACTTAAATCGGCATTGTGCCTTTTGTATATGACTACAATGCAATTTCTGTGTTTCATCGTCAATAAGAAGGTCCAAGGCATACAGTAAACCTGAAGTGAAGCATCGGAATCTAAAACTGGTCTCACACGAAAGGTTCAAAGATTAACAGTAAGAAGAGTCAGTCTTCTCGTTTTTAAGTCGGCATTGTGCCATTTGTATTTAATTCCGACGCAATTTCTGTGTTTCATCGTCAATAAGAAAGTCCAAGGGATCCAGTAAACCTGCAGTGAAGCATCGGAATCTAAACTGGTCTCACAGGAATGGTTCAAAATATAGACACTAAGATAAGTCACTCTTCTTGTACTTAAGTCGGCATTTTGATTTTTGTATGTAATTCCGTTGCAATTTCCGTGTTTCATCGTCAATAAGAAGGTCCAAGGGATACAGTAAACCTGAAGTGAAGCATCGGAATCTAAAACTGGTCTCACAGTAAAGATTCAAATGTAGACATTAAGAAGAGTCAGTCTTCTTGTACTCAAGTCGGCATTGTTCCTTTTCTATTTAATTCCAATGCAGCTTCTGTGGTTCATCGTCAGTGAGAAGGTCCAAGGGATACAGTAAACCTGAAGTGAAGCATCGGAAACTAAAACTGGTCTCACAGGAAGGTTAAAATCATAGAATGTAAGAAGAGGCAGTCCTCTTGTACTTAAGTCGGCATTGTGCCTTATGTATTTAAATCCGATGCAATTTCTTGTTTCATCGTCAATAAGAAGATCCAAGGTATGCAGTAAACCTGAAGTGAAGCATCGGAATCAAAACTGGTCTCACAGGAAAGGTTCTAATCGTAGAAAGTATGAAGAGTCGGTCCTCTTCTACTTAAGTCGGCAATGTGCCTTTTGTATTTAATGCCGATGCAGTTTCTGTGTTTCACCGTCAATAAGAAAGTCTGAGGGATACTGTAAACCTGAAGTGAAGCATCTGAATCTAAAACTGGTCACACTGGAGAGGTTCAAAGCATAGAGAGTAAGAAGAGTCAGTCTTCTTGTTTTTAAGTGGGCATTGTGCCTTTTGTATTTTATTCCGACGCAATTTCTGTGTTTCATCCTCAACAAGAAAGTCCAATTGATACAGTAAACCTAAGTGAAGCATCGGAATCAAAACTGGTCTCACAGGAATGGTTCATAACATACATAGTAACACGAGTCAGTCTTCTTGTACTTAAGTCGGCATTGTGCCTTTTGTATGTAATTCCGACGCAATTTCTGTGTTTCATCGTCAATATGAGGGTCCAAGGAATACAGTAAACCAAAGTGAAGCATCGGAATCAAAAACTGGTCTCACGCGAGAGGTTCAAAGTATAGACAGTAAGATGAGTCAGTCTTCTTGTACTTAAGTCGGCATTTTGATTTTTGTATTTAATTCCGTTGCAATTTCTGTGTTTCCTCGTTAATAAGAAGGTCCAAGGGATACAGTAAACCTGAAGTGAAGCATCTGAATCTAAAACTGGTTTCACAGCAAAGATTCAAAACATAGACAGTAAGAAGAGTCAGTCTTCTTGTACTTAAGTCAGAATTGCACCTTTTGTATTTAATTCCAATGCAACTTCTGTGGTTCATCGTCAGTCAGGAGGTCCATGGGATACAGTAAACCTGAAGTGAAGCATCGTAATCTAAATCAGGTCTCGCAGGAAAGGTTCAAAACATAGACAGCAAGAAGAGTCAGTCTTCTTTTACTTAAGTCGGCATTGTGCCTTTTCTATTTAATTCCGATGCAATTTCTGTGTTTCATCGTCAATAAGAAGGTCCAAGGGGTACAGTAAACCTGAACTAAGCATCGGAATCTAAAACTGATCACACAGGAAAGGTTCAAAACATAGACAATATGAGGAGTCAGTCTTTATGTTTTTAAGTTGGCATTGTGCCTTTTGTATTTAATACCGATGCAATTTCTGTGTTTCATCGTCAAGAAGAAGGTCCAATTGATACAGTAAACTTGAACTAAAGCATCGGAATCTAAAACTGGTCTCACAGGAGAGGTTCAAAACATAGACAGTAAGAGGAGTCGGTCTTCTTGTTTTCGAGTCGGCACTGTGCCTTTTGTATTTAATTCCGATGCAATTTCTGTGTTTCAACGTCAATAAGAAGTTCTGAGGGATACAGTAAACCTGAAGTGAAGCATCGGAATCAAAACTGGTCTCACAGGAAGGGTTCAAAACATAGACAGTAAGAGGAGTCAATTTTTATGTAATTAAGTTGGCATTGTGCCTAATGTATTTCATTCCGATGCAATATATGTGTTTCATCGTCAATAAGAAGGTCCAAGGGATACAGTAAACCTGAAGTGAAGCATCGGAATCAAAACTAGTCTCACAGGAAAGGTCAAAACATAGACAGTAAGAGGAGTCAGTCTTCTTGTACTAAACTCGGCATTGTGCCTCTTGTATTTAATTCCGATGCAATTTCTGTGTTTCATCGTCAATATGAGGGTCCAAGGAATACAGTAAACCAAAGTGAAGCATCGGAATCAAAAACTGGTCTCACGCGAGAGGTTCAAAGTATAGACAGTAAGATGAGTCAGTCTTCTTGCACTTAAGTCGGCATTTTGATTTTTGTATTTAATTCCGTTGCAATTTCTGTGTTTCCTCGTTAATAAGAAGGTCCAAGGGATACAGTAAACCTGAAGTGAAGCATCTGAATCTAAAACTGGTTTCACAGTAAAGATTCAAAACATAGACAGTAAGAAGAGTCAGTCTTCTTGTACTTAAGTCAGAATTGCACCTTTTGTATTTAATTCCAATGCAACTTCTGTGGTTCATCGTCAGTCAGGAGGTCCATGGGATACAGTAAACCTGAAGTGAAGCATCGTAATCTAAATCAGGTCTCGCAGGAAAGGTTCAAAACATAGACAGCAAGAAGAGTCAGTCTTCTTTTACTTAAGTCGGCATTGTGCCTTTTCCATTTAATTCCGATGCAATTTCTGTGTTTCATCGTCAATAAGAAGGTCCAAGGGATACAGTAAACCTGAACTAAGCATCGGAATCTAAAACTGATCACACAGGAAAGGTTCAAAACATAGACAATATGAGGAGTCAGTCTTCATGTTTTTAAGTTGGCATTGTGCCTTTTGTATTTAATACCGATGCAATTTCTGTGTTTCATCGTCAAGAAGAAGGTCCAATTGATACAGTAAACTTGAACTAAAGCATCGGAATCTAAAACAGGTCTCACGGGAGAGGTTCAAAACATAGACAGTAAGAGGAGTCGGTCTTCTTGTTTTTGAGTCGGCACTGTGCCTTTTGTATTTAATTCCGATGCAATTTCTGTGTTTCATCGTCAATAAGAAGTTCTGAGTGATACAGTAAACCTGAAGTGAAGCATCGGAATCAAAACTGGTCTCACAGGAAGGGTTCAAAACATAGACAGTAAGAGGAGTCAATTTTTATGTAATTAAGGTGGCATTGTGCCTATTGTATTTAATTCCGATGCAATATATGTGTTTCATCGTCAATAAGAGGGTCCAAGGGATACAGTAAACCTGAAGTGAAGCATCGGAATCAAAACTAGTCTCACAGGAAAGGTCAAAACATAGACAGTAAGAGGAGTCAGTCTTCTTGTACTAAACTCGGCATTGTGCCTCTTGTATTTAATTCCGATGCAATTTCTGTGTTTCATCGTCAATAAGAAGGTACAAGGGATACAGTAAACCTGAAATGAAGCATAGGAATCTAAAACTGGTCTCACAGGAAAGGTTCAAATCATAGACAGTAAGAAGACTCAGTATTCTTGTACTTAAGTCGGCATTGTGATTTTTGTATTTAATGCCGATGCAATTTCTTTGTTTCATTGTCAATAAAAAGGTCCAAGGGATACAGTAAACCTGAAGTGAAGCATCGTAATCTAAAACTGATCTCACAGGAGAGCTCAAATGATAGATTGTAAGAAGAGTCAGTCTTCTTGTTTTTATGTCGACATTGTGCCTTTTGTATTTAATTCCGACGCAATTTCTGTGTTTCATACGTCAACAAGACGGTCCAAGGGACACAGTAAACCTGAAGTAAAACATCGGCATCTAAAACTGGTCTCACAGGAAAGGTTCAAATCATAGACAGTGAGAAGAGTCAGTCTTATTGTTTTTAAGTGGGCATTATGAAATTTGTATTTAATTCCGACGCAATTTCTGTGTTTCATCGTCAACAAGAAGGTCCAAGGGATACAGTAAACCTGGAGTGAAGGATCGGAATCAATACTGGTCTCACAGGAAAGGTTCAAAACATAGACAGCAAGAAGAGTCAGTCTTCTTTTACTTAAGTCGGCATTGTGCCTTTTCTATTTAATTCCGATGCAATTTCTGTGTTTCACCGTCAATAAGAAGGTCCAAGGGATACAGTAAACCTGAACTAAGCATCGGAATCTAAAACTGATCACACAGGAAAGGTTCAAAACATAGACAATATGAGGAGTCAGTCTTGATGTTTTTAAGTTGGCATTGTGCCTTTTGTATTTAATACCGATGCAATTTCTGTGTTTCATCGTCAAGAAGAAGGTCCAATTGATACAGTAAACTTGAACTAAAGCATCGGAATCTAAAACTGGTCTCACGGGAGAGGTTCAAAACATAGACAGTAAGAGGAGTCGGTCTTCTTGTTTTCGAGTCGGCACTGTGCCTTTTGTATTTAATTCCGATGCAATTTCTGTGTTTCAACGTCAATAAGAAGTTCTGAGGGATACAGTAAACCTGAAGTGAAGCATCGGAATCAAAACTGGTCTCACAGGAAGGGTTCAAAACATAGACAGTAAGAGGAGTCAATTTTTATGTAATTAAGTTGGCATTGTGCCTATTGTATTTAATTCCGATGCAATATATGTGTTTCATCGTCAATAAGAAGGTCCAAGGGATACAGTAAACCTGAAGTGAAGCATCGGAATCAAAACTAGTCTCACAGGAAAGGTCAAAACATAGACAGTAAGAGGAGTCAGTCTTCTTGTACTAAACTCGGCATTGTGCTTCTTGTATTTAATTCCGATGCAATTTCTGTGTTTCATCGTCAATATGAGGGTCCAAGGAATACAGTAAACCAAAGTGAAGCATCGGAATCAAAAACTGGTCTCACGCGAGAGGTTCAAAGTATAGACAGTAAGATGAGTCAGTCTTCTTGTACTTAAGTCGGCATTTTGATTTTTGTATTTAATTCCGTTGCAATTTCTGTGTTTCCTCGTTAATAAGAAGGTCCAAGGGATACAGTAAACCTGAAGTGAAGCATCTGAATCTAAAACTGGTTTCACAGTAAAGATTCAAAACATAGACAGTAAGAAGAGTCAGTCTTCTTGTACTTAAGTCAGAATTGCACCTTTTGTATTTAATTCCAATGCAACTTCTGTGGTTCATCGTCAGTCAGGAGGTCCATGGGATACAGTAAACCTGAAGTGAAGCATCGTAATCTAAATCAGGTCTCGCAGGAAAGGTTCAAAACATAGACAGCAAGAAGAGTCAGTCTTCTTTTACTTAAGTCGGCATTGTGCCTTTTCCATTTAATTCCGATGCAATTTCTGTGTTTCATCGTCAATAAGAAGGTCCAAGGGATACAGTAAACCTGAACTAAGCATCGGAATCTAAAACTGATCACACAGGAAAGGTTCAAAACATAGACAATATGAGGAGTCAGTCTTCGTGTTTTTAAGTTGGCATTGTGCCTTTTGTATTTAATACCGATGCAATTTCTGTGTTTCATCGTCAAGAAGAAGGTCCTATTGATACAGTAAACTTGAACTAAAGCATCGGAATCTAAAACAGGTCTCACGGGAGAGGTTCAAAACATAGACAGTAAGAGGAGTCGGTCTTCTTGTTTTTGAGTCGGCACTGTGCCTTTTGTATTTAATTCCGATGCAATTTCTGTGTTTCATCGTCAATAAGAAGTTCTGAGGGATACAGTAAACCTGAAGTGAAGCATCGGAATCAAAACTGGTCTCATAGGAAGGGTTCAAAACATAGACAGTAAGAGGAGTCAATTTTTATGTAATTAAGGTGGCATTGTGCCTATTGTATTTAATTCCGATGCAATATATGTGTTTCATCGTCAATAAGAAGGTCCAAGGGATACAGTAAACCTGAAGTGAAGCATCGGAATCAAAACTAGTCTCACAGGAAAGGTCGAAACATAGACAGTAAGAGGAGTCAGTCTTCTTGTACTAAACTCGGCATTGTGCCTCTTGTATTTAATTCCGATGCAATTTCTGTGTTTCATCGTCAATAAGAAGGTACAAGGGATACAGTAAACCTGAAATGAAGCATAGGAATCTAAAACTGGTCTCACAGGAAAGGTTCAAATCATAGACAGTAAGAAGACTCAGTATTCTTGTACTTAAGTCGGCATTGTGATTTTTGTATTTAATGCCGATGCAATTTCTTTGTTTCATTGTCAATAAAAAGGTCCAAGGGATATAGTAAACCTGAAGTGAAGCATCGTAATCTAAAACTGATCTCACAGGAGAGCTCAAATGATAGATTGTAAGAAGAGTCAGTCTTCTTGTTTTTATGTCGACATTGTGCCTTTTGTATTTAATTCCGACGCAATTTCTGTGTTTCATACGTCAACAAGACGGTCCAAGGGACACAGTAAACCTGAAGTAAAACATCGGCATCTAAAACTGGTCTCACAGGAAAGGTTCAAATCATAGACAGTGAGAAGAGTCAGTCTTATTGTTTTTAAGTGGGCATTATGAAATTTGTATTTAATTCCGACGCAATTTCTGAGTTTCATCGTCAACAAGAAGGTCCAAGGGATACAGTAAACCTGGAGTGAAGGATCGGAATCAATACTGGTCTCACAGGAAAGGTTCAAAACATAGACAGTAAGAAGACTCAGTCTTCTTGTTCTTAAGTCGGCATTGTGCCTTTTGTATTTAATTACGTTGCAATATCTGTGTTTCATCGTCAATACGAAGGTCCAAGGGATACAGTAAACCAAAGTGAAGCATCGGAATCAAAAACTGGTCTCACAGGAAAGGTCCAAATATAGACAGTAAGATGAGTTAGTCTCCTTGTACTTAAGTCGCCATTTTGACTTTTGTATTTAATTCCGATGCAATTTCGGTGGTTCATCGTCAGTCAGAAGGTCCAAGGGATACAGAAAACCTGAAGTGAAGCATCGTAATCTAAATCAGGTCTCGCAGGAAAGGTTCAAAACATAGACAGCAAGAAGAGTCAGTCTTCTTTTACTTAAGTCAGCATTGTGCCTTTTCCATTTAATTCCGATGCAATTTCTGTGTTTCATCGTCAATAAGAAGGTCCAAGGGATACAGTAAACCTGAACTAAGCATCGGAATCTAAAACTGATCACACAGGAAAGGTTCAAAACATAGACAATATGAGGAGTCAGTCTTCATGTTTTTAAGTTGGCATTGTGCCTTTTGTATTTAATACCGATGCAATTTCTGTGTTTCATCGTCAAGAAGAAGGTCCAATTGATACAGTAAACTTGAACTAAAGCATCGGAATCTAAAACTGGTCTCACGGGAGAGGTTCAAAACATAGACAGTAAGAGGAGTCGGTCTTCTTGTTTTTGAGTCGGCACTGTGCCTTTTGTATTTAATTCCGATGTAATTTCTGTGTTTCATCGTCAATAAGAAGTTCTGAGGGATACAGTAAACCTGAAGTGAAGCATCGGAATCAAAACTGGTCTCACAGGAAGGGTTCAAAACATAGATAGTAAGAGGAGTCAATTTTTATGTAATTAAGTTGGCATTGTGCCTATTGTATTTAATTCCGATGCAATATATGTGTTTCTTCGTCAATAAGAAGGTCCAAGGGATACAGTAAACCTGAAGTGAAGCATCGGAATCAAAACTAGTCTCACAGGAAAGGTCAAAACATAGACAGTAAGAGGAGTCAGTCTTCTCGTACTAAACTCGGCATTGTGCCTCTTGTATTTAATTCCGATGCAATTTCTGTGTTTCATCGTCAATTAGAAGGTACAAGGGATACAGTAAACCTGAAATGAAGCATAGGAATCTAAAACTGATCTCACAGGAGAGCTTCAAATGATAGATTGTAAGAAGAGTCAGTCTTCTTGTTTTTATTTCGACATTGTGCCTTTTGTATTTAATTCCGACGTAATTTCTGTGTTTCATACGTCAACAAGACGGTCCAAGGGACACAGTAAACCTGAAGTAAAACATCGGCATCTAAAACTGGTCTCACAGGAAGGGTTCAAATCATAGACAGTGAGAAGAGTCAGTCTTATTGTTTTTAAGTGGGCATTATGAAATTTGTATTTAATTCCGACGCAATTTCTGTGTTTCATCGTCAATACGAAGGTCCAAGGGATACAGTAAACCAAAGTGAAGCATCGGAATCAAAAACTGGTCTCACAGGAAAGGTCCAAATATAGACAGTAAGATGAGTTAGTCTCCTTGTACTTAAGTCGCCATTTTGACTTTTGTATTTAATTCCGATGCAATTTCAGTGGTTCATCGTCAGTCAGAAGGTCCAAGGGATACAGAAAACCTGAAGTGAAGCATCGGAATCTAAAACAGGTCTCGCAGGAAAGGTTCAAAACATAGACAGTATGAAGAGTCAGTCTTCTTATACTTAAGTCGGCATTGTGCCTTTTGTATTTAATTCCGATGCAATTTCTGTGTTTCATCGTCAATAAGAAGGTCCGAGGGATACACTAAACCTGAAGTGAAGCATCGGAAACTAAAACTGGACTCACAGGAAAGGTTCAATTCATAGAATGTAAGAAGAGTCAGTCCTCTTGTACTTAAGTCGGCATTGTGGCTTTTGTATTTCATTCCGATGCAATTACTGTGTTTCATCGGCAATAAGAAGGTCCAAGGGATACAGTAACCCTGAAGTAAAGCATCGGATCAAAACTGGTCTCACAGGAGAGGTTCAAAACGTAGACAGTAAGAAGAGTCAGTCTTCTTGTGCTTAAGTCGGCATTGTGCCTTTTGTAATTAATTTCGATACAATTTCTGTGTTTCATCGTCAATAAGAAGGTCCAAGGGATACAGTAAACCTGAAGTGAAGCATCAGGATCAAAACTGGTCTCACAGGAAAGGTTCAAAACATAGACAGTAAGAGGAGTCACTCTTCTTGTACTTAAGTCGGCATTGTGCCTTTTATATTTATTCCGATGCAATTTCTGTGTTTCATCGTCAATAAGAATGTACCAGGGATACAGTAAACCTGGATTGAAACATAGGAATCTAAAACTGGTCTCACAGGAAAGTTCAAATCATAGACAGTAAGGAGACTCTGTCTTCTTGTACATGAGTCGGCATTGTGCCTTTTGTATTTAATTCCGATGCATTTCTGTGTTTCATCGTCAATAAGAAGGTACAAGGGATACAGTAAACCTGAAATTAATCATAGGAATTTAAAACTGGTCTCACAGGAAAGGTTTAAATAATAGACAGTAAGAAGACTCAGTCTTCTTGTACTTAGGTCGGCAATGTGCCTTTTGTATTTATTTCCGATGCAATTTCTGTGTTCCATCGTCAATATGAAGGTCCAAGGGATACAGTAATACCAAAGTGAAGCATCGGAATCTATAACTGGTCTCACAGGAAATTTTCAAAACATAGTCAGTAAGAAGAGTCAGTCTTCTTGTACGTAGGTCGGCATTTTGACTTTTGTATTTAATTCCGATGCAATTTCTCTGTTTCATCGTCAATAAGAAGGTCCAAGGGATACATTAACGCTGAAGTGAAGCATCGGAATCTCAAACTGGTCTCACAGTAAAGGTTCAATTCATAGAATGTAAGAAGAGTCAGTCCTCTTGTACTTAAGTCGGCATTGTGCCTTTTGTATTTAGTTCCGATGCAATTTCTATGTTCCATCGTCAATAAGAAGGTCCAAGGGATACAGTAAACCTGAAGTAAAGCATCGGCATCTAAAACTGGTCTCACAGGATAGGTTCAAAACATAGACAGTAAGAAGACTCAGTCTTCTTGTCTTTAAGTGGGCATTATGGCTTTTGTATTTAATTCCGACGCATTTTCTGTGTTTCATCGTCAATAAGAAAGTCCAAGGGAAACAGTAAACCTGAAGTGAAGCATCGGAATCAAGACTGGTCTCACAGGAATGGTTCAAAACATTGACAGTAAGAGGAGTTAGCTTTCTTGTACTTAAGTCGGCATTGGTCCTTTTGTATTTAATTCCAATGCAGCTTCTGTGGTTCATCGTCAGTCAAAAGGTCCAAGGGATACAGTAAACATGAAGTGAAGCATCGTAATCTAAAACAGGTCTCGCAGGAAAGGTTCACATCATAGACAGTAAGAAGAGTCAGTCTTCTTGTACTTAAGGGGGCATTGTGCCTTTTGTTTTTAATTCCAATGCAACTTCTGTGGTTCTTCGTCGGTCAGAAGGTCCAAGGGATACAGTAAACCTGACGTGAAGCATCGGAATCTAAAACTGGTCTCACAGGAAAGGTTCAAATCATAGAATGTAAGAAGAGTCAGTCCTCTTGTACTTAAGTCGGCGTTGTGCCTTTTGTATTTAATTCCGATGCAATTTCTGTG
The DNA here is from genome assembly GCF_021461395.2 of Schistocerca americana. Lineage (NCBI taxonomy): Eukaryota > Metazoa > Arthropoda > Insecta > Orthoptera > Acrididae > Schistocerca > Schistocerca americana. The sequence continues at coordinate 10,191,425 of NC_060125.1, read as the reverse complement.
TTTCATCGTCAATATGAGGGTCCAAGGGATACAGTAAACCAAAGTGAAGCATCGGAATCAAAAACTGGTCTCACGCGAGAGGTTCAAAGTATAGACAGTAAGATGAGTCAGTCTTCTTGTACTTAAGTCGGCATTTTGATTTTTGTATTTAATTCCGTTGCAATTTCTGTGTTTCCTCGTTAATAAGAAGGTCCAAGGGATACAGTAAACCTGAACTAAGCATCGGAAGCTAAAACTGATCACACAGGAAAGGTTCAAAACATAGACAATATGAGGAGTCGGTCTTCATGTTTTTAAGTTGGCATTGTGCCTTTTGTATTTAATACCGATGCAATTTCTGTGTTTCATCGTCAAGAAGAAGGTCCAATTGATACAGTAAACTTGAACTAAAGCATCGGAATCTAAAACTGGTCTCACGGGAGAGGTTCAAAACATAGACAGTAAGAGGAGTCGGTCTTCTTGTTTTTGAGTCGGCATTGTGCCTTTTGTATTTAATTCCGATGCAATTTCTGAGTTTCATCGTCAATAAGAAGTTCTGAGGGATACAGTAAACCTGAAGTGAAGCATCGGAATCAAAACTGGTCTCACAGGAAGGGTTCAAAACACAGACAGTAAGAGGAGTCAATTTTTATGTAATTAAGTTGGCATTGTGCCTATTGTATTTAATTCCGATGCAATATATGTGTTTCATCGTCAATAAGAAGGTCCAAGGGATACAGTAAACCTGAAGTGAAGCATCGGAATCAAAACTAGTCTCACAGGAAAGGTCGAAACATAGACAGTAAGAGGAGTCAGTCTTCTTGTACTAAACTCGGCATTGTGCCTCTTGTATTTAATTCCGATGCAATTTCTGTGTTTCATCGTCAATAAGAAGGTACAAGGGATACAGTAAACCTGAAATGAAGCATAGGAATCTAAAACTGGTCTCGCAGGAAAGGTTCAAATCATAGACAGTAAGAAGACTCAGTATTCTTGTACTTAAGTCGGCATTGTGATTTTTGTATTTAATGCCAATGCAATTTCTTTGTTTCATTGTCAATAAAAAGGTCCAAGGGATACAGTAAACCTGAAGTGAAGCATCGGAATCTAAAACTGATCTCACAGGAGAGCTTCAAATGATAGATTGTAAGAAGAGTCAGTCTTCTTGTTTTTATGTCGACATTGTGCCTTTTGTATTTAATTCCGACGCAATTTCTGTGTTTCATACGTCAACAAGACGGTCCAAGGGACACAGTAAACCTGAAGTAAAACATCGGCATCTAAAACTGGTCTCACAGGAAAGGTTCAAATCATAGACAGTGAGAAGAGTCAGTCTTATTGTTTTTAAGTGGGCATTATGAAATTTGTATTTAATTCCGACGCAATTTCTGTGTTTCATCGTCAACAAGAAGGTCCAAGGGATACAGTAAACCTGGAGTGAAGGATCGGAATCAATACTGGTCTCACAGGAAAGGTTCAAAACATAGACGGTAAGAAGACTCAGTCTTCTTGTTCTTAAGTCGGCATTGTGCCTTTTGTATTTAATTACGTTGCAATATCTGTGTTTCATCGTCAATACGAAGGTCCAAGGGATACAGTAAACCAAAGTGAAGCATCGGAATCAAAAACTGGTCTCACAGGAAAGGTCCAAATATAGACAGTAAAATGAGTTAGTCTCCTTGTACTTAAGTCGCCATTTTGACTTTTGTATTTAATTCCGATGCAATTTCGGTGGTTCATCGTCAGTCAGAAGGTCCAAGGGATACAGAAAACCTGAAGTGAAGCATCGGAATCTAAAACAGGTCTCGCAGGAAAGGTTCAAAACATAGACAGTATGAAGAGTCAGTCTTCTTATACTTAAGTCGGCATTGTGCCTTTTGTATTTAATTCCGATGCAATTTCTGTGTTTCATCGTCAATAAGAAGGTCCGAGGGATACACTAAACCTGAAGTGAAGCATCGGAAACTAAAACTGGACTCACAGGAAAGGTTCAAAACATAGACAGTAAGAGGAGTCACTCTTCTCGTACTTAAGTCGGCATTGTGCCTTTTATATTTATTCCGATGCAATTTCTGTGTTTCATCGTCAATAAGAATGTACCAGGGATACAGTAAACCCGGATTGAAACATAGGAATCTAAAACTGGTCTCACAGGAAAGTTCAAATCATAGACAGTAAGGAGACTCTGTCTTCTTGTACATGAGTCGGCATTGTGCCTTTTGTATTTAATTCCGATGCATTTCTGTGTTTCATCGTCAATAAGAAGGTACAAGGGATACAGTAAACCTGAAATTAATCATGGGAATTTAAAACTGGTCTCACAGGAAAGGTTTAAATAATAGACAGTAAGATGACTCAGTCTTCTTGTACTTAGGTCGGCAATGTGCCTTTTGTATTTATTTCCGATGCAATTTCTGTGTTCCATCGTCAATATGAAGGTCCAAGGGATACAGTAATACCAAAGTGAAGCATCGGAATCTATAACTGGTCTCACAGGAAATTTTCAAAACATAGTCAGTAAGAAGAGTCAGTCTTCTTGTACGTAGGTCGGCATTTTGACTTTTGTATTTAATTCCGATGCAATTTCTCTGTTTCATCGTCAATAAGAAGGTCCAAGGGATACATTAACGCTGAAGTGAACCATCGGAATCTCAAACTGGTCTCACAGTAAAGGTCCAATTCATAGAATGTAAGAAGAGTCAGTCCTCTTGTACTTAAGTCGGCATTGTGTCTTTTGTATTTAGTTCCGATGCAATTTCTATGTTCCATCGTCAATAAGAAGGTCCAAGGGATACAGTAAACCTGAAGTAAAGCATCGGCATCTAAAACTGGTCTCACAGGATAGGTTCAAAACATAGACAGTAAGAAGACTCAGTCTTCTTGTCTTTAAGTGGGCATTATGGCTTTTGTATTTAATTCCGACGCATTTTCTGTGTTTCATCGTCAATAAGAAAGTCCAAGGGAAACAGTAAACCTGAAGTGAAGCATCGGAATCAAGACTGGTCTCACAGGAATGGTTCAAAACATTGACAGTAAGAGGAGTTAGCTTTCTTGTACTTAAGTCGGCATTGGTCCTTTTGTATTTAATTCCAATGCAGCTTCTGTGGTTCATCGTCAGTCAGAAGGTCCAAGGGATACAGTAAACATGAAGTGAGCATCGTAATCTAAAACAGGTCTCGCAGGAAAGGTTCACATCATAGACAGTAAGAAGAGTCAGTCTTCTTGTACTTAAGGCGGCATTGTGCCTTTTGTTTTTAATTCCAATGCAACTTCTGTGGTTCTTCGTCGGTCAGAAGGTCCAAGGGATACAGTAAACCTGACGTGAAGCATCGGAATCTAAAACTGGTCTCACAGGAAAGGTTCAAATCATAGAATGTAAGAAGAGTCAGTCCTCTTGTACTTAAGTCGGCGTTGTGCCTTTTGTATTTAATTCCGATGCAATTTTTGTGTTTCATCGTCAATATGAAGGTCCAAGGGATACAGTAAACCTGAAATTAAGCATAGGAATCTAAAACTGGTCTCACAGGAAAGGTTTAAATCATAGACAGTAAGAAGACTCAGTCTTCTCGTACTTAGGTCGGCAATGTGCCTTTTGTATTTCTTTCCGATGCAATTTCTGTGTTTCATCGTCAATATGAAGGTCCAAGGGATACAGTAAGACCAAAGTGAAGCATTGGAAACTAAAACTGGTCTCAGTGGAAATTTTCAAAACATAGACAGTAAGAAGTGTCAGTGTTCTTGTACGTAAGACGGCATTTTGACTTTTGTATTTAATTCCGATGCAATTTCTGTGATTCATCGTCAATAAGAAGGTCCAAGGGATACATTAACCCTGCAGTGAAGCATCGGAAACTAAAACTGGTCTCACAGAGAAGGTTCAATTCATAGAATGTAAGAAGAGTCAGTCCTCTTGTACTTAAGTCGGCATTGTTGGTTTTGTATTTAGTTCCGATGCAATTTCTATGTTCCATCGTCAATAAGAAGGTCCAAGAGATACAGTAAACCTGAAGTAAAGCATCGGCATCTAAAACTGGTCTCACAGGATAGGTTCAAAACATAGACAGTAAGAAGAGTCAGTCTTCTTGCTTTTAAGTGATCATTGTGGCTTTAGTATTTAATTCCGACGCAATATCTGTGTTTCATCGGCAATAAGAAAGTCCAAGGGAAACAGTAAACCTGAAGTGAAGCATCGGAATCAAAACTGGTCTCACAGGAATGGTTCAAAACATAGACAGTAAGAGGAGTTAGTTTTCATGTTCTTAAGTCGGCATTGTTCCTTTTGTATATAATTCCAATGCAACTTCTGTGGTTCATCGTCAGTCAGAATGTCCAAAGGATACTGTAAACCTGAGGTGAAGCATCGTAATCTAAAACAGGTCTCGCAGGAAAGGTTCAAAACATAGACAGTAGGAAGAGTCAGTCTTCTTGTACTTAAGTCGGCATTGTGCCTTTTGTATTTAATTCCGATGCAATTTCTGTGTTTCATCGTCAATAAGAAGGTCCGAGGGATACACTAAACCTGAAGTGAGGCATCGTAAACTAAAACTGGTCTCACAGGAAAGGTTCAATTCATAGAATGTAAGAAGAGTCAGTCTTCAGGTTTTTAAGTCGGCATTGTGCCTATTGCATTTAATACCGACGCAATTTCTGTGTTTCATCGTCAATAAGAAGGTCCAACTAATACAGTAAACGTGAAGTAAAGCATCGGCATCTATAACTGCTCTCACAGGATAGGTACAAAACATAGACAGTGAGAAGAGTCAGTCTTCAGGTTTTTAAGGCGGCATTGTGCCTTTTGCATTTAATACCGACGCAATTTCTGTGTTTCATCGTCAATAAGAAGGTCCAAGGGATACAGTATACCTGAAGTGAAGCATCGGAATCTAAACTGGTCTCACAGGAAAGGTTCAATTCATAGAATGTAAGAAGAGTCAGTCCTCTTGTACTTAAGTCGGCATTGTGCCCTTTGTATTTAGTTCCGATGCAATTTCTATGTTCCATCGTCAATAAGATGGTCCAAGGGATACAGTAAACGTGAAGTAAAGCATCGGCATCTATAACTGCTCTCACAGGATAGGTACAAAACATAGACAGTAAGAAGAGTCAGTCTTCTTGTTTTTAAGTGAGCATTGTGGCTTTTGTATTTAATTCCGTCGCAAGTTCTGTGTTACATCGTCAATAAGTAAGTCCAAGGGAAACAGTAAACCTGAAGTGAAGCATCGGAATCAAAACTGGTCTCACATAAATGGTTCAAAACATAGACAGTAAGAGGAGGTAGTTTTCTTGTACTTAAGTCGGCATTGTTCCTTTTGTATTTAATTCCAATGCATCTTCTGTGGTTCATCGTCAGTCAGAAGGTCCAAGGGATACAGTAAACCTGAAGTAAAGCATCGTAATATAAAACAGGTCTCGCAGGAAAAGTTCAAAACATAGACAGTAAGAAGAGTCAGTCTTCTTGTACTTAGGTCGGCATTGTGCCTTTTGTATTTAATTCCGATGCGATTTCTGTGTTTCATCGACAATAAGAAGGTCCAAGGGATACAGTAAACCTGAAGTGAAGCATCAGAATCTAAAACTATTCTCACAGGAAAGGTTCAAAATATAGACACTAAGATGAGTCACTCTTCTTGTACTTACGTCGGCATTTTGATTTTTGTATGTAATTCCGTTGCAATTTCCGTGTTTCATCGTCAATAAGAAGGTCCAAGGAATACAGTAAACCTGAAGTGAAGCATCGGAATCTAAAACTGGTCTCACAGGAAGGTTAAAGTCATAGAATGTAAGAAGAGGCAGTCCTCTTGTACTTAAGTCGGCATTGTGCCTTATGTATTTAAATCCGATGCAATTTCTTGTTTCATCGTCAATAAGAAGGTCAAAGGGATACAGTAAACCTGAACTAAAGCATGGGAATCTAAAACTGATCACACAGGAAAGGTTCAAAACATAGACAATATGAGGAGTCAGTCTTCATGTTTTTAAGTCGACATTGTGCCTTTTGTATTTAATACCGACGCAATTTCTGTGCTTCATCGTCAATAAAGAGGTCCAAGGGATACAGTAAACCTGAAGTGAATCATCGGTATCTAAACTGGTCTCACAGGAATGGTTCAAAACATAGACAGTAAGAAGAACAGTCATTTGTTCTTAAGTCGGCATTGTGCCTTTTGTGTTTAATTCCGATGCAATTTCTGTGTTTCATCGTCAATATGAAGATCCAAGGGATGCAGTAAACCTGAAGTGAGGCATCGGAATCAAAACAGGTCTCACAGGAAAGGTTCAAATCGTAGAAAGTATGAAGAGTCAGTCCTCTTGTACTTAAGTCGGCATTGTGCCTTTTGTATTTAATTCCGATGCAGTTTCTGTGTTTCACCGTCAATAAGAAAGTCTGAGGGATACTGTAAACTTGAAGTGAAGCATTGGAATCTAAAACTGGTCACACTGGAGAGTTTCAAAGCATAGAGAGTAAGATGAGTCAGTCTTCTTGTTTTTAAGTCGGAATTGTACATTTTGTATTTAATTCCAATGTAACTTCTGTGGTTTGTCGTCAGTCAGGAGGTCCATGGGATACAGTAAACCTGAAGTGAAGCATCTTAATCTAAATCAGGTCTCGCAGGAAGGGTTCAAAACATAGACAGCAAGAAGAGTCAGTCTTCTTGTACTTGAGTCGGCATTGTGCCTTTTGTATTTAATTCCGATGCAATTTCTGTGATTCAACGTCAATATGAAGATCCAAGGGATACAGTAAACCTGAAGTGAAACATCGAAATCAAAACTGGTCCCACAGGAAAGGTTCAAATCGTAAAACGTAAGAAGAGTCTCTTGTACTTAAGTCGGCATTGTGCCTTTTATATTTATTTCCGATGCAATTTCTGTGTTTCATCGTCAATATGAAGGTCCAAGGGATACAGTAAACCTGAAATTAAGCATAGGAATCTAAAACTGGTCTCACAGGAAAGGTTTACATCACAGACAGTAAGAAGACTCAGTCTTCTCGTACTTAGGTCGGCAATGTGATTTTTGTATTTCTTTCCGATGCAATTTCTGTGTTTCATCGTCAATATGAAGGTCCAAGGGATACAGTAATACCAAAGTGAAGCATTGGAATCTAAAACAGGTCTCACAGGAAATTTTCAAAGCATAGACAGTAAGAAGAGTCAGTGTTCTTGTACGTAAGTCGGCATTTTGACTTTTGTATTTAATTCCGATGCAATTTCTGTGTTTCATCGTCAATAAGAAGGTCCAAGGGATACATTAACCCTGAGGTGAAGCATCGGAAACTAAAACTGGTCTCACAGGAAAGGTTCAATTCATAGAATGTAACAAGAGTCAGTCTTCTTGTACGTAAGTCGGCATTTTGACTTTTGTATTTAATTCCGATGCGATTTCTCTGTTTCATCGTCAATAAGAAGGTCAGAGGGATACATTAACCATGAACTGAAGCATCGGAATCTAAAACTGGTCTCACAGTAAAGGTCAAAACATAGACAGCAAGAAGAGTCAGTCTTCTTGTACTTAAGTCGGCATTGTGCCTTTTGTATTTAATTCCGATGCAATTTCTGTGTTTCATCGTCAATAAGGAGGTCCAAGGGATACATTAACCCTGCAGTGAAGCATCGGAATCTAAACTAGTCTCACAGGAAAGGTTCAATTCATAGAATGTAAGAAGAGTCAGTCCTCTTGTACTTAAGTCGGCATTGTGCCCTTTGAATTTAGTTCCGATGCAATTTCTATGTTCCATCGGCAATAAGATGGTCCAAGGGATACAGTAAACGTGAAGTAAAGCATCGGCATCTATAACTGGTCTCACAGGATAGGTACAAAACATAGACAGTAAGAAGAGTCAGTCTTCAGGTTTTTAAGTCGGCATTGTGCCTTTTGCATTTAATACCGACGCAATTTCTGTGTTTCATCGTCAATAAGAAGGTCGAAGGGATACAGTAAACCTGAAGTGAAGCATCGGAATCTAAACTGGTCTCACAGGAAAGGTTCAATTCATAGAATGTAAGAAGAGTCAGTCCTCTTGTACTTAAGTCGGCATTGTGCCCTTTGAATTTAGTTCCGATGCAATTTCTATGTTCCATCGTCAATAAGATGGTCCAAGGGATACAGTAAACGTGAAGTAAAGCATCGGCATCTGTAACTGGTCTCACAGGATAGGTACAAAACATAGACAGTAAGAAGAGTCAGTCTTCTTGTTTTTAAGTGGGCATTGTGGCTTTTGTATTTAATTCCGACGCAATTTCTGTGTTTCATCGTCAATAAGTAAGTCCAAGGGAAACAGTAAACCTGAAGTGAAGCATCGGAATCAAAACTGGTCTCACAGAAATGGTTCAACACATAGACAGTAAGAGGAGTTAGTTTTCTTGTACTTAAGTCGGCATTGTTCCTTTTGTATTTAATTCCAATGCAACTTCTGTGGTTCATCGTCAGTCAGAAGGTCCAATGGATACAGTAAACCTGAAGTAAAGCATCGTAATCTAAAACAGGTCTCGCAGGACAAGTTCAAAACATAGACAGTAAGAAGAGTCAGTCTTCTTGTACTTAATTCGGCATTGTGCCTTTTGTAATTAATTCCGATGCAATTTCTGTGTTTGATCGTCATTAAGAAGGTCCATGGTTCAAATGGTTCAAATTGCTCTGAGCACTATGGGTCTCAACTGCTGAGGTCATTAGTCGCCTAGAACATAGAACTAGTTAAACCTAACTAACCTGAGGATATCACAAACAACCATGCCTAAGGCTGGATTCGAACCTGAGACCGTAGCGGTCTAGCGGTTCCAGACTGCAGCGCCTATAACTGCACGGCCACTTCGGCTGGCCAAGGTCCAAGGGATACAGTAAACCTGAAGTGAAGCATCGGAATCAAAACTGGTCTCACAGGAAAGGTTCAAAACATAGACAGTAAGAGGAGTCAGTCTTCTTGTACTTAAGTCGGCATTGCGCCTTTTGTATTTAATTCCGATGCGATTTCTGTGTTTCATCGTCAATAAGAAGGTCCAAGGGATACAGTAAACCTGAAGTGAAGCATCGGAATCTAAAACTGGTCTCACAGAAAAGATTCAAAACATAGACAGTAAGAAGAGTCGGTCTTCTTCTACTTAAGGCGGCATTGTGCCTTTTGTTTTTAATTCCAATGCATCTTCTGTGGTTCCTCGTCAGTCAGAAGGTCCAAGGGATACAGTAAACGTGAAGTGAAGCATCGTAATCTAAAACAGGTCTCGCAGGAAAGGTTCAAAACATAGACAGTAAGAAGAGTCAGTCTTCTTGTACTTAGGTCGGAATTGTGCCTTTTGTTTTTAATTCCGATGCAATTTCTGTGTTTCATCATCAATAAAAAGGTCCAACTGATACAGTAAACCTGAAGTGAAGCATCGGAATCTAAAACTGGTCTCACAGGAAAGGTTCAAATCATAGAATGTAAGAAGAGTCAGTCCTCTTGTACTTAAGTCGGCGTTGTGCCTTTTGTATTTCATTTCGATGCAATTTCTGTGATTCATCGTCAATATGAAGATCCAATTGATACAGTAAACCTGAAGTGAAACATCGGAATCAAACCTGGTCTCACAGGAAAGGTTCAAATCGTAGAACGTAAGAAGAGTCTCTTGTACTTACGTCGGCATTGTGCCTTTTGTATTTAACTCCGATGCAATTTCTCTGTTTCATCGTCAATAAGAAGGTCCAAGGGATACATTAACGCTGAAGTGAAGCATCGGAATCTCAAACTGGTCTCACAGTAAAGGTTCAATTCATAGAATATAAGAAGAGTCAGTCCTCTTGTACTTAAGTCGGCATTGTGCCTTTTGTATTTAGTTCCGATGCAATTTCTATGTTCCATCGTCAATAAGAAGGTCCAAGGGATACAGTAAACCTGAAGTAAAGCATCGGCATCTAAAACTGGTCTCACAGGATAGGTTCAAAACATAGACAGTAAGAAGACTCAGTCTTCTTGTCATTAAGTGGGCATTATGGCTTTTGTATTTAATTCCGACGCATTTTCTGTGTTTCATCGTCAATAAGAAAGTCCAAGGGAAACATTAAACCTGAAGTGGAGCATAGGAATCCAAAACTGGTCTCACAGGAAAGTTCAAATCATAGACAGTAGGGAGACTCAGTCTTCTTATACTTAAGTCGGCATTGTGCCTTTTGCATTTAATTCCGATGCAATTTCTGTGTTTCATCGTCAATAAGAAGGTTCAAGGTATACAGTAAACTTGAAATTAAGCATAGGAATCTATAACTGGTCTCACAGGAAAGGTTTAAATCATAGACAGTAAGAAGACACAGTCTTCTCGTACTTAGGTCGGCAATGTGCCTTTTGTATTGATTTCCGATGCAATTACTGTGTTCATCGTCAATACGATGGTCCAAGGGATACAGCAATACCAAAGTGAAGCATCGGAATCTAAAACTGGTCTCACAGGAAATTTTCAAAACATAGACAGTAAGAAGAGACAGTCTTCTTGTACGTAAGTCGGCATTTTGATTTTTATATTTAATTCCAATGCAATTTCTCTGTTTCATCGTCAATAAGAAGTACAGAGGGATACATTAACCCTGAAGTGATGCATCGGAAACTAAAACTGGTCTCACAGAAAAGGTTCAATTCATAGAATGTAAGACGAGTCAGTCCTCTTGTACTTAAGTCGGCATTGTGCCTTTTGTATTTAGTTCCGATGCAATTTCTATGTTCCATCGTCAATAAGAAGGTCCAAGGGATACAGTAAACCTGAAGTAAAGCATCGGCATTTAAAACTGGTCTCACAGGATAGGTTCAAAACATAGACAGTAAGAAGAGTCAGTCTTCTTGTTTTTAAGTGGGCATTGTGGCTTTTGTATTTAATTCCGACGCAATATCTGTGTTTCATCGTCAATAAGAAAGTCCAAGGGAAACAGTAACCCTGAAGTGAAGCATCGGAATCAAAACAGGTCTCACAGGAATGGTTCAAAACATAGACAGTAAGAGGAGTTAGTTTTCTTGTTCTTAAGTCGGCATTGTTCCTTTTGTATTTAATTCCAATGCAATTTCTGTGTTTCATCGTCAATAAGAAGGTCCGAGGGATACACTAAACCTGAAGTGAGGCATCGGAAACTAAAACTGGTCTCACAGGAAAGATTCAAATCGTAGAACGTAAGAAGAGTCTCTTGTACTTAAGTCAGAATTGTGCCTTTTGTATTTAACTCAGATGCAATTTCTGTGGTTCATCGTCAATAAGAAGGTACCAGGGATACAGTAAACCTGAAATGAAGCACAGGAATCTAAAACTGGTCTCACAGGTAAGTTCAAATCATAGACAGTAAGGAGACTCAGTCTTCTTGTACTTAAGTCGGCATTGTGCCTTTTGTATTTAACTCCGATGCAATTTCTGTGTTTCTACATCTACATCTACATTGATACTCCGCAAGCCACCCAACGGTGTGTGGCGGAGGGCACTTTACGTGCCACTGTCATTACCTCCCTTTCCTGTTCCAGTCGCGTATGGTTCGCGGGAAGAACGACTGTCTGAAAGCCTCCGTGCGCGCTCTAATCTCTCTAATTTTACATTCGTGATCTCCTCGGGAAGTATAAGTAGGGGGAAGCAATATATTCGATACCTCATCCAGAAACGCACCCTCTCGAAACCTGGCGAGCAAGCTACACCGCGATGCAGAGCGCCTCTCTTGCAGAGTCTGCCACTTGAGTTTATTAAACATCTCCGTAACGCTATCACGGTTACCAAATAACCCAGTGACGAAACGCGCCGCTCTTCTTTGGATCTTCTCTATCTCCTCCGTCAACCCGACCTGGTACGGATCCCACACTGATGAGCAATACTCAAGTATAGGTCGAACGAGTGTCAATAAGAAGTTCCAAGGGATACAGTAAACCTGAAATGAATCATCGGAATCTAAAATTGGTCTCACAGGAAAGGATCAAAATATAGTCAGTAAGAAGAGTCATCCTTCTTGTACTTAAGTCGGCATTGTGCCTTTTGTATTTAATTCCGATGCAATTTCTGTGTTCCATCGTCAATAAGAAGGTCCAAGGGATACAGTAAACCTGAAATGAAGCATAGGAATCTAAAACTGATCTCACAGGAAAGGTTCAAACCATGGAATGTAAGAAGAGTCAGTCCTCTTGTACTTAAGTCGGCATTGTGCCTTTTGTATTTAATTCCGATGCAATTTCTGTGTTCCATCGTCAATAAGAAGGTCCAAGGGATACAGTAAACCTGAAATGAAGCATAGGAATCTAAAACTGGTCTCACAGGAAAGGTTTATATCATAGACAGTAAGAAGACTCAGTCTTCTTGTACTTAGGTCGGCAATGTTCCTTTTGTATTTATTTCCGATGCAATTTCTGTGTTTCATCATCAATATGAAGGTGCAAGGGATACAGTAAACCAAAGTGAAGCATCGGAATCTAAAACTGATCTCTCAGGAAAGGTTCAAAGCATAGACAGTAAGAATAGTAAGTCTTCTTCTACTTAGGTCGGCATTTTGGCTTTTGTATTTAATTCCGATGCAATTTCTGTGTTTCATAGTCAATGAGAAGGTCCAAGGGATACATTAACACTGAAGTGAAGCATCGGAATCCAAAACTGGTCTCACACTAAAGGTTCAAAAGCATAGACATCATGAAGAGTCTGTCTTCTTGTACTTAAGTCGCCACTGTGCCTTTTGTATTTAATACCAATTCAATTTCTGTGTTTCATCGTCAATAACAAGGTCCAAGGGATACAGTAAACCTGAAGTGAAGCACCGTAATCTAAAACAGGTCTCACAGGAAAGGTTCAAATCATAGACAGTAAGAAGAGTCAGTCTTCTTGACTTAAATCGGCATTGTGCCTTTTGTATTTAATTCCAATTCAATTTCTGCGTTTCTTCGTCAATAAGAAGGTCCAAGGGATACAGTAAACCTGATGTGATGCATCGGAATCTAAAACTGGTCTCACATTAAAGGTCCAAATCATAGAATGTAAGAAGAGTCAGTCCTCTGGTTCTTAAGTCGGCATTGTGCCTTTTGTATTTAATTCCGATGGAATTTCTGTGTTTCATCGTCAATAAGAAGATCCAAGGGATACATTAAACCTGAAGTAAAGCATCGGAATGTAAAACTGGTCTCACAGGAAAGGTTCAAATCATAGGCAGTGAGAAGAGTCAGTCTTCTTGATTTTAAGTCGGCATTTTGCGTTTTGCATTTAATTCCGATGTAATTTCGGTGGCTCATCGTCAATAAGAAGGTCCAAGAGATACAGTAAACTTGTTGTGAAGCATCGTAATCAAAACTGGTCTCACAGGAAAGGTTCAAAACATAGAGAGTAAGACGAGTCAGTCGTCTTGTACTTAGGTCGGCATTGTGACTTTTATATTAATTTCCAATAAAATTTCTGTGTTTCATCGTCAATAAGAAGTTCCAAGGGATACAGTAAACCTGAAATGAAGCATAGGAATCTAAAATTGGTCTCACAGGAAAGGTTCAAAATATAGACAGTAAGAAGAGTCAGTCTTCTTGTACCTATGTCGGCATTGTGCGTCTTGTATTTAATTCCGATGCAATTTCTGTGTATCATCGTCAATAAGCATGTCCAAGGGATACAGTGAGCCTGAATTGAAGCATCGGAATCTAAAACTGATCTCACAGGAATGGTTCAATTCATGGAATGTAAGAAGAGTCAGTCCTCTTGTAATTAAGTCGGCATTGTGATTTTTGTATTCAATCCCCATGCAATTTCTGTGTTTCATGGTCAATGTGAAGGTCGAAGGAATACAGTAAACCCTCACTGGTGCATCGGAATCTAATACTGGTCTCCTAGGAGCAGCTCAATGCACAAACTCTTAGAAGTTTAACTCTTCTTGTCCTTAAGTCGGCATTGTGCATTTTGCATTCAATCCCAATGCGATTTCTGTGTTTCATGGTCAATGCGAAGATCCAAGGGATACATTAAACCTGTCTGGTGCATAGGAATCTAATATTGGTCTCCCAGGAGCCGCACAAAGCACAAATTCTTAGAAGATTCTTTCTTCTAGTACTAAAATCAGCATTGTGCCTTTGGTATTCAATCCCGATGCAGTTTTTGAATTTAATGGTAATTGTGAAGGTCCAAGAGATACAGGAAACCTGCACTGGTGTATTGGAATCTAATACTGGACTCCCAGTAGCCGCTGTAAGCACAAATTCTTCGCAGATTCACAATTCTTGTACTTAAGGCGGCATTGTGCCTTTTGTATTCAATCCCGATGCAATTTCTGTGTCTCATGGTCAATGTGAGTGTCCAAGGGATTTACTAAACCTGTACTGGTGCATCGGAATCTAATACTGGTCTCCCAGGAGCCGGTCAAAGCACAAGCTCTTAGAAGATTCACTCTTATTGTACTTAAGTTGGCATTGTCCCTTTTGTATTCAATCCCGATGGAATTTCTGTGTTTCATGGTCAATGTGAAGGTCCAAGGGATACAGTAAACCTGTACTGGTGCATCGGAATCTAATACTGGTTTCACAGGAGCCGCCCAAAGCAGAAACTCCTAGATGATTCTTTCTTCTTGTACTTAAGTCGGCATTGTGCCTTTTGTATTCAATCACAATGCAATTTCTGTGTTTCATGGTCAATGTGAAGGTCCAAGGGATTCACTGAACCTGCACTGGTGCATCGGAATCGAATGCTGGTCTCTCAGGAGCCGCTCAAATCACAAAGTTTTAGAAGATTCACTCTTCTTGTACTTAAGTCGGCATTGTGCCTTTTGTATTCAATCGCCATAGTGTTTCATGGTTAATGTGAAGGTCCAAGGTATACAGTAAACCATCACTGGTGCATCGGAAATAAATACTGGTCTCCCAGGAGCCGCTCAAAGCACAAACTCTTAGATGATTGACTCTTCTTGTACTTAAGTCAGCATTGTGCCTGTTGTATTCAATCCCGATGCATTTTCTGTGTTTCATGGTCAATGTGAAAGTCCATGGGATTCAGTAAACCTGCACTGGTGCATCGATATCTAATACTGGTCTCCCAGGAGCCGCTGAAATCAGAAACTCTTAGAAGATTCACTCTTCTTGTACTTAATTTATTTATTGATTTATTTAACCTTGCAAGATTAGGGCCATCAGGCCCTCTCTTCCATCTAACCAGGCATCCTACTTATATTACATTCATATGTTTAAGTAGGCATGTTAAACTACATTTCTACAAAAAGTGAAATAAAC
Source organism: Schistocerca americana (assembly GCF_021461395.2). Taxonomy (NCBI): domain Eukaryota; kingdom Metazoa; phylum Arthropoda; class Insecta; order Orthoptera; family Acrididae; genus Schistocerca; species Schistocerca americana. Next base: position 10,176,268 of record NC_060125.1, on the reverse strand, counting down.
AATTAGAAAGGTACACCTGGAAAAATATATACATATAGAGTTTATATTCGTAGATCATAAGTATTGTTATAATTAGACATTATTGAAGAGACAAATTTTAGATAGGAGTGCTGGCAGCAGGGAGTATGAGGGACACTCATTGTGAACGGAGGAGAAGAATACACATGATGAAACATAATTAAGGAAATATAAAGGAAAAGAAGATTGCCTGGCTAATAGAGATAGACGAATGGGAAGGCATCTCAGGAGCAAGATGGGAGACGCTAGCTTTGCTATTTGACAGATGAGAGGATTGGCCTGGTACATTAATTTTGTGGAGAACTTTATGAGGATAATAGTAGGAAATGCTTCAACTTCTTCTTAAAAGCAGCAGGAGATTGAATTTTGCGCAAGGTAAGGGGCAGTTTGTTCCGGATGCTGACAGCGGCAACTGAGAAGGAGTTTGCAAAAGTTTTTGTTTTGTGAGTGGGCACAGTTAGGATACCAAATAAGAGTGACCTCGTGTTTCGATTATGATGGCACGACAGGTTTTTAATCTCTGAAGCAAGGTACTGGGGTGCTTGCGCGACGAAGAGTTTGTGAAGTAGACATAGAGTGTGGTAGTCACGCAATTTGTCCGGCCGCAGCCACTTTAGCTCGGAGTATGAAGCACTAACATGATCACATCGGCGAATGTTGCAGGTGTAATGCACACAGGCATTCATGGTTATCTCTAGCCGTATTTTCTTTTCACTACCCGTGCCTTGTTGAATCACATCACAATAGTGGAGGTTCGGTAGAAAGAGTGCTTGCACGAGCTGGCGTTTCAAGTCCAGTGGAAATATGTTCTGAAACTTTTTGAGAGCATAGAGACAAGCAGACGTCTTTCGGCACACTGCGACTGTATTCTCCGCCCAGTTGAGATGCTCATCCAAAGTTACACCCAATTTTTCACTGTTTTCTGATATGGTATTGGAGTACCATCGAGCAGAATAGAAGGTAGCCATTCGCGGAGATCTGAACTTATTAATTTCTGATGGGCTATTAAGATTACTTGCGTCTTTTTTGCATTTAGTTTAAGCCCCAGGCTTTTCGCCCATGTCACTACCGAAGACAGATCATCATTCATCTGAGCGTTTGCAGTGTTTACGTCTTCAGGTCTGACGCTTAGGTAGAGCTGGAGGTCGTCGGCATAGAAATGATATTTACAGGACAGAACCGATGAAATATAGTTGACATATAAAGAAAACAAAAGTGGTCCTAAGACTGATCCTTGTGGCAGTCCCGAGGAAAGATGTTTCCAGGAAGATTTTTCATTTACGCAGACAACACATTGCTGTCTGTCTTTTAAGTAGCTTTCAAACCATCTCACTGCACTAACAGAGAAATTAAGCTGTTGCATTTTTTTGAGCAATATGTCAAAGTTACCAGTGTCAAAAGCTTTGCTGAAGTCCAGTAGCGTCAATATTGCTGCCTTTAGATTGTCAATGGCACATTTCAGGTCATCTAATACTTTAATTAGAGCAGTGTTTGTGCTGTGATGTTTACGGAAACCGGATTGAAATTTGTGATATAGGCTGAATTCATGCAAGTGTTCAGTGATTTGGTCATGAACAATATATTCGAGTGCTTTGGAAACAGCAGGCAGTATGCTAATTGGTTGGTGCCTTTTGTATCCAATCCCGATGCAATTTCTGTGTTTCATGGTCAATGTGAAGGTCCATGGGATACAGTAAACTTGCACTGCTGCATCGGACTCTAATACTGGCGTCCCAGGAGCCGCTCAAATTACATACTCATTAAATTCACTCTTCTTGTACTTAAGTCGGCATTGTGCCTTTTACATTCAATCCCGATGTATTTTCTGTGTTTCATGGACAATATGAAAGTCCAAGCGATACAGTAAATCTGCACTGGTGCATTGGAATCTAATACTGGTCACCCAGGAGCCGCTCAAAACACAAATTCTTAGAAGATTCACTCTAGTAGTACTTAAGTCGGCATTGTGCACTTTGTATTCAATCCCGATGCATTTTCAGTGCTTCATGGTCAATGTGAAGGTCCAAGGTATACAGTAACCTGCACTGGTGCATCGGGATCTAATACTTGACCCACAGGGGCCGCTCAAAGCACAAACTCTTAGAAGATTAACTCTAATTGCAGTTATGTAGGCATTGTGCCTTTGGTATTCAATCGCGATGCAATTTCTGTGTTTCATGCACAATGTGAAGGTCTGAGGGATACAGTAACCCTGCACTGGTGCATCGGAATCTAATACTGGTCTCCCTGGAGCCGCTCTAAGCACAACCTCTTAGGAGATTCACTCCTCTTGTACTTCAGTCGGCATTCTGTCTTTTGTATTCTATCCCGATGAAATTTCTGTGTTTCATGGTCAATGTTAAGGTCCAAGGGATACAGTAAAACTGCACTGGTGCATCGGAATCCAATACTGGTCACCCAGGAGCCGCTCAAAGCTCAAATTCTTAGATGATTCACTATTCTTGTACTTAAGTCGGCATAGTGCAATTTGTTTTCAATCGCGAAGCAATTTGTGTGTTTCATGGTCAATGTGAAGGTCCAAGGGATACATTAAAGCTGGAATAGTGCATCAGAATCTAATACTGGTCTCCCAGGAGCTTCACAAAGCGGGCACTCTTAGAAGATTCACTCTTCTTGTACATAAGTAGGCATTGTGCCTTTTGTATTCAATCCCGATACAATTTCTGTAGTTCATGGTCAATGTGAAAGTCGAAGGTATACAGTAAACCTGCACTGAAGCATCGGAATCTAATACTGGTCTCCCAGGAGTCGCTCAAAGCAGAAACTCTTAGAAGATTCACTCTTCTTGTACTTAGGTCGGCATTGTGCAAATTGTATTCAATCCCGATGTAATTTCTGTGTCTCATGCTCAATGTGAAGGTCCAAGGGATACAGTAAAGCTGGAATAGTGAATCGGAATCAAATACTCTTCCCCTACGAGACGCTCAAAGCACAAACTCTTAGAAGATTCGCTCTTCTTGTACTTAAGTCGGCATTGTGCCATTTGTATTCAATCCCGATGCATTATCTGCACTTCATGGACAATGTGAAGGTCCAAGGTATACAGTATACCTGTACTGGTGCATCGGACTCTAATACTTTACCCATCAGGAGTCACTTAAAGGCCAAAATCTTAGAAGCCTCACTCTTCTTGTACATAAGTCGGCGTTGTGCGTTTTGTTTTGATTCCCGATGCAATTTCTGTGTTCCATGGTCTATGTAAGGGCCAACGGATACAGTAAAGCTAGAATAGTGAATCGGAATCAAATACTCTTCCCCTTGGAGACGCTCAAATCACAAAATCTTAGAAGATTCGCTCTTCTTGTACTTGAGTCGGCATTGTGTCTTTTGTATTCAATCACGGTGCAATTTCTGTATTTCAGGGTCAATGTGAAAGTCCAAGGGATACAGTAAGCCTGCATTGCTGCATTGGAATCTAATACTGGTCTCCCAGCAGCCGTACATGTCAGAAAGTCTTTGAAGACTCACTCGTCTTGTACTTAAATCATTGAGCCTCTTGTATTCAATCCCGATGCATTTTCTGTGCATCATGGTCAATGTGAGGGTCCAAGGGATTCAGTAACCCTGCACTGGTGTATGGGAATCTAAAACTGGTCTCCCAGGAGCCACTCAAAGCACATACACTTGGAAGATTCACACTTCTTGTACTTAAGTCGGCATTGTGCCTTATCTATTCAATCCCAATGCAATTTCTGTGTTTCATGGTAAACGCGAAAGTCGAAGGGATACAGTAAACCAGCACTGGTGCATCGGAATCTAATACTGGTCACCAAGCAGGCGCTCAAAGCACAAACTCTTAGAAGATCCACTATTCTTGTATTTAAGTCGGCTTTGTGACTTTTGTATTCGATCCCGATGCATTTTCAGTGTTTCATGGTCAATGTTAGGGTCCAAGGGATTCACTAAACCTGCACTGGTGCATCGGAATCTAATACTGGACCCCAGGAGCCGCTCAAAGCAAAACTCTTAGAAGATTCACTCTCCTTGTACTTAAGTCGGCATTGAGCCTTTTGTTTTCAATCCCGACGCAATTTCTGTGTTCCATGTTCATTTTGAAGGTCCAAGGGATTCAGTAAACCTGCACTGGTGCATGGGAATCAAATACAGGTCTCCCAGAAGTGTCTCAAAGAAGAAACTCTTGGAAGATTCACACTACTCGTACTTAAGTCGGCATTGTGCCTTATGTATTCAATTCCGATGCAATTTCTGTGTTTCATGGTCAATGCGAAAGTCGAAGGGATACTGTAAACCAGCACCTGTGCATCGGAATGTAATACTGGTCACCCAGGAGCGGCTCAAAGCAGAGACTTTTAGAAGTTTTACTCTTCTTGTACTTAAGTCGGCATTGTGCTTTTTTGTATTCAATCCCGATGAATTTTCTGAGTTTCATGGTCAATGTGAACGTTTAAGCGCTGCAGTAAATCAGCACTGGTGCATTGGAATCTAATACTGGTCTCCCAGGAGCCGCTCAAAGCATAAACTCTTAGAAGATTCACTATTCTTGTAGTTAAGTCGGCATTGTGCATTTTGTATTCAATTCCGATGCATTTTCAGTGGCTCATGGTCAATGTGACGGTCCAAGGTATACAGTAACATGCACTGGTGCATCGGAATCTAATACTCGACCCGCAGGGGCCGCTCAAAGCACAAACTCGTAGAAGATTAACTCTAATTGTACTTAAGTGGGAATTATGCCTTTGGTATTCAATCGCGATGCAATATCTGTGTTTCGTGCACAATGTGAACGTCCGAGGGATACAGTAAACCTGCACTGGTGCATCGGAAACTAATACTGGTCTGCCAGGAGCAGCTCAAAACACAAGCTCATAGAAGATTCACTCTTCTTGTACATAAGGCGGCATACAGCCAATTGTATTCAATCCCGATGAAATTTCTGTGTTTCATGGTCAATGTGAAAGTCAAAGGGATACAGTAAACCTACACTGGTGCATCGGAATTTAATACTGGTCTCCCAGGAGTCGCTTAAAGCAGAAACTGTTACAAGATTCACTTTTCTTGTACATAAGTCGGCATTGTGCATTTTGTATTCAGTCCCGATGTAGTTTCTGTGTCTCATGGTCAATGTGAAGGTCAGAGAGATACAGTAAACCCGAACTGGTGCATCGAAATCTAATACTGGTCTCCCAGGAGAGGCTCAAAGCAGAAACTCTTAGCACATTCACTCTTCTTGTATATAAGTCGGTATTGTTCCATTTGAATTCAATCCCGATGCAATTTCTGTGTTTCATGGTCAATGTGAAACTCCAAGGAATACAGTAAACCTGCACTGGTTCATGGGAATCTAATACAGGTGTCCCAGGAGCCACTCAAAGCACGAACACTTGGATGATTCACACTTCTTGTACTTAAGTCGGCATTGTGCCTTATGTATTCAATCCCGATGCAATTTCTGTGTTTCATGGTCAACGCGAAAGTCGAATGGATACAGTAAACCAGCACTGGTGCATCGAAATCTAATACTGGTCTGCCAGGAGCCGCTCAAAGCAGAAACGTTTAGAAGTTTCACACTTCTTGTACTTAAGTCGGCATTGTGCATATTGTATTCAATCCTGATTCAATTTCTGTGTTTCATGGTCAATGTGAATGTCCAACGAATGCTTTAAACCAGCACTTGTGCTTCGGAATTTAATTCGGGTCTCCCAGTAGCAGCTCAAACCACAAACTCTGAGAAGATTCACTCTTCTTGTACTTAAGTCGGCATTGTGCCTTTTGTATTCAATCCCGATGCATTTTCAGTGCTTCTTGGTTAATGTGAAGGTCCAAGGTATACAGTAACATGCACTGGTGAATTGGAATCTAATACTTGCCCCCCAGGGGCCGCTCAAAGCACAAACACTTAGAAGATTAACTACAATTGTAGATAAGTCGGCATTGTGCCATTGATATTCAATCGCGATGCAATTTCTGTGTTTCATGCCCAATGTGAAGGTCCAAGACATTCAGTAAACCTGCACTGGTGCATCGGAATCTAATACTGGTCTACCAGGACAAACTCAAAGCACAAACTCTTAGACAATTCACTCTTTATGTACTTAAGTCAGCATTGTGCCTTTTGTATTCAATCCTGATGCATTTTCTGTGTTTCATGGTCAATGTGAAGGTCCAAGGTGTACTGTATAGCTGCACAGGTGCATCGGAATCTAATACTTTACCCATCAGGAATCACTCAAAGCACAAATTCTTAGAAGATTCACTCATCTTGTACATACGGCGGCATAGAGCCTATTGTATTCAATCCCGATGAAATTTCTGTGTTTCATGGTCAATGTGAAAGTCAAAGGGATACAGTAAACCTGCACTGGTGCATCGGAACTTAATACTGGTCTCACAGGAGTCGCTTAAAGCAGAAACTCTTTCAAGATTCACTCTTCTTGTACATAAGTCGGCATTGTGGATTTTGTATTCAATCCCGATGTAGTTTCTGTGTCTCATGGTCAATGTGAAGGTCAAAGAGATACAGTAACCTGACCTGGTGCATCGGAATCTTATACCTGATCCCCAGGGTCCGCTCAAAGCACAAACTCTTAGAAGATTATCTCTAATTGTACTAAAGTCGGCATTGTGCCTTTGGTATTCAATCGCGATGCAATTTCTGTGTTTCATGCACAATGTGAAGGTTCGAGGGATACAGTAAACCTGCATTGGTGCATCGGAATCAAAAACTGGTCTCCCAGGAGCCGCTCAAACCACAAACTCTTAGAAGATTCAATCTTCTTGTACTTACGTCGGCATTGTGCCATTTGAATTTAATTGCTATGCAATCTCTGTGTTTCATGGTCAATGGGAAGGTCCAAAGTATACAGTAAACCTGAATTGGTGCATCGGAATCTAATACTGGTCTCCCAGGAGTTGCTAAAAGCGCAAAATCTTAGAAGATTCACTCTTCTTGTAGTTATGTTGGCATTGTGAATTTTGTATTCAATCCCGATGCAATTTCTGTGCTTCATGGTTAATGTGAATGTCCAAGGGTTACTGTAAACCTGCACTGGTGCATCAGAATCTAATACTGGTGCCCCAGGAGCCGCTCAAACCACAAACTCTTAGAAGATTCACTCCTCTTGTACTTAAGTCGGCATTGTGCCTTTTGTATTCAATCCAGGTGCATTTTCTGTGTTTCATGGTCGATGTGAAGGTCCAAGGGATTCAGTAAACCTGCACTGGTGCATCGGAATCTAATCCTGGTCTCCCAGGAGACGCTCAAAGCAAAAACTCATAGAAGATTCACTCTTCTTGTACTTAAGTCGGCATTGTGCCTTTGTATGCAATCCCGATTCAATTTCTGTGTTTCATGGTCATTGTGAAGGTCCAAAGGATACAGTAAACCTACACTGGTGCATCGGAATGTAATACTGGTCTCCCAGGAGCCGCACAAAGCAGAAACTCTTAGAAGCTTCACACTTCTTGTACGTGAGTCGGCATTGTGCCTTTTGTTTTCAATCCCGATGTAATTTATGTCTCTCAAGGTCAATGACAAGGTCCAAGGGATTCAGTAACCCTGCACTGGTGCATGGGAATCTAAAACTGGTCTCCCAGGAGCTACTCAAAGCACATACACTTGGAAGATTCACACTTCTTTTACTTCAGTCGGCATTGTGCCTTATGTATTCAATCCCGATGCAATTTCTGTGTTTCATGGTAAACGCGAAAGTCGAAGGGATACAGTAAACCAGCACTGGTGCATCGGCATCTAACACTGGTCACCAAGGAGCGGCTCAAAGCACAAACTCTTAGAAGATTCACTCTTCTTGTACCTAAGTCGGCATTGTGCCATTTGTATTCAATCCCGAAGCAAATCTATGTTTCATGGTCAATGTGAAAGTCCAAGGGATAAAGTAAACCAGCACTGATGCATCGGAAACTAATACTGGTCTCCCAGGAGCCGCACAAAGCACAAACTCTTGAAACATTCACTCTTCTTGCACTTAAGTCGGCATTTTGCCTTTGGAATTCAATCTCGATGCAATTTCTGTGTTTCATGATCAATGTGAAGTTCCAAGGGATACAGTAAACCTCGATTGGTGCATTGGAATCTAATACTGGTTTCCCAGGAGCCGCTCAAAGCACAAACTCTTAGAAGATTCACTCTTCTTGTACTTATGTCGGCATTGTGCGTTTTGTATTCAATCCCGATGTAATTTATGTGTCTCAACGTCAATGTGAGGGTCCAACGGATTCAGTAAACCTGCACTGGTGCATCGGAATCTAATACTGGTCTCCCAGGAGCCACTCAAATCACATTCTCTTAGAAGATTGACTGTTATTGTAATTAATGCGGCATTGTGTCTTTTGTATTCAATCGCGGTGCAATTTCTGTGTTTCATGGTCAATGTGAAGGTCCAGGGGAGACAGTAAGCCTGCATTGGTGCATCGGAATCTAATACTGGTCTCCCAGCAGCCGTACATGGCAGAAACTCTTAGAAGATTCACTCTTCTGCTACTTAAATCATTGAGCGTTTTGTATTCAATCCCGATGCATTTTCTGTGCATCATGGTCAATGTGAAGGTCTAAGGGATTCAGTAGCCCTGCACTGGTACATGGGAATCCAAAACTGGTCTCCCAGGAGCCACTCAAAGCACATTCACTTGGAAGATTCACACTTCTTGTACTTAAGTCGGCATTGTGCCTTATGTATTCAATCCCGATGCAATTTCTGTGTTTCATGGTAAACGCGAAAGTCGGAGGGATACAGTAAACCAGCACTGGTGCATAGGAATCTAATACTGGTCACCAAGGAGCCGCTCAAAGCACAAACTCTTAGAAGATTCACTATACTTGTATTTAAGTCGTCATTGTGACTTTTGTATTCAATCCCGATGCATTTTCAGTGTTTCATGGTCAATGTTAGGGTCCAAGGGATTCACTAAACCTGCACTGGTGCATCGGAATCTAATACTGGACCAAAGGAGATGCTCAAAGCACAAACTCTTAGAAGATTCACTCTCCTTGTACTTAAGTCGGCATTGTGCCTTTTGTTTTCAATCCCGACGCAATTTCTGTGTTTCATGTTCAATTTGAAGGTCCAAGGAATTCAATAAACCTGCACTGGTGCATCGGAATCTAATACTGGTCTCCCAGCAGCTGCTCAAAGCACAAACTCGTAGAAGATTCTATCTTCTTGTATTTAAGTCGGCATTCTGCCTTTTGTATTCAATCCCGATGCACTATCTGTGTTTCATGCTCAATGTGAAAGTCCAAGGGATTTAGTTAACCCACACTGGTGCATCAGAATCTAATACTGGTCTCCCACGAGCCGCTCAAAGCAGAAACTCTTAGAAGTTTCAGTATTCTTGTAGTTAAGTCGGCATTGTGCCTATTGTATTCAATCCTGATCCAGTTTCTGTTAGGGTCCAAGGGATTCACTAAACCTGCACTGGTGCATCGGAATCTAATACTGGACCAAAGGAGATGCTCAAAGCACAAACTCTTAGAAGATTCACTCTTCTTGTACTTAAGTAGGCATTGTGATTTTTGTATTCAATCCCGATGTAGTTTCTGTCTCTCATGGTCAATGTGAAGGTCCAAGGGATTCATTAAACCTGCACTGGTGCATCGGAATCTAATACTGGTCTCTCAGGAGCCGATCAAATCACAAACCCTTAGAAGATTCACTCTTCTTGTACTTAATACGGCATTGTGTCTTTTGTATCAAATCACGGTGCAATTTCTGTGTTTCATGGTCGATATGGAGGTCCAAGGGATACAGTTAAGCTAGAATAGCGCATCGGATTCTAATAATGGTCTCCAGGGAGCCGCGCAAAGCACAAAGAAGTAGAAGATTCACTCTACTTGTACTTAAGGCTGCATTCTGTCTTTTGCATTCTATCCCGATGCAATTTCTGTATTTCATGGTCAATGTTAAAGTCCAAGGGATACAGTAAACTTGCAGTGGTGCATTGGAATCTAATACTGGTCCCCCAGGAGAGACTCAAACCACAAACTCTTAGAAGATTCACTCCTCTATTACTTAAGTCGGCATTGTGCCTTTAGTATTCAATCCCAATGCAATTTCTGTGTTTCATGGTCAATGTGAGAGTCGAAGGGATACAGTAAACCTGCTGTGGTGCATTGGAATATAATACTGGTCTCCCAGGGAGTGCTCAAACCAAAAACTCTCAGAAGATTCACTCTTCTTGTACTTAAGTCGGCATTGTGCCTTTTGTATTTAATCGAGATGCAATTTCTGTGTTTCATGGTCAATAGCAAGGTCCAAAGTATTCAGTAAACCTGAACTGTTGCATCCAAATCTAATACTGGTCTCCCAGGAGCCGCACAAAGCAGAAACTCTTAGAAGCTTCACTCTTCTTGTACAATCCCGATGTAATTTACGTCTCTCAAGGTCAATGTGAAGGTCCAAGGGATAAAGTAAACCAGCACTGATGCATCGGAAACTAATACTGGTCTCCCAGGAGCCGCACAAAGCACAAACTCTTAAAACATTCTTTCTTCTTGCACTTAAGTCGGCATTTTGCCTTTTGAATTCAATCTCGATGCAATTTCTGTGATTCATGATCAATGTGAAGTTCCAAGGGATACAGTAAACCTCAATTGGTGCATTGGAATCTAATACTGGTCACCCAGGAGCCTTTCAAAGCACATACACTTGGAAGATTCACACTTCTTGTACTTAAGTCGGCATTGTGCCTTATGTATTCAATCCCGATGCAATTTCTATGTTTCATGGTCAATGTTAGGGTCCAAGGGATTCACTAAACCTGCACTGATACATCGGAATCTAATACTGGACTCCAGGAGATTCTCAAAGCACAAACTCTTAGAAGATTCACTCTCCTTGTACTTAATTCGGCATTGGGCCTCTTGTTTTCAATCCCGACGCAATTTCTGTGTTTCATGTTCGATTTGAAGGTCCAAGGAATTCAATAAACCTGCACTGGTGCATCGGAATCTAATACTGTTCTCCCAGCAGCCGCTCAAAGCACAAGCTCGTAGAAGATTCACTCTTCTTGTATTTAAGTCGGCATTCTGCCTTTTGTATTCAATACCGATGCACTATCTGTGTTTCATGCTCAATTTGAAAGTCGAATGGATTTAGTTAACCCGCACTGGTGCATCAGAATCTAATACTGGTCTCCCACGAGCCGCTCAAAGCAGAAACTCTTAGGAGCTTCACACTTCTTGTACTAAAGTCGGCATTTTGCATTTTGTATTCAACCCCGATGCAATTCCTGTGCCTCATGGTCAATGCGAAGGTCCAAGGGATACAGTAAACCTGCATTGGTGCATCGGAATCTAATACTGGTCTCCCAGGAGCCGCTCATGCACAAACTCTTAGAAGATTCACTCTTCTTGCACTTTAGCCGGTATTGTGCCTTTTGTATTCAATCGCGATGCCATTTGCTAAAATTCATGATCAATGTGAGTGTTCAATGGATACAGTTAGCCTGAACTGGTGCATCGGAATCTAATACTGGTCTACAAGTTGACGCTCAAAGCTCAAACTCTTAGATGATTCACTCTTCTTTTACTTAAGTCGGCATTGTGCCTTTTGTATTCAATCCCGATGCAATTTCTGTGTCTCATGGTCAATGTGAAGGTCCAAGGGATACAGTAAAACTGCATTGGTGCATCGGAATCTAATACTGGTCTCCAAGGAGCCGCTCATGCACAAAATCTTAGAAGATTCACTCTTCTAGTACTTATGTCGTCATTGTTCCATTTGAATTCAATCCCGATGCAATTTCTGTGTTTCATGGTCAATGTGAATGTCCAACTGATACAATAAACCTGCATTGGCGCATCGGAATCTAATACTGGTCTCCCAGGAGCCGCTCAAAGAACAAACACTTGGAAGATTTTCACTTCTTGTACTTAAGTCGGCATTGTGCCTTATGTATTCAATCACGATGCAATTTCTGAGTTTGATGGTCAATGCGAAAGTCGAAGGGATACAGTAAACCAGCACTGGTACATCGGAATGTAATACTGGTCTCCCAGGAGCCGCTCAATGCAGAAACTTTTACAAGGTTCACTCGTCTTGTACTTAAGTCGGCATTGTGCCTTTTGTATTCAATCTCGATGCAGTTTCTCTGTTTCATGGTCAATGTGAAAGTCCAAGCGCTACAGTAAATCTGGACTGGTGCATTGGAATCTAATACTGGTCTCCCAGGAGGCGCTCAAAGCACAAACTCTTAGAAGATTCACTATCCTTGTATTTAAGTCGGCATTGTGCCTTTTGTATTCAATCCTGATCCAATTTCTGTGTTTCATGGTCAATGTGAAGGTCCAAGGGATACAGTAAACCTGCACTGGTGCATCGGAATCTAATACTGGTTTCCCAGGGGCCAATCAAAGCACAAACACTTTGAAGATTCACTCTTCTTTTACTTAAGTCGGCATTGTCCCTATTGTATTCAATCCCAATTCAATTTCTGTGTTTCATGGTCAATGTGAAGGTCCAAGGAATGCTGCAAATCTGCACTTGTGCATCGGAATTTAATTCTGGTCTCCCAGGAACAGCTCAAAACACAAACTCTTTGAAGATTCACTGTTGTTGTACTTAAGTCGGCATTGTGTATTTTGTATTCAATCCCGAATCATTTTCAGCGTTTCATGGTCAATGTGAAGGTCCAAGGTATACTGTAACCTGCCCTGGTGGATCGGAATCTAACACTCGACCCCCAGGGGCCGCTCAAAGCACAAACTCTTAGAACATTAACTCTAATTGTACTTAAGTCGGCATTGTGCCCTTTGTATTCAATCCCGATGCAATTTCTGTGTCTCATGGTCAATATGAACGTCCGAGGGATACAGTAAACCTGCACTGCTGCATCGGAATCTAATACTAGTCTCCCAGGAGCCGCTCTAAGCACAACCTCTTAGGAGATTCACTCCTCTTATACTTAAGTCGGCATTCGGTGTTTTGTATTCAATTCTGATGCAATTTCTGTGTTTCATCGTCAACGTTAAGGTCCAAGGGACACAGTAAAACTGCACTGGTGCATCGGGATCCAATACTGGTCTCCCAGTAGTCGCTCAAAACTCAAATTCTTAGATGATTCACTCTTCTTGTACTTATGTCGGCATTAAGCCTTTTGTATTCAATCCCGATGCAATTTCTGTGTTTCATGGTCAATGTGAAGGTCCAAGGTATACAGTATACCTGCACTGGAGCATCGGAATCTAATACTTTACCCATTAGGAGTCGCTCAAAGCACAAACTCTTAGAAGATTCACTCATCTTGTACATAAGGCGGCGTAGAGCCTATCGTATTCAATGCAGATGAAATTTCTGTGTTTCATGGTTAATGTGAAAGTCGAAAGGATACAGTAAACCTGCGCTGGTGCATCGGAATCTAATACTGGTCCCCCAGGATCCGCTAAAATCACAAACTCTTAGAAGATTCATTCTTCTTGTACTTAATTCGGCATTGTGTCTTTTGTATTCAATTGCGGTGCAATTTCTGGGTTTCATGGTCAATATGAAGGTCAAAGGGATACAGTAAACCTGAACTGGTGCATCGGAATGTAATACTGGTCTCCCAGGATACGCTCAAAGCAGAAACTCATGGAAGATACACTCTTCTTGTACTTAAGTCGGCATTGTTCCATTTCAATTCTATCCTGATGCATTTTCTGTGTTTAATGGTCAATGTGAAAGTCGAAGGGATACAGTAAACCTGCATTGATGCATTGGAATCTAATACTGGTCTCCCAGGAGCCGCTCAAAACTCAAATTCTTAGATGATTCACTCTTCTTGTACTTAGGTCGGCATTAAGCCGTTTGTATTCAATCCCGATCCAATTTCTGTGTTACATGGTCAATATGACAGTCCAAGGGATAGAGTAAACCTGCATTGGTGCAGCGGAATCTAATACTGGTCTCCCAGGAGACGCTCTAAGCACAACCACTTAGGAGATTCACTCCTCTTGTACTGAAGTCGGCATTGGGTGTTTTGTATTCAATCCCGATGCAATTTCTGTGCATCCTGGATATGTGAAGGTCCAAAGGATTCAGTAAACCTGCACTGGTGCATGGGAATCTAATACACGTATTACAGGAGCCACATTAAAACACAAACATTTGGAAGATTCACTCCTCTTGTACTTAAGTCGGCATTGTGCCTTTTGTATTCATTCCTGATGCAATATCTGTGTTTCATGCACATTGTGAAGGTCCAAGACATTCAGTAAACCTGCACTGGTGCATCGGAATCTAATACTGGTCTCCCAGGAGCCGTTCAAAGTTCAAAATCTTAGAAGATTCAGTCTACTTGTACCTAAGTCGGCATTGTGCCTTTTGTATTCAATCCCGATCAAATTTCTGTGTGTCACGGTCAATGAGAATTTCCAAGGGATACAGGAAACCTGCACTGGTGCATCGGAATCTAATACTGGTCTCCCAGGGGCCGCTCAAAGAACAAACTCTCAGAAGATTCACTCTTCTTGTACTTAAATCGGCATTGTGCCTTTTGTATTCAATCCCGATGCAATTTCTGTGTTTCATGATCAATGTGAGGGTCCAAAGGATTCAGTAAACCTGCACTGGTGAATCGGAGTCTATTACTGGTCTCCCAGGAGACGCTCAAACTACAAACTCATAGACGTTTCACTGTTTCTGTACTTAAGTCGTAAATGTGCCATTAGTATTCAATCCCAATGCAATTTCTGTGTTACACGGTCACTGTGAAAGTCCAAGGGATACAGTGATCCTGCACTGGTGCATTGGAATATAATACTGGTCTGCCACGAGTAGCTCAAAACACAAACTCTTAGAAGATTCACTCTTCTTGTACTTAAGTTGGCATTGTGTTATTTGTATTCAATCCCCACGCAGTTTGTGTGTTTCATGGTCAATGTTACGATCCAAGGGATACAGTAAATCTGCACTGGTGCATCGGAATCTATCACTGGTCTCCCAGGAGCCGCTCAAATCACAAAGTCTTAGAAGATTCACTCTTCTTGTACTTAAGTTGGCATTGTGCCATTTTTATTCAGTCACGATGCAATTTCTGTGTTTCACGGTCAATATGAAAGTCCAAGGGGTACAGTAAACCTGCACTGGTGCATCGGAATCTAATACTGGTCTACCAGTTGACGCCCACATCACAAACTCTTAGATGATTCACTCTTCTTGTACTTAAGTCTGCATTGTGCCATTTGTATTCAATCCCGATGCAATTTCTGTGTTTCGTGGTCAATGTGAAAGACCAAGGGATACAGTAAACCTTCATTGGTGCATCGGAGTCTAATACTGGTCTCCCAGGAGAAACTCAAAGCACAAACTCTTAGAAGATTCACTCCTAATGTACTTAAGACGGCATTGTGCATTTTGTATTCAATCCCGATCGAATTTCTGTGTTTCATGGTCAATGTGAAGGTATAAAGGATACAGTAAACCTGCACTGGTGCATCGGAATCTAATACTGGTCTCCCAGGAGCCGCTGGAAGCACAAACTCTTAGAAGATTCACTCTTCTTGTACTTAACTTGGCATTGTGTGTTTTGTATTCAATCCCGATGCAATCTCTGTTTTTCACGGTCAATGTCCTGCAAAGTAGTGTTCCACGGCCTGCACAATCTAGAGACCTGTCCCACAAATCCACCCACCACCTCCTACAGCAGTCCAGTCGCAGGCATCTCCCACCATATAAAAGGCACGATCATGTGCAAAAGCAACCTGTTAAAAATCAGCTATGCTGCAATTACCATACAATTTTCCATGTAGGGATGACAAGTAACCAACTGTTCACTCGCAGTAATGTCTAGCACCAAACTGTGGCAAACCACAGACTTGACATTGCAGTTGCCAAGAGGCTGTACACCACTTCAACAACTGCTTTACTATACATACCATTTGGATATTCCCTTCCAGTGCAAGTTTCTCTGAACTACACAGGTGGAAATTGTCTCTCCAGCACATCTAGTGCCATCCACTTGACCTAAACCTCTGCTAATTTGTTTCCCACTGTATCACTTTACCTTTTCCCTTCTCTCTTCTGTACCCACCAATCTTTTCCCATTCAGACCATGTACTGTCTTCTCCAATCTCTCTGCCCCCCCACCCCCAGCAGCTACTGCGGGTGTGTACATTTGGCTGTTTGTGTGGTTTCCAAACTAAACCATGTTCATTTTAGATATGTTAGATCCATATACTTTACCTGAAACTAATTCTCTGAGGTACTGAGACTACTGCTTCCTGGCTCAGGGTTTCTATTTTCAGCTAACACAGTAGTATTGTCTACAAACAAAAGTGTATGGGACAGGATATTTACCAGTGAATCATTCACACTGGACACCAAAAAGACTGTTGTGGGGCATGTAGACAACCCCTGAGATGGTTCACCAAGGCTGTGTGACTGCAGGAGCAGACAGCAAAAACTCTACACAAAAGATGGTCCAGCACGTCTCAGAGCTTACAGTCAAAAATTATCAGGCAAGGTGTCCATATTATGCAAATTAACGTAGGATTAACAAGTGACAAATGCAGTTACCAAAGCAAATTAAATGATGAGCATGCCATCAGTATTATAGCTCTAAAGGAAATGCATTTAGGTGATAATTCAGCAGCTACATGCAAGATTACGCAATATAAAGCAATATCAATACTCCTCTCAATTGTTAGGTGCATCCACAATAAATGAAAAAAGAAACAGCTCTTGGATTATGTTGGCTTAAGCAGTCAGAAAATTAGTGATGTAGAAGTAATTAGGATAAAACTCAAAGGCCTGGTTATTACATCAGTCCATAAATCACCTAACGGAAAGTGTCTGACACTAGTCTTACACACAGCAACTAGACAGCACGTATATGTTTAAGATTTTAATTCCAAAACACAACCTGGAGATACATAAATAGAGACAAAAATAGAGAACCATTGTTCGAATGGATCAACACACAAGAAATTATCTAAGTTTGATGCCAAGGAATTTAAAAAGTTTTGGGCAGGCAGATGGAAACTGATACAAAACCTGACCCATCCATCTTTTCCACTGATGAGAACAAATTACCACTGAATCACTCAATAGTAGTACCTAAACATTTTTCAAGGAGTGTACATTGGCTCACAAAAGTTATCATTGGTGCTGAAATATCAGTTACAAAATACATTGATAAACCCTCATGGAAATTTGAAAAAGCTAACTCGATACAATACACCCAGGAAGTGGAGAGCAACCCACACTGGACACCTCAAAAGTCAGAACATTGGGAATTATTGTAGATGTAGCTAAATGGAATATCTGAAGGGAAGTAACAAAATAATGTGTACTAGGTTGGGACAAACCTGCCCAAGTCCTCTACAAAGGATACCAAGTGTCTAAATAATGTTTTGATAACATTTTGTATTTAAAAATATGTGTGTGTATAAATTGTTCATGTTGATGTAAATTTGACAATTTAAGAAATGGTCATGCTTACGAACAATGTAAGAAATAGGTGTTATGTAAAAACCAGTGTGCTTTTGTTTGAAACGAAAATGGCTGTGGCGCACGGAAGAGGTGCGAAAGGCGAATTGGCGTGCTACCTTGAGCAAGTTCGGGAAGTAAGTCACACAGTCTGAAGGCAGCAGTGATTGAGGTAACTCCTTTGTGGAGCAGAAGCTTTGCCTGCAAATTTTCATAAAAATGCCTCGGTTGAAGACTGCAAACAGCTTACAGTATAGCTGCGAGTTGTTGACCTACTGTATGTAAAACTGAATGAAGCCAAGAAGAGAAATTGAGCCCATACAGCAAGAAACTTGCAGGCCGTAGTGTGGGTAGTGTAGCCATCATAACTGTTCACCACACCCAAGCCTACAGCCACCAGATAAGATTTTTTTCTATTTTTGCCTTTGTACAGCATGAACCATTAATTTAAACTGTGTTTTAATAATCATTCTTGAACTTTACGGAAACTGGCTCACCCTGTTATTTCATCCTAATCATACATCTGTATAGGGTTCCTTCCTGGTGTTTGATTAATCCGAGTGTCCTGTTTTACAGACTTATGAAGTGCCAAGTTAATATAAAGAGGCACCATTTAAATTGCTTTAGTGTAAATAATAAAAATGTTTTCTTAACTATTGCAAAGTGTTATGGTTTGCTTACATAAAATTCAATCAGAGTGAAGCCAAGTTACTAGAACCTGTTAGATGGCTACACAGAATTAGTTCAAAGAATAACAGGTTTTGAAAGTAAATTCCACCAAGAAAGAGGTTTTCTTTAAGTGAAATGTTCAGTTAAAAAGTGTGTGCTTTAGTGTCTAAGTATTTAAGTTTCTTGATTATGGAAAGTGCTTTTCTAAAGGTAGTCCCCCCCACCCCGGCTAATTTTTTTTACCTTCCTTGAAGTTATCTACTGGGCTTTTTCTTTTTTAAAAACATAATGTATAAAGATGTAGCCCAAAATTGTTTAAGTGGGGTAATTTATTTGAAGAGCCAAACTAAACAGTAGCAAGAAAGTAGGCAAAATTCACATTTCTGCTTCTCCAATACTTCACTATTTCATTGCCAGGATAGGTTGGTGACCATTAAGTACATGTTTTAAACCACTAAATGAACTTGGAAATGAGTTTTCCTAGCTTCAGTATATTATTATTCATACTGTGTTCCTATCTAGCCACTGGGTAAGGTCTTAGGAAAAGAAGTGAATAGTCCAATTTACTTATCCATTAGACGCAACACACGGTAAATCCTGTAAGAAGGATAACTCTATTGATTATCTTTTCCTGTAAACAGGACTATCCTTCGATAGTGTATTTTATTTTAAAACTAAACTAAATTTTAGTAAGAGGGTTATACGTGGCAACATAGAGACAGGGTTTCTGTTATTTACGTAAAAGCATACTAATATCATAATGGTAGTGTTATAAGGTCCTATTAATGTGTGGTCATGACATTTGTTAAATGTCTCACCACATTTCTATTGAAACTATTTACTCTTCTTGTAAATAACACCTATGACAATTTTATACAAATGTCCACTAAGACTTTGCTTGTCAACTTTCATTTAGGTAACAGCGATCTTTTAGATGTATTTAAATCAGTACTGTTAAGAAATACTGACTAGCTTTATTTTCAAGAATCTCAAGTTTAAGTTATACATACTGTTATCCTCCAATAAGAATCATTGGCCGATTCTTCATCTTTGACAGGTTCATCATGCCTGCAATGCAAAACATTATCTTTTGTATTAACAGATGAAATCCAACTTTTTAAATTTAATAAATGCTTATACAAACATAAAGTTTCTTCAAAAAATGTATTTATGACAACTTCCTGCCACAGATAATTTTCACTGAATGTTGCAACCCAGTTATAATGCTGATGAGAAGCAAATGTTGATCTTTTCCCTCTCTTCCTTCACCATCTGTTTTGTTCACCTTGACATATTTCTACCAAACAGACTACCCCAATGGATCCACTGCTTATATTTAACACACAGTAAATTCAGTGCAAATATTTCCTTAACACAGGATGTGCATTGACGAGCTTGAATTAATCAGAAAAATATAAACAGATACTAACCGTTCCACAGCTCTTACAAAATACTTGCATTAAGTAATCATCAAAGCTACTTTTTGTACAGCAAGAGGACTAAAAGTCAAAATGGTGCTACATGCTACAGGCAGTGCAATACAATATATTTTACTCATTGCTACAGCAATAAATGTACTTATAAAAATATTCAGACTTAGACTATAATCAAATACAGAGAGAGAAAATATTCTAACTAAAGAGATATAGCAGCCATAGGCAGAAACAAATAAAAAAACTGATACTAATCTTAGCTTTGAGGACCAAAAGTTTCTTCATCTGGAAAACACAAAAAGAGAAATGAGACTGTTCAAGAATTAAGGATGAAAATTCAGGATCTTGAGTCAAGGAAGATGGACATGATGAAATTCAGTTGCGAAAGAGCAGCAGATGATGTAATTTTAAATGCTGAGAAATAAGATCTCTTCAAGAGGAGCCACCAAAAGGTCAAATAAGTGAAGAACAAGCTGAAAATACCGGTAAATGGGCTAAAATGGCGGCAAATAGATAAAGGAAACAGAAAGGAAGTGCTGAAGAACAGGCAACCAAACAACAACAACAACAACAACAACAATAATAACAGCACATTGTAGCAATATATAATAGCAGTCCCACAACATCTGGAGGAAGATTTTCCACTAACAGAACAATAAATTCATGAAGCCATCAAATCTTCCAAAACTTCAAAGCAACAAATGAAGACTACACTACAGCAAAATTATTGAAATAGTCAGAACACACAAATGATCTACAACTGCTGTTTGAGAACATTTGGAAAGCTGAAGAGATTATGGAAAGCATTAATCCACAGCTATGAAAAAAAGGGGACACTCAAAATGTCAACAATGGCAGAGATGCCTCACTTCTGCCAGTGGTATACAAAATATTATCAAAAATTCTCTGGACAGAGTTGTAGAAACTTTAGACAAATAACTGGGAGAATCTCGAGGAGCTCTAGAAAGGGAAGACCCTGCACAGAGCAGATGTTTATTAGAAAATCGATAATCCTCCACAGACTGCTAATCACCAAACCTATAATAGTATCATGTATTGGTTTCAAGAAAACTTTTGATTTGGTAGGCAGAGAAATTATAGGTAAAATCATCAAAGAATTTTGTATTAAAGCAAACATAATCCTCAAAACACTAGCAAATAGGATGACTGAAGCTAAATTTATGGGAGAAGTATCTCAACCATTTGAAATAAAAACTGGTGTTAGACAAGGGGACAGTTTATCACCTTTACTGTAACACTGCATTCTAGAAAAAATAGAAAGTATCTGGAATTTGGAGAAAAAAAAATTACAAAATTGAACCAATAATTTTAGGACGAATAACAAATGGAATTAAGGTAAACTGCCTGGCTTCTGCAGATGATTCTGATATACTTTCAAAAAATCTGACAGACAGTTATTGAAAGAAATCTTTTGGAAGAAATAGCAAAGAGAGCTGGTCCCAAAATTTCAGCCGAAAAAACAACATTGATGACAATTTCAAACAATGCATCAACATTCTTAGAAAAACAAAAATGTAAAATAGCATTAGGAAGTAAATTTAAATATATTGGACAAACTGTACAACAAAATGGACTAGAAGAATTAACAGTAGATGCAAGAGTCAGCAAACTGGAGAGAGCAAATCGTTTTATAAAGGATATTTACAACAAGAAATGTACAACTAAAAAAACAAAACTAAAACACTATCCCACAGTGGTATGACCAGGATGTTTATATGGATGAGGATGCCTAATGATGAACTATAAGCTGGACAGAACAGAGGTTCCTCAAAGGAGCATTATTAGAAAATAATGGTTGCAATACAAGCTACAGATGGCTGGAAAATGAGAAGTAATGAGGAGATCTACAAAAATTTTGAGAAAATATCAGAAGTAATGGCTAAAAGAAGATTAATTTTTTTTTAGAGACCTCTACTGAATGAGTAGTTCTGGAAGAAGGACTCAATGATAGCATGGATTACAGAAATAAGAAAGAAACAACATCAAACAATCAGAAATAATAGAAAGAAACCTTTTTACAGATAAAATACTGAATTTAAAAGGATCATCACCTCTCCAAGATCAAAATTAATTTCATCCCTCTCAATAAGACCGTGAAAACCGGAAATAAAATTCATAAATATGATATTGCGAAGCTCAAAATCAATCAAAACATATTGGAACAATGCCACCAGTAACTGACAGTTGAATCCCATAAATGGGCAGACATTGCCTCCATGATCCAACAAGCAGCTAATACTACAATCCTGACAGCTAAAAAGAGGAATCATACATGGTGGAATGAGGTTTGTGGTGAGGTGGTGGCCCAAACAGCAAGTGCATGGAAAAAGTGGAATTCTACCAGGAGTCCTGATGATTTTGATGTATTCCATGAAGTTCGAAAATATGCAGCCAGAACTCTATGAAGGTCTAAGCAATTGCATGAGAAACAGCAGTTAGAATAGATCGATCAGTGTTTCCAGATAAACAATGTCAGAGACTTCTATCAGGCGTTCAAATCGAATTTGAAAGGATACCAAGCCCCTAGTTTTTGTTTTAGAGACGAAAATGGAAAGCTCAGTGTTGTGCACATAGTTCCACATATTCGGCGCGTACACAAATTTCCCACTAGAGTGCGCCCCGCTAAGCAAAACAGCGCAGGCGCAGCGCTCGTCCATCTCCGCACTATGAGATGGCGCTGCCATAGAGACGGACCAAATTCTGCTTCCGCCGATCCGCGTATTAATATGTAACGCAGCCAATGAGATTGCTGCTAACATAGAACATTTTCTCCTCGCGCATCACACTCGCGCAGTGATACATGAACGTGCGAGGTATTATAACGAGTGTAAAGACCTTCGATCAGTCAGTCTGCATTTGTCTGCACCAGTCTGTATGAGTCTGCATTAGTCTGTACCAGTCTGCATTAGTCTGTACCAGTCCGTCGAGTTCTACAATTGTCTGTACCAGTCCATAGTCAAGATTCAGTCTGCGCCTGATAAGATTACCATATTCCTGTACATAGCCATGAAGATAAATGTATAGACACTTTTGTCAAGTATCTGAAATATATGTGAGAATAAGATTAACGTACCAATCCCAAAGAACTTCAGATTGTCAATTGTAAATAGCATCCAGAACCAAGTTAAGTAATTTTTATATTTGTTATTATTTTAGTAAATGTGTGTGAAAATTAATCAAATTCTGTTTAAAGTTGGTCACCGTCAATCTGCTACTCTAAGCGTGCAAGTGGCATTTCTATCATCTGACCGAATGGCAGAAGATAAACACACCATGATAAGACCACGAGACATATTGCTGACACTCGCTTACTTCGTTAGAGCAACAAGTCAAATAATCTGATGGTGTGTGTACTGAAGGTCTTACAGTATGCACACCACACTCGGCCTGACCAACAAAGAAAACTGCAAGATCATGTCTCGTTACTTTGAAAACCTACTTAATTGTGATGAACCGAAAGAAAGATTCCCTGCATGTGCCCCAATCCACAAACTACCCCTAATCTCCATCTAGTAAAGAGGAGACCAAAGAGATCATCAACAACTTTAAGAATAATAAGGCAGCTGGAGAGGATTCAATAGTGGTGGAACTACTGAAGCTGGCAAATAATGAAACTCTAGATATACTAGTCCAACTTTTTGAGGAGATCTGGAGAGCTGGGATGATACCAACTGAATGGCAGTCAGCTTTAATCCATCGTCTACACAAAAAAGGTGATAAATAGAATGTCAGTAACTATAGGGGTACCTCATTAGTATCTGTTCCACATAAGATTCTCTCCAAAGTGATACAGAATAGAATAGAAGGTCATTGTAACCAACTGATTGGGGACTATCAAGCTGGTTTCCGAAAGGGCGATTCTTGCGCAGAACAGATCTTTAACCTGAAGAACATCATCAGGTCCAAAAAACTGGAAGAAATAACTATGTGGTCATGTTTGTTGATTTTCAAAAAGTATATGACTCCATCGACTGACAGGCATTAATGAATATTTTGGAAAAGTTTGGGATGGATAATACCTCAAGAAAGCTGATCAAACAAACTCTTACTAACACAGTGTCAAAAATTAAATTTATGGGTGAGGTATCTGAACCCTTTACAATCAGAACGGACATAAGACGAGGAGATGGACTATCCCTCTCCTTTTCAATTGTGTCTTGGAAAAGGTCACTCGAGAGTGGAGAAAGTTATTAGCCCAAGAAGAAACAAATGAAGAGTGGTTCAGACTTGGTCCTAAGAACAAAGGGGTGTGCATTGACTGCTTAGATTTTGTGGCTGACCTGGCCATTTTTGCTAACAACAAAGAGTCAGCAGTCAACAAGATAAATAGGCTGTCAGAAATTGCTGAAAAAAGTTAGACTCCAGATCTCTATTCAAAAGACAAAATATATAACGAACATCTGTAACGGACCTGAATGGATGATAACCAACCTGGGAAAAAATCAGATGAGTTAAGAATTTCAGGTATCTCGGTGAAGTCATCCACCAGGAGAATGGATTAAAAGAAGAAGCAATTGCCAGGATGAGGAAGTTAGACCAAGCATACCAACTGACAAAGAATACTTATAACAAAAAGTCTATGAGTATGTGGGCCAAGTTCCAACATAATAATACAGTTGTAAAACCTGAGGGCTTATAAGCATCCAAAACTTTGACCACGAATAGACAAGGTCAAGCTGAGCGGCTGGAAAAGCGTGAGTGTAGGATATTAAGGAAAATCCTAAGGTAATAGATGGGTCGATGGACAATGGCGAATGAGAGCAAATGAGGAATCGTGCAGCAAGACAGAACCTATCACAGCATCCATTACAAAGAAATGATTGTTATTTTATGGTCATCTCATGAAAATGGACGGTGATCGACTATCAAAAAGAATACAGAGTTTCATCCTATCTAAGAAAACGACGCCGAGATGGTTCAAAGAATGTGAAAAAGATCTTAAGCAGATTGGTATCTCAGAGAGAAATTCCTGAAAGGAACAAATTTAGAAGATTGGTGACCAACTACCAAGGTTTTAACATGGCATCAACATCCGAAAGACAGTGAGGACCCTTATCTGAAGGGCATAAAAAGGTACTTCTTAGAGGGGCTCAGAAGATACTGGCAGGAAGTCAAAGCTGGAGCAAGAACAAGACCTGGGCACTACAGTGAAGTCGGTTGTTACCACGCAGTCCATAAAGACTCACCTCGATAAAAAAAAAAATAAATAAAAATAAAAGGCTTTCGATGCAGAAGAAATAGGGGATTGAGAACAACATGAATAGAATAAAGGGGGAAAAACATGAGGAGGAGATGGACGAGTACTGGAAAAACAGGAGACGACAAGGGAAGAAGAAGAAGTGAAGTTATTACATGATGAGAGATGGTGATTGAATTTGATTTGATTCAGTTTTCGTTACATACACCGAAAAAATGAGATGATTCTCAAGGGTGTGGAACATGTCAGAATGTATAACACAAAACATTTTAATATAA
The DNA here is from genome assembly GCF_021461395.2 of Schistocerca americana. Taxonomy (NCBI): domain Eukaryota; kingdom Metazoa; phylum Arthropoda; class Insecta; order Orthoptera; family Acrididae; genus Schistocerca; species Schistocerca americana. Next base: position 10,151,250 of record NC_060125.1, on the reverse strand, counting down.
TGAATACTACCCTGATCATTTGTCATGAGATTGTCAAAATAGGTGAATACAATACAGTAAACTGGAGAAGCTAATATTTACAGAATTAATACGCTCTCAGAATGAAATATTGTTGTTGTTGTTGTTGTTGTTGTGGTCTTCAGTCCTGAGACTGGTTTGATGCAGCTCTCCATGCTACTCTATCCTGTGCAAGCTTCTTCATCTCCCAGTACCTACTGCAACCTACATCCTTCTGAATCTGCTTAGTGTATTCATCTCTTGGTCTCCCTCTATGATTTTTACCCTCCACGCTGCCCTCCAATACTAAATTGGTGACCCCTTGATGCCTCAGAACATGTCCTACCAACCGATCCCTTCTTCTGGTCAAGTTGTGCCACAAACTTCTCTTCTCCCCAATCCTATTCAATACTTCCTCATTAGTTATGTGATCTACCCATCTAATCTTCAGCATTCTTCTGTAGCACCACATTTCGAAAGCTTCTATTCTCTTCTTGTCCAAACTATTTATCGTCCATGTTTCACTTCCATACATGGCTACACTCCATACGAATACTTTCAGAAATGACTTCCTGACACTTAAATCTATACTGGATGTTAACAAATTTCTCTTCTTCAGAAACGCTTTCCTTGCCATTGCCAGCCTACATTTTATATCCTCTCTACTTCGACCATCATCAGTTATTTTGCTCCCCAAATAGCAAAACTCCTTTACTACTTTAAGTGCCTCATTTCCTAATCTAATTCCCTCAGCATCACCCGACTTAATTAGACTACATTCCATTATCCTTGTTTTGCTTTTGTTGATGTTCATCTTATATCCTCCTTTCAAGACACTGTCCATTCCATTCAACTGCTCTTCCAAGTCCTTTGCTGTCTCTGACAGAATTACAATGTCATCGGCGAACCTCAAAGTTTTTATTTCTTCTCCATGAATTTTAATACCTACCCCGAATTTTTCTTTTGTTTCCTTTACTACTTGCTCAATATACAGATTGAACAACATCGGGGAGAGGCTACAACCCTGTCTTACTCCCTTCCCAACCACTGCTTCCCTTTCATGTCCCTTGACTCTTATAACTGCCATCTGGTTTCTGTACAAATTGTAAATAGCCTTTCGCTCCCTGTATTTTACCCCTGACACCTTTAGAATTTGAAAGAGAGTATTCCAGTCAACATTGTCAAAAGCTTTCTCTAAGTCTACAAATGCTAGAAACATAGGTTTGCCTTTCCTTAATCTTTCTTCTAAGATAAGTCGTAAGGTCAGTATTGCCTCACGTGTTCCAGTGTTTCTACGGAATCCAAACTGATCTTCCCCGAGGTTGGCTTCTACTAGTTTTTCCATTCGTCTGTAAAGAATTCGTGTTAGTATTTTGCAGCTGTGACTTATTAAGCTGATAGTTCGGTAATTTTCACATCTGTCAACACCTGCTTTCTTTGGGATTGGAATTATTATATTCTTCTTGAAGTCTGAGGGTATTTCGCCTGTTTCATACATCTTGCTCACCAGATGGTAGAGTTTTGTCAGGACTGGCTCTCCCACGGCCGTCAGTAGTTCCAATGGAATATTGTCTACTCCGGGGGCCTTGTTTCGACTCAGGTCTTTCAGTGCTCTGTCAAACTCTTCACGCAGTATCATATCTCCCATTTCATCTTCATCTACATCCTCTTCCATTTCCATAATATTGTCCTCAAGTACATCGCCCTTGTATAGACCCTCTATATACTCCTTCCACCTTTCTGCTTTCCCTTCTTTGCTTAGAACTGGGTTTCCATCTGAGGTCTTGATATTCATACAAGTCGTTCTCTTATCTCCAAAGGCCTCTTTAATTTTCCTGTAGGTGGTATCTATCTTACCCCTAGTGAGATAGGCCTCTACATCCTTACATTTGTCCTCTAGCCATCCCTGCTTAGCCATTTTGCACTTCCTGTCGATCTCATTTTTGAGATGTTTGTATTCCTTTTTGCCTGTTTCACTTACTGCATTTTTATATTTTCTCCTTTAATCAATTAAATTCAATATTTCTTCTGTTACCCAAGGATTTCTACTAGCTCTCGTCTTTTTACCTACTTGATCCTCTGCTGCCTTCACTACTTCATCCCTCAAAGCTACCCATTCTTCTTCTACTGTATTTATTTCCCCCATTTCTGTCAATTGCTCCCTTATGCTCTCCCTGAATCTCTGTACAACCTCTGGTTCTTTTAGTTTATCCAGGTCCCATCTCCTTAAATTCCCACCCTTTTGCAGTTTCTTCAGTTTTAATCTACAGGCCATAACCAATAGATTGTGGTCAGAGTCCACATCTGCCCCTGGAAATGTCTTACAATTTAAAACCTGGTTCCTAAATCTCTGTCTTACCATTATATAATCTATCTGATACCTTTTAGTATCGCCAGGGTTCTTCCATGTATACAATCTTCTTTCATGATTCTTAAACCAAGTGTTAGTTATGATTATGTTGTGCTCCGTGCAAAATTCGACCAGGCGGCTTCCTCTTTCATTTCTGTCCCCCAATCCATATTCACCTACTATGTTTCCTTCTCTCCCTTTTCCTACACTCGAATTCCAGTCACCCATGACTATTAAATTTTCGTCTCCCTTCACAATCTGAATAATTTCTTTTATTTCATCATACATTTCTTCAGTTTCTTCGTCATCTGCAGAGCTAGTTGGCATATAAACTTGTACTACTGTAGTAGGCGTGGGCTTCGTATCTATCTTGGCCACAATAATGCGTTCACTATGCTGTTTGTAGTAGCTTACCCGCATTCCTATTATCCTATTCATTATTAAACCTACTCCTGCATTGCCCCTATTTGATTTTGTGTTTATAACCCTGTAGTCACCTGACCAGAAGTCTTGTTCCTCCTGCCACCGAACTTCACTAATTCCCACTATATCTAACTTCAACCTATCCATTTCCCTTTTTAAATTTTCTAACCTACCTGCCCGATTAAGGGATCTGACATTCCACGCTCCGATCCGTAGAACGCCAGTTTTCTTTCTCCTGATAACGACATCCTCTTGCGTAGTCCCCGCCCGGAGATCCGAATGGGGGACTATTTTACCTCCGGAATATTTTACCCAAGAGGACGCCATCATCATGTAATCATACAGTAAAGCTGCATGCCCTCGGGAAAAATTACGGCTGTAGTTTCCCCTTGCTTTCAGCCGTTCGCAGTACCAGCACAGCAAGGCTGTTTTGGTTATTGTTACAAGGCCAGATCAGTCAATCATCCAGACTGTTGCCCTTGCAACTACTGAAAAGGCTGCTGCCCCTCTTCAGGAACCACACGTTTGTCTGGCCTCTCAACAGATACCCCTCCATTGTGGTTGCACCTACGGTACGGCTATCTGTATCGCTGAGGCACGCAACCCTCTCCACCAATGGCAAGGTCCATGGTTCATGGGGGGGGGAAACATTGTTATGCACTATTAATAAATTTATGTTATGCACTATTAATAAATTTAGCATACACAAAATACCTAATATTGACTGTTGCAACCAAGTACTGTCAAAACTTAAATCTAACATATTTTTACTTACGCTGGCCTAACAGTCTCTGTTAGGATATTCATCTGTAGAGTAGAAGGCATTGCCTATCAAAAAGTCATTCAAACTCTGTTTAAACTGTGCTTTATCTGAAACCAAGTTTTTAATGGTTGCTGGTAATTTATTGAAAATGTGTGTTCCTGAATATTGGGCCCCCTTTTGGACCAACATAAGTGATTTTAGGTCTTTATGTAGATTGTTCTTATTCCTAGTATTGATAATATGTATTGAGCTATTTGTTGGAAATATAGATATATAACTTGCATCAAATTTCATTAAGGAGTAAGTATACTGAGAAGCCATGGTTGGAATTCAAAGTTCCTCGAATAGGTTCTACACGATGTTCTTCAAAGACTGGTCCCAGATACTCCATTGCACCATTCACCGAACCTGATAACCCCGAGCCGTCAGTAACAAAAATTAAGTCTTGCTTAAGAGATTTACAGCACTACATGCACTTGTTACCAAAGTCTCATTTACTTTTAGAGCTATCTGTTCCACTTCCTTTTTGGCCCCACTTCTCTCTGTCTCCACTATATCCCATACAGTTCTTATTTTGTTGCCCGATACAATTATCTTTTTCTCTTAATAAAGCTACTTCGATTTCTGGATTACTTGATTCAATATTTTGCAGTATTCTTTGCAATGCATTACAATTCTAATATCAGAAATGTTCCTAGGTAGTAGATACAGTCTCCTTTTTGCCCCACATGATATCTTTATTCCTTGTGTAATCCATGGTTTATCTTTTGACTTCTGTGTGATCTGAGTTACCTTTAGGGGAAAACAATTTTCAAAAGAGGAGGTAACTTTATTAATAAATGCTTTGTATTTTCCATTTGAGTCAGGTAAACATCTCTCCAGTTCATGTCTTTGAGCAATTTCCTGAATTCCTCAATTTCTGGCTTATTTATTATCCTCCTGTACTCAGATTTAATATTTTTTTATCCTGACAAGTTTCAACATTTAACACAAGATGCTGCACGTCGTGATCAGATAGTCCATTTACTATTGGTTTTGTGATATGACTTTTTTCCCCTAGATTTGTTCATAAAGATATTATCAATAGCAGTCTCAGAGCATTTACATATCCTAGCTGCAAAGTTCACAGTAGGAACTAAATTGAATGATAGTGTTAAAAACACCAGCAACCACTATTTCCTCTTTTTTTTTTTTACACAAGCTATTCCTTTCGCTTTGTGAAATGAAGCACTGCCTAGTTCCAAAACACAGGACTACTATGACAAGGTGAAATGTTCTCAGAGTGCTACATGTATGATAGTAAATGTAATCCGCACTATAGTTGTTTTCTGAGTAGTTATGCTGTGTGTGTTTCATTCAATCAGATGAAATGGAATAAAATCATCAATTTATTTATTTTGGCTCTTTATCACCAAGATACATTCAATGTTGGTTGAGGTTTATCTTTTGAATTCACTCCAGTGTAGATTGTCAAAATTTTATCAGTTGTCAAAGTACTTGTAACACAGTTTCCGAATTTACTGCCATCCAGGAAAGTCTCCCACTCAAATTATTCTCAGAGACTGAGAGCTGGCTGAAACCCAGAGTAGAAAGCTCTCACATATTTAGTGATTAATGGAATATATATCGGAAAGGCAGGTTAGACACTGTAGGAGAGGGAGTGTCCATTGTCTCTACTGAGGTCAAAGCTGATTGTGACAGTGAAGTTACCTGGTTGCCTATAACAAGTCTATGTGAAATCACGTTAATTAATGGATGTTTTAATCATCCACCCGGTTCTGCTATGACAGTTTTGGAGCCATTCAAAGAAAGTCTACAGACAGTAGCACGTAAATACCTAGATCATGCAATGCTAGTTGGAGGTTAATTTAGCCTACTGAGTATAGATAGTAGCCTATGGCTTTATTTCAGGGGGTGCAGTCAATCTTGTGAAGCACTTTTGAATGTGGTTTTCGAAAATTGTCTTGAGCACCTAGTTTGGCACGCCACATGCAATGGAAATATCTTAGACCTTGTAGTTACAAACAGCCCAGATATCATCAATGACTTCAGCATAGAGATGGGGATTAATAATCATGATAACATCATAATAACTAAGACTACAAAAATTAATAAATCAGTCAAGAAGGCTAGGAAAATGTTCATGCCAGAAAGAGCAGATAAGCAGATGTTAGCATCTCACTTAGACAGAACTGACATCACTTAGTTCCATTAAGATGGACGTAGAGAGATTATGGTCAAAGCTTAAATAGATCGTGAATTGCACTCTCAACAAGTCTGTACCTAGTAAACGAATTATGGATGCAAAAGAGCCACTGTGGTTTAACAATGAAATTCAGAAAATACTGAGGAAGGAAAAGCTACTGCACTCTTAGTTCAAAAGAGAATGCCAAATGCCAACAAGGAAAGGTTACTACCACTGTCATACCTTAGCAAAAGATCTGGCTGAGAAGCAGGGGAAATTATTGTCCTATGTAAAATCGCTAAGTGAGTCAAAGTTTTCCATCAAGTCACTTGACCAGTCTGGTGTGGCAGTAGGAGATAAATGTTTTAAATTTTGCATTCCAGAAATCATTCATGCAAGAGAATCATATAAACATACCGTCATTTGACAATAGCACAAAGACACCTAACAACAATCACCACAAGAGGTCAGCGCTAGCACAAGTTGTTCACATGATATTCGTTGGACTGTTGCCTGTAAACACATGCCATGTCAGTGCTCTTGGAAGAGAGCTGTGGCAGTGACACGGCTCTGTTGTTGTTCCTGTGTAGTGATCTGCAATGACGGGATGGTACAGGAGGGTGGGGGGGGGGGGGGGGGGGGGGGGGTCGAGATTCAAGCAGTAATTAAGAACTTCATAAAGAAAGGTATGAAAGCGAAGGACATTCATGCCGATTTCCAGAAAACACCAGGGGACTCTGCTCCTTTGTCTTCAACTGTTGCCAAGTGGATAAATGAATTTAAATTTGGTCAGGAGAGCTTAGATGATGATCATCCATGAATAGGTCAGCCAAGATGTGTCACTACTCTAGAAATCATTGCAAAAGTGCGCATAATGATCAAGGAGGATCACCAATTTAGAGGGCATGAAATTGCTCACGCTTGCCAGATGTATCTGAAAGGTATTCACAAGATGGGTGCCGCGACTCTTGACGCTGGGTCAAAAACGCATGAGAATGGACATATCACAACAATGTTTGGCCTGTTTTAGGAGAAACAAACAAGATCTTTTGTGCTGGTTTGTGACCACGAAGAAACTTTGTTTTACTACTATACCCCAGAGACAAAGCAACAATCAAAGCAGTGGAAACATGCTGAATCTCTGCCGCCAAACTCCTTCAGCGGGGAAGGACTTGGCGTCAGTGTTCTGGGATGCGCCACCAAATTCCTTCAGCGGGGAAGATCATGGCATCAGTGTTCTGGGATGAGAAGGGGATTCTGTTTGTACATTGTCTCCCCACTGGGCAAACAATTACTGGAGAATACTATGCTAACCTTCTGGACAAATTATAACAAAAGGTATGCGAAAAAGGCCAGGTTTAATAAGGAAGAAAGTCATCTAGCATCAAGCCAATGCACGCTCACACGCGTGTGCCATCGCCATGGTAAAATTACACAAACTAAGGTATGAATTGTTGCCACACGTGCCTCTTCCCTAAACTGAAAATTTTTCTTTGTGGATGAAGATTCACTTAAATGAAGAATTGGTAGCCTGAATTGATAACTATTTTGTAGGCCTGGAGGAAAATCATTGTCGAGATGGGATCAAGGTATTGGAACACTGTTGGACCAAGTGAATTAATCTACAAGCAGGGTACATTGAAAAACAAAAAAGTTTCAGTGACATAAGTACTTTTTTTCTATTCTGTTTCAAGAACTTTTCAAACCACCCTCGTAAGCATCCCTGACACCTGAAATAATTAAAAACAAATAAGTCGCCAGTTGCAGATGGAATCTCAATTTGGTTTTACAAAGAGTGCTATATGGCACTGGACCCTTACTTAGCTTGTATTTATTGTGAATCTCTCACCCAGCAGAAAGACCTAAGCAACTGGGGAAAAAAATACAGAGGCGTCTCCTGTAAATACGAAGGGCGAAAGAACAGACCTACGAAATTACAGACCAATCCGTAACATCAGTTTGCTGCAGAATTCTTGTACATATTCTGGGTTTGAATCTAATCAGTTTCATGGTGACCAATAAGTTTATGTCCACAAATTAGTACAAAGCATCACTCATGGGCAACTCAGCATGCTCTTTTGTCATACGACGTCTGTTCAAAAAATTCCAGAACTTTGTCCACAAAATTTTCTATGCTTATCTTTTAGTTACTATGGATTGTCTCCTTCGAAATACTCTCCTCCACAATTGATACACTGCTCCCAATATCATTTCCACTTCCAGGAGCAGTCTTGACACACCTCTTGCTGGGTCGCATAAAGTGCCGTCTGCGAATTTTCTTTTATCTCATCTACCATTGCAAAACTTCATCCTTTTCAACTTTGGAAATAAAAAGAAGTCTGCAGGGGTCATACTATTCTCACATGGAACATCTCATTCTCTTTTGTGAGATCCAAAAAGTTTTTTTGGTTTTGACTCATGAGCCGTGGAATGAACTTGGCGGCAACACAATGCATTCCAAGATGCTGTGTCATTTCATAACATGATCCAATTGAAATGTTACATTCTTCTACAATCTCTCGGACAGTGAATCTTCGACTGGCACACACAATTTCGTTGACGTTCCTGACACAAGCGTCATCAGGGGACATCTAAGAGCGTCCTGAACAAGGATCATTTTTGACTTTTGTAAAGCCATTTTTAAAACGTGTGAATAATACGTAACACCGAGTATGGCTTAAGCACTCATTGCTATAGGCTCCCTGCATCATTTGGTGTGTCTCTGTAAAGGTTTTCTTGAGTTTCACGGAAAATTTAATGCAGATGCATTGCTCCTCTAACTTTGCCATCAAAAATTCACAAACCCAGATTCCATATTTCTTGATTTCCGAGAAGCATTTGACATAGTGCCTCACTGCAGACTTTTAACAAAGGTACAAGCACATGGAATAGGTTCCCAGACATGTGAGTGGCTCAAAGACTTCTGAAGTAATAGAACCCACTACATTATCCCGACGGTGAGTGTCCATCAGTGACTAGGGTATCATTAGGATCGTTCCAGGGATGTGTGCTAGGAGCGCTATTACTCATATTTTCTATGTGCATAACTGATCTGATGGACAAAGTGGACAGTAATCTATGGTTGTTTGCTGATGATGATGTGGTGTATGGAAGGTGTCATTGTTGAGTGATTTAGGAGGATAAAAGATGACTTGGACAAAGTTCCCAGTTGGTGCAATAAATGACAGCTAACCCTAAATGTAGAAAAATATAAGTTACTGCAAATGAGATGGAAAAACAAATCCATAATGCCAGAATCCTGCATTAGTAGTGTCATGAATGAAGAAGTCATATTGTTTCAATATCTGGACATAACTTTGCAATGTGATATGAAATGGAACAAACTTGTGAGGGTCATGGTAGGGAAGGTGAATAATCATCTTTCGTTTGTTGGGTGGATTTTACTAGTGTGGCTCAGCTGTGATGGACATCACATATAGGGTGCTAGTGTGATCTCTTCTTGAGTACAGTTTGAGTGTCTGGGATGCGCAAGGGGTCAAATTAAAGCAGACATTGAGGTATTTCAGAGGCAGGATACTAGATTTGTTAACAGTAGGTTGAAACAACAACATACAAGTATTATGGAGATGTTTCTGGAACTCAAATGGGAATCCCTGGAGGGATTTTGAGGAACACTGTGCTGACTGCAGAACAATTCTGCTTGCACCAACATACATTATGCATAGGGACCACGAAGATAAGAGACGACAAATTAGGACTCATAGAGAGGCATATAGACATTCACTTTTTCCCCACTCGATTGGCAGATGGAACGGGAAAGGAACTGACTACAGTCGAATTAAAATTACTTGATAGATGGCACTTCAAACGCCAATAAGAGTTGTCAGCGTCACACTTGAACTGTCTGGTGTTGCCAAAATCCACCAAAATTGGCCAGTCACTTCCAATTCCTGGTACAGCATTCTTTCTTGATGTATTTGTATCCCGAATTATGAGCCCGACACTTTTATTATGTATTTCATGACACATGATAACTACACCAAAAACAACACACATTAACAATGCTAATGAAAGACACATATTTCATTCATAGCACTAACCAAACACTACTGAATAAATCAGCACAAGGTGTAATTCAGTATCATACTTATAGTTATCATATTCACAGAGATCATCTTACATTAGATAAGCTTTTCACTACACTGCGTGAAACTGAAATTTTTAAGGTTGCAATTCATAGTTGGAACTGGGTCACTACATTCACATATATAAATACTTCATGCAGTGCTGTGGCATAGCACAATGGTTGGCAGATTAATCTAATGTGTAGCATGTCGTAGGTTTGAATCTCATCAATGTAGCAAAATTTTTAATTCTAAATCTAACCAAATGAGTGTGATTATTATTTTCATTCAATTAATTGGTTTAAATGTATTTTTTTATTTTTAATACTTCGCTGCATCATTTTTCATCATTGTTTTGCCTGTTCTATTTGGTCTTATTTTTCATCTTGTCATTATTTCTTCATTTGGAATCTGTCTCAGTCATCTATAATCCACGACTAAGGGCCCACACGGACTGTTCACTGGTTTCAAACATGGCAGCATGTGCAGCTAGTTTAAGGATAGTTACAGGTAACAAATGACACGGAGAAATTTCAATTTGCTTTCAGCCCTGAAATTGAGTTTTTGTTGTCTTGAGTTTACCCTTAAGGGTTAGCTTTAATCGCCATGAACAAAGCGATAATGATATTAGTACTGCTGCAGACTGTTGACCACAATTTTCTCAGCTGGGTTAGGACACAAGTTTACAGTCAGGGATACAAAACGCGTTGTCTGCCCCAGTTCAGTCACTGGTCACTTTAAATCAATAGTCAACAGAGTATCCAACATTTCTGACATACCTTGCACCAGCCACTAGAAAAATTGCTCTGTGTTAAACATTTAACATAATTTGTGAAGTGAGCCGCTTGTTTGTTGTCACCTGTAACCAAACGGTAGCTGGTAGCCAATGTGGCAACATTGTTGCAGCAAGTGATTGATGTCAACTATCAAGTAATTTTATTCAGACTATTGTAGTGAGACAGGGTACCTTCAGCCATGAACCATATGCTGGCTAGTGGAGTATGTATGTAGATGTGGAATCAGTCTTTCCTTCTCATCCCATCTGGAAAGTCTCCCCTGATCTGCAGTTCTGGGTAACTTTCTCAAAATCTAACCTTTTTCCTAGACCTATCCTTCACCCCTCTTCCTTCCACTTCAACCCTTCTGCCTGAAGAATGAGCTATTGGCTCTGAAAGCTCGCCTAATTATAATCTTCTTTTATGTGTGTGTTCTGCCGCCACTTAGCGAGTAGATTGTTTATCTATCCAATTCAATTATCATGTAATCAAAAGCTGCATTTAACACGCCAAGTCTCTTTTACCAATCATTTTTAATATGTCCTACAGAATGTGCTGTCTATCCTGTCCTTTTTTGAGATTACTGTTTTGCTGTACTTTTCTACAGGCATCATCTTGCTTATTAGGAGTCAGTTCATTCATGTTGTTGTTGTTGTGGTCTTCAGTCCTGAGACTGGTTTGATGCAGCTCTCCATGCTACTCTATCCTGTGCGAGCTTCTTCATCTCCCAGTACCTCCTGCAACCTACATCCTTCTGAATCTGCTTAGTGTATTCATCTCTTGGTCTCCCTCTACGATTTTTACCCTCCACGCTGCCTTCCAATGCTAAATTTGTGATGCCTTGATGCCTCAAAACATGTCCTACCAACCGATCTCTTCCTCTAGTCTAGTTGTAGAGCTGCATGTCCTCGGGAAAAATTATGGCTGTAGTTTCCCCTTGCTTTCAGCCGTTCGCAGTACCAGCACAGCAAGGCCGTTTTGGTTAATGTTACAAAGCCAGATCAGTCAATCATCCAGACTGTTGCCCCTGCAACTACTGAAAAGGCTGCTGCCCCTCTTCAGGAACCACATGTTTGTCTGGCCTCTCAACGGATACCCCTCCATTGTGGTTGCACCTACGGTACGGCCATCTGTATCGCTGAGGCACGCAAGCCTCCCCACCAACGGTAAGGTCCATGGTTCATGAGGGGAGTTCCTTCATAGTCAACAGTTAAGGAATGGGTGGCTGAATTCATATGTGGCATATGTCTGTAAGATGACTCATGAACAATTTCCTAGAATTACAATCAAATATGAAAATGCTGAGAAAGAACACAGTGTGATATTGCAAGATCAGTAATTAAAAAGATGTGCAAAACAGTTGATGCCGTGGCTGTACCAGAAAGTGAGTGGCATATCTGTTGAAGCCTCACTACAACCTAATGTGAAAAACAATTTGGGACAATCTGACACACAACTGATTCTATGCACCAATCTGTTCCCGTGGATGAGAGATGACCGAAATGAAACAGCAGTTGCACAAAAATAGCCAAGGTGACTTCATCGGAGAGAAAGAGTGGTCATTGTTTTCTAGGATGCAAAAGGGATTTGTATTTTAGATTAGCTTGCAAGACTGAAACAATACCTCACAAATACTATGCAAGTATTCTGACTCAACTGGATGAAAAAATATGGAGCCAAGACCCAGGGGGAAAAAAAAAAGTTTATCGTCAGTGAAATGCATATGGTCACAAAGGCACTTTCACAATAGGAAAACTGGGAGTTTCAAGTGTGAAGTCTTCAAATATCTATTCCATTCTCCAATTTTTTCACATTCTGACTTTAGCTTCTTCTTCTTTTCTTTTTGTATGAATGATTCACTTAAGACTATATGCGTCACAGCTCAAAATCATTTTGTGAGTCAACAACTGGATATGTTTTCACTGCTCTGTCTCTTGTAACTCCGTTGGACATGGAGGTAGCAAATGAGGATATAGGATGTCCATGACATACTGCTGTGCTGTCAGAGTGACCTGAAGTCATATCCGATGCTGCCCCACACGCCCTCTCCCTATGTCGTTGTCATACTGACTGACAACTGCAATCGCGGGTCTTGCAGAATGTGACTCACTGCTGATCACATGACAGGTGCAGGTGTGAAAGGGTTACAATGTGCTCGGTGTACATTACAGCGATTCTCCCATGGGCTCGTCAGACACGGTCGACTGGAAGCTTGCTGACAAGCACGCCGCCCTTACGTTCCCAAGCAGTCCAACATGGGGCCACTACCACATCTGAATGTCTCACAAATCTGCATATTGCATAATTCAATCAGCCTGGCAAATGGAGACACACAATTAGGCCCCTTCAAATTTTGTTACGTGCTGATAATGCTGACTCACAGAAGTACAGGGCATCTGTGTCCTTCACAGGGATCACTCAACATCTTACACTCTTCACATCTCTTATAGCTCCTACCATTCATGGTAACAATCCGAGACACAAACAAAGCTAATGCAATCTGGTGGCCTTTGTATCCATTTCAGAGAGTTGCGACTCTCATAATTTACCACTGGTATGCACACTCGTGAAACTACGTTGCTTCAGGGAGCTTCCCTTTTTTTTCTTCAAGCAGTTTAGTTCTTTGAATCCATTTTTCTTGTAGCTCAGAATAATTATTTTATTGTGTAGCAAACTTACAGACTAGCATTCTGCTCTGAGCTGTCGGAGTTGGCGGTCATGTGTGTGTGAGGTGTGCTTGCTTGTGTGAATGAATGGTGTGTATTTCTATTTCTTTTTCTGATGAAGGTTGTGGCCAAAAGCTTATGTGTAAGTGTCTTAACTGTGCCTGTCTGCATTTTAACGTGCCATCTTTATGGTAATTAGCACTCTATCTTTTCCTACACTGCTGATATTCCAACCTGGAGTTTCCATTGTTTGAACTTATGGTCTACTGTTTTATTTTGCAGTGCACTTCTACAAGTGTAATACACAAATGTTGCCTTAGGAAAGAGTCACAATAACATCCATGTCTACCGTTTGCTATTTTTTACGAAATAGCATGTCACACTCGAAATTTAACTTAGCCAATGAAATAAGTTTGAAGATTTATTGTGTGTAAAAGACACTATGGCCCACTGTGTGGGAAATGTGGGAAGTTCTGTGCAGAGACGGAGTTATCCACAGACGTGGTAAGTCTGGGGAGCTATACGGGTGTTAAAACATCGCCACCTGCTGGGATGAGGGGCCACTTACTCTGTGGTGACACTGTGCCAGCAACGAGCTCCACCAATTGATTAGCACCACACATGACAATGACCAACCAGCTGCTTCTCTGTGCAGAGATATAAAATTTATCGATTTTGGACGTCAGGTGACAATCTGTCACATGGAGAACAATGTTTACTCTGGCAATTTTAACACTAATCTAGTGTTCTGCAACATATTAATGTGAAATGTTGTCTATGATGTTGAAGCGTGTAAGTTAAACTGATATCTGAGAATTTGTTGTTTTTGTGGCACTATCTGGAAAATGACCTCTCTTGCAGCTCCAAGCATAAATGTCAAGTGAAGAAGAATAATTAGCACAGCACACTGGAACCGAGTAGGGATCCGGTTTACTGCTCGGCCACTAAATTAGCATATTGTGAGTACACCAGAATAGACGCTGTACACACTTGCATATACTACATACACAAGTACAAGCATCGATCAAGCTACTGTGAAACTGCACTCTGTGTGACTCATCACTACATCAGAATACTGTAAATGTAGTGATTCCAATTTCTTAAGGTCTCTTCCTGTTTGTTTTCATCAGTTGGATCTTATTTTTCAAGTATGTGGGAATCCAATGAGCTGCCTGTTTGGACACATTCTTTCTGTATGTCCCACAAGTTGGATTCTTTGGAGACACATTGTAACTAGAGTTTTTAGGAATTTGCCTGGAGATTTCACGCTGGGTTCTGTGTGATGTGTTCCATCTTTTATTCTTGGGCCTAAGATTTTTACTACAATTTTACATTCTTCTAATTCAGTTTGCTGTTTTCATGTCTTGTGTTGGACAAAGAGTCTCTCTCATGCATAAAGAAATTCTAATTTGATCACTGTTGTACAATGTTAGATTTTAAAGTTCCAGGAAAAATACTTTTAGTTAACTGAGAGACAGTTTGTATTTTCTGAAGTCTGGATTCTATGGCCTTCTTTTCATTATGATGTTCAGTGGTCTTTTTCACCTAATTATTTAAACTCTTTAACACCAAATACTATGTTGTTGCCTATATAAGTTCAACTAGTGCCATTTTGGTATCAGCCAAGAATTTTTTCTCCAGGTGAAATTAGTAGTCCAATTTTCCTAGCTTGCTCCCTTAATATTTCAAATTGCTTTAGGACATCAGTAATGTTTTTGTCAATTAGTATTATGTCATCGGTATAGGTTACACAATATAATTCTATCTTTAAGTTTACGTTCTAGTCAGTGTAATAGTGCACCTGCTCTTCTCCATTACCTTACAATTTTCTTAGGGGCATAGTTGAATAGCAATGTGATATGCCATCCCATTTTCATATTCTTATGTCTGTCTTAAATTACACTGCTTGAAAAAAAGTGAGACACTCAGAAGGTGGGGAGAAAACAAATTGAAACATAGCGAATTTAGAGGATATGTGATGTTATTTCAGTGATAACAAAACAGAGTCAAATTTACACAGAACTTATCAGTTTGAGCCCACTTATCAATACAGCAATGCACCCTGTCTGGCCTGGACAGTGCGGGAGGATGTCGTAAAGCTGCTGCATACCCTCCTGAGAAAGGTGATCCACAACTGTTGTAACTGGACATTGCAATCATGGATACAGGCAGTGGGACGGAGTTGACGTCCATGTTGGTCCCATAATGTTCTATCGGGGACAGATATGGGGATTTTGCTGGCCACCGGAGTATATCAACATCACACAGACAATTTAAAGAGACACATACTACATGTGGACAAGCACTGGCCTGTTGAAAAATAGCACCACAATACTATTACACACTGCTGTACCATCAGAGTTCCCTCGGCCATTACAAGCCGTGACTTGAAGTCATACCCAATGGCTCCCCACACCATGGGGCTCCTTTGTGACCCCCCCCCCCCCCCAAAAATGTGGAAGAATGGGACCTCTCCCAGTCTCCCCGGGTCACTGTCAAACTTCTCCACGATAGTCATTTGGAGCAGTGCAGGACTGGGACTCATTAGTGAACATAATGTGACACCATTCATTAGCAGTCCATACTTCTCGATCATGGCACCACTTCGCATGCAGTCATTTGCTTGAGTGTTAATGGCAGCCTATGCGCAGGATGGCAATGCCATAGTCTGGCTGCTCCTAGCTGTATGACACAGCATGTTGCAAGGAGTCTATTACAGTGAACTCCTGTTTATCCGAAATGATCAGGACGGTGGCCGGTTCCGATAACGAAAATTTCAGATAAATCAAAGTCCCCCTGTTTTCACATGTGAACACTCCAAATTGTGTCAATATTGCGAAATACGATCGTAAAACGTGCGTAGGGTATGTAAAATGTTTCTGATACAGTTGCAAACAACCCTGTACTTTTTTACTGAAAAAATTGTGTTGACATGTTAAAAAGGCACCAAACTATGATTGAAAACTCAAAGTTTTTAAATGCTGTATAACAAAGCTCGTTTATTTTGCATTCTTACAGAAAAAAATCTCCCTTATTTGGCAGCAGGAAAAAACAGGAGTTTTAATTTTATTACCTGCTCTTTTGAATAAAAAATAAACTACTGAACAAAATTGTGAAACAAATCTAGAGATTACTCAAAGGAACGAAAAGTCTGTCTAGAGGAACTTTCAAGAAAATTAAAAAAAAAAAAAAACCTTTTAAGTTATGGACATAGAAGTTCTAGGATGCTTCATTAGAGTTTATTTTTTGGTAACGAAGTCACGAATGTCTTTTTTTTTTTTTTGTTTTTTTGCTTGAGAAACTATTGCTGCAACAATATATCTCCACCATTGAAATCAAACTATTTCAGGATAAATCGTCTCCTCCTGTTGGCTGATGTACTCCAGGGCAGTTTGGATCACTTCGTAACAGAATGTGTGAGGAATATTTTTCTCTGATTCATCATCAGAAACATAGTGTTCTAACGCTTTATGATCGGTCACAATTTGGACGATTTCATCCTCAGTCACATGAAAAAATGCCATTTTCCATCCACTCTTCAATGTCTTCGAAGTGTGTGTCTTTACAACCAGCTTCTCCAGTAAATTCACCAAAATTATGTCAGCTTGAGTTTCGGTATTGCCTCCTCCTTCCCACCACTTAGGTTGCCTTACGATCTAAGAGTTTTTTCCAAGACCTAACAAGAGGAACTGGAGGAATTAGATTCCAAGCTTCAGCAATCAATGAATAACACTTAAAACATCAATTTTTTTAAGAGCTTCCACAAAATCATCTGCAGCATCAATCACACCTATTCAGTATTCCAGCATCTTGCGTCTGTAATGTTTTTCTATCGCCTCAAGAATACCTTGGTCCATCGGTTGACATAGAGATGTGACATTTTGTGGGAGAAATACAACTTTGATATCCCCATCTTGCAGATCACCTGGGTGATAAGGAGCACTGTCCACAAGAAGTAGCGCTTTTCAAGGAAGTCCATTTCCTTCCATGTAATTTACTACAGCTGGAACAAACTCTGCCTGGAACCACTCTCTGAAGATGGCACTGTTCATACATGCCTTAAGACTGATTCGTGTACCTCAGTGGCAAAGCTGGTTGGTTGGTGTCTAAATGCTCTTGGTGTTTTGGATTTGCTAATTAAAGTAAGACACAGTTTATGATTGCCAGTGGCATTACTGCAAGCAAGGACAGTAAATCTTTCTTGGATTTTTTTGTATCCTGAAGCCATTTCTTCTTCTTTAGAGGCAAGGGTTTTCATTGGCAGCATTTTGTAATTCAACCCAGTTTCATCACATTTGTAAAGTTGATTGCCAGTATAACCTCCTTTGTCAATGATTGTGTGCAGTTTCTTCTTAAAATCAGTGTAGCAGCTTCATCCCCAGATAATGATTTGGAACTGATGGCAATTTCATGAATGCCACGCTGCTTCTTGAAACGATCCTGCTGGCCATTACTTCCGAGCAATTCTTGCTTCTTTCCTTCAATCAGCTCATCAGCTCATTTTGACAAAGTAGAGGACCTGAAACTGACACACCTTTGGCTCTTATTTATTCGTGCCACAAAAATAATGCCTCTTCTAACTGAGGATGTGAACCTTTTCTCATTGTTTTTCAAGATTTCACTGCGCTGCCCAATGCTTGGATGGAACAAAATTTTTAAATTCCTGATCAATTTGTCTTCCGATCAGTAATTGTACTCCTACTCTGCAGCAACTTTTGTGGGTGGCTCACCAGCATCAATTCTCTGCAAAGTGTGAAGCTCTTTTTCCAACAAGATCACATTCATTTTATGTTTCGTGCCTGTAGTCACGTTCAGTGTTCTTTCTACAGACACTCGACTGAGTCCTTTATGGTTTTTGGCCCCTTTTATCTCTGGACACTTTAAGGCACATAGTGGGAGCACGAAACCTCAAATCAGAAACACACAGATGCACAACTTGACAACACTCGAGATGCACTAGACAAACTTTTGACTTTTGAAACCAGGCTGTGGCAGCCATCAAATGAA
Source organism: Schistocerca americana (assembly GCF_021461395.2). Lineage (NCBI taxonomy): Eukaryota > Metazoa > Arthropoda > Insecta > Orthoptera > Acrididae > Schistocerca > Schistocerca americana. The sequence goes on along the minus strand of NC_060125.1, from coordinate 10,132,998 downwards.
AGCATTCGATACATCTATGCCATTTCCTCTGTTCTACCCAAGCCCACGTGGCAACACAACAGGGTGTTGTACGTTCACTGTTAAACACTCAGCTTTGATGTACCGACAACAAGTGGAAAGTGTTAGGCGGCGCACTCTAATTGTCGGTTTCGACAGGGCTACGTTGCGCTGCATAGAACAATACTGTATGTACTGTACTTCCAAGGAGTTCCAATAGATGGCTGTGGCATACGAATAAGAAACACACTAGAGCTTCAACCAACACATGCACGAATTGATGATACTTGGACTTTTGACACGCACCAGTGCACTGATTAGCAGTAGATTGCCAAAAAACACTAGCAAATGCTTGGCTCCAGGTGCATGCAAATTGAAACTTGTCAAGCGTCAATCTAGCTAGCCAAAAGTGTAGCTGCACGAGAGTTTATTGTACTTGTTCTCAGATGGCAGTCACAGACATGAACAGATTACAATGTACTCAGTACACTACACAGTGATGCTCCCTTGTAGCGGTCTGATGTAGTCAACTGGAAGATTGATGATGAGTATGCCCTTACTTTCCAACATCAGGCCACTGTCAGATCCAAATACTCCAAAAATACAGATGTTGCAAGGTTTAACCAGGCGACCAAATGGACATCCACAATGAGGTTTCTTTCAAACTCTCATCAGATAATGCTGTCTCACACCAATATGCAGCACCTTCATATCCTCCAGAGTGATGATTCAACATCTGACGCTATTCACATCCCTTATATACCACACGATGCTTGCTAAACAGCAATAAAAACAAAGAACACTAATGAATAATGAAGGAAAAGACAGACTGTTACTTACCATAAAGAAGATACCTTAGGCTGCAGATGGGCAGAATTAAAAGACACTTACACAAAGCTTTCAGCCACAGCCTTCATCAGTAAGTAGTAATCTGTCTTTTCCAACATTGTTGATATTCCTACTGGAGTTTCCATTGTTTCAAGGACACTGATGCTTTTCTGTGAGTGTTTCCTTTATGATGTTTTCTGCATTTTAGCTATTTTTTAAAAAAGAAAAAAAAAGAAAGAAAGAAAAAAAAAAGATTTGTTGCTGGAAAACTTCTGAAGTCCAATAAAGGAGTTACAACAGCCATATATGATTATCTGGTGGACCTTGCAGAACCAAATTCTAGGGCTGAAATGTACTGTTGACCAATGGGCATTAATCAGAATGAATACTAAATAAAAAATTAAATCCAATTTTACACAAAAAACTCAGGTTCTATCACTGTTGTTTTTCGTTCTATTTTGCTCTTATGTTTGCTATGACCTGTTAAGCAGAAATTTTCTTTCTATCTATAGAGTTACATTTGCTGTAATGTATCTTACCTGCATGTTGTTTCTTCTTTCTTCTCACTGCTGCCCCAATCATGGCAAGCAAGTCATCCTCACTGCATTTGCTTTGTATTGCATCTCTGAAACAACAGTTAAAACACCCGTTAAACAGTACCAGGCCAACACCACATAGTGAAATGTTGGTACACTAAAAAGGAAGAAAAACTTTGCAGAAATCTTCAACAGTAATCTTGTAGTCTGCAGTAGGCAACAGCAGGATAACAAACCCACTGGACAAAAATGGGAAAGTCATGATAGAAGTTACTTTTATTTTTATAGATAAACAGGTATCTTACACAAATGCTCAAGAGTATACATAGGATCTCGGGCTGAAGAGGTGGAGCAGAAACTGACATTAGTTTTGTTGAAGGGGGAGTAGTGGAACACAGCACAATTTCTTGCAAAATGAAGCCAAATTTATTGATAAACTGTTAATTAATTGCCAAGCTCACTAATGTGACCATTTTACAACAGGTACTTACTGCTTGGAGTATATGTGACTTTTCGGGCTTGCCTGATAGATCTGTTGCAAAAACACTTTGGGTTCCCCACCAGATAACATTATGCAAGTCCCTCCCTCAATATTTCAGTGACACAACGTTTTGGCATCTTCAGGTGATGGTGATTTCCACCATCACTGCTGCAAGATGGAACTGGCAATTTCCACATGACAGCTTTGAAATTTATCATGTGGATGACTATGACCATCATATTTAGAATTCAGAGGATTTCATAGAATACCTGAAGATGCTTAAACTAGAACTTTCAGATCTTTTAGTTAGCTCAAATGTTATATCATTACTTACAAAAGTGCCCTGCAGCCCTCATTAGAGGTTATTAGCAGCAAGTTTGAGAAAGAAATTGTGGTGCTGTTTAAAAATGTGCATACCTCATCCTATTTCTTATGTAACACCAACTACTTTAATCAAGTGGACAGTGTTCCCATGGGAGATCCTCTATTTCCCTTAGTAAATATCCAACATTCCTCCTTCTGGCAGAATGCTGAAGAGACATTTGTGGTGTGGCCCACATAATACAGACACTACCTATGTTCCTGCAGCATTTGCACTCGGTCCATCTAAATATTCAGTTCACTGTGGAAGTACAAAAAGATAGCAGCTTACCATTCCTGGATGTCACGGTTAGAAGAAAAGCTGACAGAACACTGCGGCTTAGTCTCTACTGCAAACTGATACACGCAGAGTTATATTTGCGGTCCAAAAGTTGCCATCACCCTCCACAATGTGGTAGTGTCTTACACTCCCTGGCACATAGAGCACATGTGATCTCAGATACCGACAGTCTGCCTGGTGAACTGTAACACCTAAGAACAGTGTTCCAGCAGAATGTTTATTCTTGTAAACAGATTTGCAATGTGTTCTGAGCAAAGCAAGTTCAGTGTAGGGATGTAAATGAAGTTACTTAGACAAGCACTGCAAATGGCTTTCCTACCATATTTCAGCGGCATGTTTTCAAAAATAGAAAGAATCACTAAGAGAAACAGAATCAGGTGCGTTTTTTGTCTACCAGCAAAACTAAGGAATTGTTTGTGTTCAGTTAAAGACAATCTTGACCTTAGAAAACACAGATCATATATAAGATCTGATGCCATTATGGGAAATCTTATATAGGGCAGACACCTCACATTGTGCAAGAACACTGTGTTCAACAGCGCTGACAAAAATGCCACCCAGTAAATTAGTGGTAGCAGAGCACTGCCTGAATACAGGGCACCACATGTTTCCCAAGAGGACTGAAATTTTATTCTCAGGATCATCATTCTAGGATTGTGTTTTTAAGAATGAGGCATGTATCCATACGGTGGGCAATCTTACCAACAGGAATATGGAATTTTGACTAAGCACTGCCCAGAATCCAGCACTGACTGCCATGAAATTAAAACAGTAGAAACCAGATCCTCCGATGTATGACCTGATGCAGCACCTTGCAGAGAGTTAATTCAGCGTTTAACCACACGAGTGTCCAGAAGTGCAGTCATTGCCCACAACACATAAGCAGAAGGCTACTATGAATGGCATTTCCATCCAACTGGGAGTGCCTTCGTACTCCTGCTTCTAGCCTGACAAATTTCAATTCTGCTGTGCAAATATCACCAGTCACATCTTG